>NC_058085.1:122612908-122915369 GCF_014858855.1 Bufo gargarizans
TAGGTGCCCTAACTAGCCAATCCCCAACCCTTGACCTCCCCTCAGCAACACTGGCTAAATTTAGCCACACTGACCACCACTTTCGGCTGGAAAATTTCCCGCCAAAACCTCACCTAATGACCTGGTCATGATCAAAATCCCATGCGGATCCTTCCATATTAAATTCCAGGATCCTAACATTTTCTACTTTCATTGGAGTGCTGCCTCATCTTTGGAAACTATACTTATTTATAGCCGTCTAAGCCTGCGGCTTAGAGGACCTGCACCCGTTATTTCTGGTCTTGTGGTGCTGGGCTGCTTTTTTGGTTTCTATATATATATATGTATATATATATATATATATATATACAGTTGCAAGAAAAAGTATGTGAACCCTTTGGAATGATATGGATTTCTGCACAAATTGGTCATAAAATGTGATCTGATCTTCATCTAAGTCACAACAATAGACAATCACAGTCTGCTTAAACTAATAACACACAAAGAATTTAATGTTACCATGTTTTTATTGAACACACCATGCAAACATTCACAGTGCAGGTGGAAAAAGTATGTGAACCCTTGGATTTAATAACTGGTTAAACCTCCTTTGGCAGCAATAACTTCAACCAAACGTTTCCTGTAGTTGCAGATCAGACGTGCACAACGGTCAGGAGTAATTCTTGACCATTCCTCTTTACAGAACTGTTTCAGTTCAGCAATATTCTTGGGATGTCTGGTGTGAATCGCTTTCTTGAGGTCATGTAACAGCATCTCAATCGGGTTGAGGTCAGGACTCTGACTGGGCCACTCCAGAAGGCGTATTTTCTTCTGTTTAAGCCATTCTGTTGTTGATTTACTTCTATGCTTTGGGTCGTTGTCCTGTTGCAACACCCATCTTCTGTTGAGCTTCAGCTGGTGGACAGATGGCCTTAAGTTCTCCTGCAAAATGTCTTGATAAACTTGGGAATTAATTTTTCCTTCGATGATAGCAATCCGTCCAGGCCCTGACACAGCAAAGCAGCCCCAAGCCATGATGCCCCCACCACCATACTTCACAATTGGGGTGAGGTTTTGATGTTGGTGTGCTGTGCCTCTTTTTCTCCACACATAATGTTGTGTGTTTCTTCCAAACAACTAAACTTTGGTTTCATCTGTCCACAGAATATTTTGCCAGTACTGCTGTGGAACATCCAGGTGCTCTTGTGCAAACTGTAAACGTGAAGCAATGTTTTTTTGGACAGCAGTGGCTTCCTCTGTGGTATCCTCCATGAAATCCAATCTTGTTTAGTGTTTTATGTATCGTAGATTTGCCAACAGGGATGTTAGCATATACCAGAGACGTGTGTAAGTCTTTAGCTGACACTCTAGGATGATTCTTCACCTCATTGAGCAGTCTGCGCTGTGCTCTTGCAGTCATCTTTACAGGACGGCCACTCCTAGGGAGAGTAGCAGCAGTGCTGAACTTTCTCCATTTATAGACAATTTGTCTTATCGTGGACTGATCAACAGCAAGACTTTTGGAGATACTTTTATAACCCTTTCCAGCTTTATGCAAGTCAATAATTCTTAATCGTAGGTCTTCTGAGAGCTCTTTTGTGCGAGGCATCATTCACATCAGGCAATGCTTCTTGTGAAAAGCAAACCCAGAACTGGTGTGTGTTTTTTATAGGGCAGAGCAGCTGTAACCAACACCTCCAATCTCATCTCATTGATTGGACTCCAGTTGGCTGACACCTCACTCCAATTAGCTCTTGGAGATGTCATTAGTCTAGGAGTTCACATACTTTTTCCACCTACACTCTGAGTGTTTACATGGTGTGTTCAATAAAAACATGGTGACATTTAATTATTTGTGTGTTATTAGTTTAAGCAGACTGTGATTGTCTATTGTTGTGACTTAGATGAAGATCAGATTACAATTTATGACCAATTTGTGCAAAAATCCGTATCATTCCAAAGGGTTCACATACTTTTTCTCGCAACTGTATATATATACTGTATATGCATATACCTGTTTAATGTAGGAGCCTACTGTGCTGGGTTAAAGGGAACCTGTCACCTCAAAATCGCATATAAAACTGTCAGCATTATCTTATAGTAGCCCCCAGTCTGTTATTAATGATGTGTTTGATCCGGTAATTTGATGCTCCATACCTGACAAAAACAATGTTTTATTCGCCATCAGCGCTATCTCGCAGGTCAGTCTGAAGTCAAGAGGGCAGCGGCCTCCTTGCTTGAAGTCAAAATAAGCCCGCCCCCTAACCGTTCCCTCTTCTGTGTGATTGACATCCTGCAGTGCGGCCTGGGATCGCGTTAGTCTCGCGCATGTGTGGTCTTCTGATGAAACCCAGCTAACTGCGGGAGCCGGGATCGTGCAGTAACAAGGAGCGCACCGTGCATGCGTGAGACTAACGCAATCCCAGGACGCACTGTAGGATGTCAATCCCACAGAAGAGGGGACGGTTAAGGGTGATGCTTATCTTCACTTAAAGCAAGAAGGCCGCTGCCTCCTTGACTATAGACTGACCGTCGAGATAGCCCTGATGGCGATTAAAACAACGTTTTTATCATGTATAGAGCATCAAATTACCGGATCAAACACATCATTAATAACAGACTGGGGGCTACTATAAGGTAATGCTGGCGGTTTTATATGCGTTTTTGAGGTGACAGGTTCCCTTTAAAGGGAACCTGTCACCGGTTTTATGGTGTCCTAACTAAGGGCAACATAAATAAGTGACTGATTCTCTTATCAAAATGCTGGGTCACTTTCTTTAATTGACCCAGTCAATCTGCCATCTTGTATTGAAAAGCTCCAGCTGATAATGATGAGTCCTGAATATTCATGAGCTCCTAACTCTCCCCGCCCACCTGCTGCTGAATGACAGTTTGTTTCCATAGGAATCAGCAGCAGGTGGGCAGGGGAGTGGCTATAGCTCTGAATTAAATATACGCTGGACTCAATGACATCACGCTGGACTCCAATCAGCTCATTAGCATGCGGCATGCGGCATCTTTGTGTGTATATTATGAGGTAACCATCTGTCACACCAGTAAGTGAATACATCTAAGGTACTTTTTAGTAGTTAATGATTGTGTATAATTAGTTAGATTATAATCAAATATCCACATGACAGGTTCCCTTTAAGTTTGCTTTGATGAAAAAGAGGAGAGACAATAATAATATTTCAGATATTTGTATATTGCAATTTATTTATAAAATCAAATGTTAATATTCAGAGAAGCAATAGAAATGACAGGGAATTATACATTGTCATACCCAGTATACTGTATTAACTCATTCACCAGTCTAATAAGGTGTTACGATGAAATGTCAATAGTTAGGCAGCATATATACTGTACATGTGTATTGTGATCTTCAGCTCATACATTACGCGAATGTATTATGGTCATTGTAGTGTATGCAAGTCATATTTTTTCATTAACAGAGGATCTGGAATCAGAGTTTGGTCACATTTTTGCATTTTACATTATGGTGATATGAAAAGATTTAAGTCACATGCAAATTTTTTTTTTGTTTTGTTGACATAGAATGCCTTGTTGTTCTTAAATTGTTTCACCAAGTCAGCAAGGACCTCTATTTTCTCGTTAAGTCAATCTCCAGTGGTGGTACAACATCCTAGGACATGCCTCTTGTGTCCTTTCATCTTCCACAGTCCCAGCTCTTCGGAGAGTTCTCGGGGCGCCTGGCACCTGGTAGATCTTGCTTATTGGCCATCACCACAAAGGGGACTCCTCTCATTTCATCACTCGCAAGCATGACAAATTGTAAAGATATGTACTCCGCACACCTTGAGTCCAGTGTGGGTGCCCGTGAGAGTGGTAAAACAAGAGTAGGGTTAATCCACGGCACTCCAAATTATCGTGCAATTTTATTTTATTTTTTTACATTTTATTCTCTTTGCACATTATCTTTTGTATACATGTATACAAGTAAATCATTAGTATGTAGCCACATAAGACATAATTCCCGGACGTTTCGGTCTGGTACGACCTTCCTCAGCGGGGTCTTGGTGGCAGGGCAGTAAGTCTGGCTTCCAGAAATCTCTCAGGGTCATCACTGTCCACGACAAATATAAGCCCATCTGTGTTTTGATAGTAATGTTACCACAGAGGTCTAATTATAGTCCTGTCCTGACTGCCCAAATCCCACACAGTGAAGGTGACATTACCTGTGGGTTCTACCGTTTCTACATTGAACCCAGCGGTATGTATTGTAGTGCAGCTTTAGCCTGTAAAGGATGGTTGTCTTCCCAGCAGTATCCACACCCATTACCAGGATCTGTGCTTTGTATCCAGTAAACTTCTTTAGGGTTTGGTGGAGGCTGATCAGGAGTAGACCCATAGTTTAAGAATGTTCTCTTCTTGGCTGTATAAAAAAGCAGGTTGGTTCTTTGCTCGCCACCTATACACTATCCTTTCACATGTCAATCCTACCAGTGCTCATAACAACTACAGAAGCACGTGTCTAGTATTTCCTGGTTACTCTATCATCCTGTGCTGTGTTGGAAGATTTCACTACAACCTGTTATGACAGGGACTCTGACGAGAACTACAAGGGAAGTGACTTAATGACTATCCTCCCTAAATTTGTAAACATGCAACTTAATGCTTTAAGTTGCATGTTTACCCTTTCAGAAACTTGCTACCTGTTATCAAACGCCTGATGACTTAACGCATTCCCACAGTTCCCTGGAACCAGTTTGACGTGGCTTCTCCAGAAGACAGTTCTGTAACACTGAGACAGAGATCAGAGTTCCTTGTACTTAAAGATACTAATACCCAACAGGGTAAAACAGAGTTTGAAATGGTGGGTAAAACAGAGTTTGAAATCTGTCACTAGGGATCCCGTGAACTTTAAATCCGTATATCTTAGTAACAACAGATGCCAGCAAGACAGATTGGGAGGCCAAGGTCCAGGACCTTTATTTTCAGGATCGTTGGCATCAAGATCTTTCCCATAGATAATTGAACTACACGGAATTAAGAGCAGTTCTGGAGACCTTCCTCAAGGCAGAGGACCTTCTAAAGGGTCAGCATGTCCAAGTACTATCAGTATAACAACTGTATACTTCCTAAAACAAAAGGAGGATTCAAAATATCCTCCCCTTCAGTCTTTGCACCTAGCTGAAGATCTGATCTGCTAAAGATCAGTTCTGTTGATCACAGCAGTCCACCTAAAAAGGAAAGAATATGTCACGGCAGACCTCCTGAGCAGGCGTACCATCAATCCTGGAGAATAGTCTCTCAAGAGAGAAATTTTTTAACAACTGTGCACAAAATTGGGGACTCCCCGGGTGGATCTCTACGCCACGAGAAAGAACACCCAAGTGCATTCTTTCTTTTCACTAAATCAGTGGGACAGACAGGTCGCTTTATCCCAAAAATGGAATATGGATCTGGCATATGTGTTTCCACCTTTCCTTCTAATTTCAGCAGTCCGAAGTCCTCAGAACTGCAAATATGCTGTTCACATGGGGCAGTACTGCATGCGACTGTTGTTGCTATAGCGGCCATACCGGGTGCTACCATTTGTTGCCGAAATACCGCCCGGCCCCATTTACTATAGTATAACAGCCTGCCAGATCTGTTTACCGCAAATGTGAAACAGCCCTAAGGCTCACACTTCAGTTATTTGGTCAGTTATTTCCATCAGTTATTGTGAGCCAAAATCACTAGTAAAGCCTACACAGCGATAAGGTATGATGGAAATATTTCCTCCTGTTCTATGTTTTTGACTCACAATACCTAATGGAAATAAAAAGAAACGTATTTGATCAGTTTATTCCATCAGTAAGTCCTCATGCACAAGACTGTTGTTTTTTTCCGCATCCGAGCCGCATTATTTGCGGCTTGGATCCGGACCCATTTACTTCAATGGGACCGCAAAAGATGTGGACAGCACTCCGTGTGATTTCTGCATCCATTGCTCTGTTCCGTGGTCTGCAAAAAAAATATAACCTGTCCTGTTCTTGTCCGTTTTGTGGACAAGAATAGGCAGGTATATTAATGGCTGTCTGTGCCGTTCCGCAAATTGCGGAATGCACGCGGACGCCATCCGTGTTTTGCGGATCCACAGTTTGCGGACCGCAAAACACACAACAGTCGTGTGCATGAGGCCTTATTGTAAGCCAAAACCAGGTGCGGGTCAAAAACATGGAACAGGTCAAAATCTTTCCATTATATCTTATCGCTGAGTAGACTTCACTACTGGTTTTATCTCACAATAACTGTACAAAAAGCTGATGTGTGAACTGGGCCTTAGCAGACTGTATTGGGGCTAATACCTTCTTGGTCTCAGTCTGGTTTCTGGAAATAATACATTGTAATATTTTGTTAATTCATTTTTTGTTCCACTTTTTCTGCACTGTGAGATCTACCTCTCCTGTAGACCACCAGTTTTAGATGCTGGAGTAAAGTTTGTTTCAAACAAACAAAACCAATAACACAATAATAACATGTGAGTTTTTTCTGTTTCGTTTTTTCTTTGTGTGCGTGCAGTAACGTAACATTTACCAGATAATTCCTCTATATTTTTTTTTAAATTGCAAGCAAAAGGTGGCTAATTTGAAGAACCTAGAATATGACATATTTTCAGTTGTTTCACACTTTGTTATGTATATAATTCCACTGAGGAAGGGGTAACAATAGACCCCGAAACGCGTTTGGTGCTAGGACCCCTGGATGGACTTGGACTCTGTGCGCTATCACACCGCCCGCATCAAAATTACTCCTGTCTTCAACTGCAGACCCTACACGCACTTCTGAGGACAGGCTGTAAGAGTCTATCACGCTCACCTATACAGCAAGCTCAGCGTGGTACAAGGAGTCTGTAAACTTACCCAAGTGCCGGCTCTTAGACCTACGGAGCGGCGCCGGGAAGACAGCAAAGGGAGTGTGACCATCAGCGAACATCCCTGAATTACAACACGGACATAGCGGCGGATGCACAAGTGTACAGCGAAACAGTGAGTAATTGCGGGACGCCGCTTTAATAGATCACTGCAACTATATCGCTATTTCGGTCTATGGAGGACTTATACAACACTCCCATAAACGACCTTTCCTACATCCAAATTCAGTTGGAGGGACAGCAAATTGGAGATCTTGTTTCACCCCTTAAATACCCAGAGACATTCTATATATATTTATATATTTTTATATATATTCTATTTTATTTGTTTTACTCTATGTGTGATCGGTACCAATCATTTGAGGAATCTTTTTTATTGTATTGCATTTTTTCATTTATATTGCATGTTTTATTATCTAAAATAGGGAAGTATTAACTGTTTATGTGCGGTATTATTAATAAACTATGAGGTTCCCATATTAAGAGAGTGCCCAGTATCTGTTTTATATAATTCCACATGTGTTAATTCATAGTTTTGATGCCTTCAGTGTGAATCTACAATTTTCATAGTCATGAAAATAAAGAAAACTCTTTGAATGAGAAGGTGTGTCCAAACTTTTGGTCTGTACTGTATATATATATAAACGAATAAGCCAGCAGCACACCATTAAGATAAAAAAAACACATGTGGTTTATTCACCCAGTGTCATGTAGCGACGTTTCAACCGCTTATTGCGGTCTTTCTCAAGCTATGTGACCGCAACAAGCAGTTGAAACGTCACTACATGACACTGGGTGAATAAACCACACGTGTTTTTTTTATCTTAATGGTGTGCTGCTGGCTTCTTTCTTCTTTTTGAATGGGACCTTGGTGCTGGTTCATATTGGCATGATTTTACACCCAACCGACAAATGTGCTGCATCTTCATCTTCCATTTCTAGATATATATATATATATATATATATATATGTCCTGCCGGCACAGGATTATGAGATGTACTTAACGAGCTGTTCCGTATATCTGGACAAATTCAGAAAGGAGCAGGAGGTGATTAAAAAGCGTAAATGGCTACGAGATGAGGAGGATTACAAACGTGGAAATGTATACTCCTGGCATGAACCGAGAGGCCAGAGACGCCAGCCCAACTATGGCGGTAACAACAACCCAAGGAAATATGTGGACAACTCCAGGAATAAATTGGCACCTTCCACAGTAATGGGATCCACACAAGTTGAGCAGCAGGATGATCGTTTTTTAGGAGTGGGCCTAGATCCAAAAGGACCAGACGTGGCGGACAAAGACAGCATAGATTGAGAAACGGAACAACGCACAGCAAGAAGCCGGCCTGTGAGGAAAATAGATCAGTAGTGGTAAATATATCCTCCCACGTACTTACTGATGCACAGACTGAACTTTTGTCTAAGGGTCTGTCATATTGCCCTTCAGTGGGTGTGGACTGGTTCCAACTTGAAGTTGACCTACAGCGGTTTTTCAGGAATATTAAACTTAAAATGTGGTTCTCTGATGAAAATAGACATGTGTCTAGTGGTGAAAGTGTTAACAGTTGTGAGCTCTCACTCCGCGATGTTGGTTTACACACGAAGAGCGACTTCACCCCACAGTTAGTGTAGACATTAACAAGCCTAAGGGTTCCCTGCAGAAGAGTGGCTTAAGACACCCAAATATGACAACAGCAGAGATAGAGGCTCTAGATGAGCTGTGCAACAACGGTTCCCTCACTGTCAAACCCGCTGATAAAAAATCATGACCCCAAGTTTGATGTAATTAGAACCATCACTAGGGTGCTTGATCAAGCTAGGATGGGAGGTCTGATTGACGGATCCCTGTACACTTACCTACTGGTGACACAACCTAAGACACCATTAACCACTTCACCCCCCCCCCCCCCCCCCAGCTTAAACACCCTTAATGACCAGACCACTTTTTACAATTCTGCACTACACTACTTTCACCGTTTATTGCTCGGTCATGCAACTTACCACCCAAATGAATTTTACCTCCTTTTCTTCTCACTAATAGAGCTTTCATTTGGTGGTATTTCATTGCTGCTGACATTTTTACTTTTTTTGTTATTAATCGAAATTTAACAACATTTTTGCAAAAAAATGACATTTTTCACTTTCAGTTGTAAAATTTTTCTAAAAAAAGACATCTATATATAAATTTTTCTCTAAATTTATTGTTCTACATGTCTTTGATTAAAAAAAATGTTTGGGTAAAAAAAAATGGTTTGGGTAAAAGTTATAGCGTTTACAGACTATGGTACAAAAATGTGAATTTCCGCTTTTTGAAGCAGTTCTGACTTTCTGAGCACCTGTTATGTTTCCTGAGGTTCTACAATGCCCAGACAGTAGAAAAACCCCACAAATAACCCCATTTCAGAAAGTAGACACCCTAAGGCAGGCATCTCAAACTGCGGCCCTCCAGCTGTTGCAAAACTACAACTCCCACAATGCCCTGCTGTAGGCTGATACCTGTAGGCTGTCTGGACATTGTGGGAGTTGTAGTTTTGCAACAGCTGGAGGGCCGCAGTTTGAGATCCCTGCCCTAAGGTATTCGCTGATGGGCATAGTGAGTTCATAGAACTTTTTATTTTTTATCACAAGTTAGCGGAAAGTGATGAATTCTTTTTTTTTTTTTTTTTCTTACAAGGTCTCATATTCCACTAACTTGTGACAAAAAATAAAAACTTCCATGAACTCACTATACCCATAATGAAATACCTTGGGGTGTCTTCTTTCCAAAATGGGGTGACTTGTGGGGTAGTTATACTGCCCTGGCATTTTAGGGGCCCAAATGCGTGTGAAGTAGTTTGAAATCAAAATCTGTAAAAAATGGCCGGTGAAATCCGAAAGGTGCTCTTTGGAATGTGGGCCCCTTTGCCCACCTAGGCTGCAAAAATGTGTCACACATGTGGTATCGCCATACTCAGGAGAAGTTGGGTAATGTGTTTTGGGGTGTCATTTTACATATACCCATGCTGGGTGAGATTAATATCTTGGTCAAATGCCAACTTTGTATAAAAAAATTGGAAAAGTTGTCTTTTGCCGAGATATTTCTCTCACCCATCATGGGTATATGTAAAAAGACACCCAAAAACACATTGCCCAACTTATCCTGAGTACGGCGATACCACATGTGCGACACTTTTTTGCAGCCTAGGTGCGTAAAGGGGCCCAAATTCTAAAGAGCACCTTTAGGATTTCACAGGGCATTTTTTACGCATTTGGATTTCAAACTACTTCTCACGCTTTAGGTCCCCTAAATGCCAGGGCAGTATAAATACCCCACAAGTGACCCCATTCTGGAAAGAAGACACCCCAAGGTATTCCGTGAGGGGCATGGCGAGTTCCTAGAATTTTTTATTTTTTGTCACAAGTTAGCGGAAAATGATGATTTATTTTTCTTACAAAGTCTCATATTCCACTAACTTGTGACAAAAAATAAAAACTTCCATGAACTCACTATGCCCATCACAAAATACCTTGGGGTGTCTTCTTTCCAAAATGGGGTCACTTGTGGGGTAGTTATACTGCCCTGGCATTTTAGGGGCCCAAATGTGTGAGAAGTAGTTTGAAATCAAAATCTGTTAAAAATGCCCTGTGAAATCCGAAAGGTGCTCTTTGGAATGTGGGCCCATTTGCCCACCTAGGCTGCAAAAAAGTGTCACACATCTGGTATCGTCGTACTCAGGAGAAGTTGGGGAATGTGTTTTGGGGTGTCTTTTACATATACCCATGCTGGGTGAGAGAAATATCTCGGCAAAATACAACTTTTCCTATTTTTTTATACAAAGTTGGCATTTGACCAAGATATTTATCTCACCCAGCATGGGTATATGTAAAATGACACCCCAAAACACATTCCCCAACTTCTCCTGAGTACGGTGATACCACATGTGTGACACTTTTTTGCAGCCTAGATGCGCAAAGGGGCCCAAATACTTTTTAGGAGGGCATTTTTAGACATTTGGATCCCAGACTTCTTCTCACGCTTTAGGGCCCCTAAAAATCCAGGGCAGTATAAATACCCCACATGTGACCCCATTTTGGAAAAAAAGACACCCATGGCATGGGCATGGCGAGTTCATAGAATTTTAGTTTTTTTTGGCACAAGTTAGCGGAAATTTTTTATTTTTTTTTCTCACAAAGTCTCCCTTTCCGCTGACTTGGGACAAAAATTTAAATCTTTCATGGACTCAATATGCCCCTCACGGAATACCTTGAGGTGTCTTCTTTCCGAAATGGGGTCACATGTGGGGTATTTATACTGCCCTGGCATTTTAGGGGCCCTAAAGCGTGAGAAGAAGTCTGGAATATAAATGTCTAAAAAATTTTACGCATTTGGATTCTGTGAGGGGTATGGTGAGTTCATGTGAGATTTTATTTTTTGACACAAGTTAGTGGAATATGAGACTTTGTAAGAATAAAAAAAATAATAATAATAATCAATTTCCGCTAACTTGTGCCCAAAAAATGTCTGAATGGAGCCTTACAGGGGGGTGATCAATGACAGGGGGGTGATCAGGGAGTCTATATGGGGTGATCACCACCCTGTCATTGATCACCCCCCTGTAAGGCTCCGATTCATGGATGCGTGGATCCGTAAAACACATACGGACGTCTGAATGGAGCCTTACAGGGGGGTGATCATCCCATATAGACTCCCTGATCACCCCCCTGTAAGGCTCCATTCAGACGTCCATATGTGTTTTGCGGATCCGATCCATGGATGCGTGGATCCGCAAAACACATACGGACGTCTGAATGGAGCCTTACAGGGGGGTGATCAATGACAGGGGGGTGATCAATGACAGGGGGTGATCAGGGAGTGTATATGGGGTGATCACCCCCCGTCATTGATCACCCCCCTGTAAGGCTCCATTCAGACGTCCATATGTGTTTTGCGGATCCGATCCATAGATGCATGGATCCGTAAAACACATACGGACATCTGAATGGAGCCTTACGGGGGGTGATCAATGACAGGGGGGTGATCAAGGAGTCTATATGGGGTGATCAGGGGTTCATAAGAGGTTAATAAGTGACGGGGGGGGGGGGGTGTAGTGTAGTTTTGTTTGGTGCTACTTTACAGAGCTACCTGGGTCCTCTGGTGGTCGATCCAAGCAAAAGGGACCACCAGAGGACCAGGTAGCAGGTATATTAGACGCTGTTATCAAAACAGCGTCTAATATACCTGTTAGATGTTAAAATAATCGCATCTACAGCATGCCAGCGAACGATCGCCGCTGGTAGGCTGTAGATCGAGTCTCTTACCTTCCGATCCTGTGAACGCACGTGCCTGTGTGCGCGCGTTCACAGGAAATCTCGCCTCTCGCGAGATGACGCACGGATGCGTCCAGGAGGAATGAATCGACCGCCTACAGGACGCATCCGTGCGTTAGGCAGTCCTGGGGAGGTTAATATACGTGTTACCCAAGAATAACAAATGCCTCAACAATCCTCCAGGAAGACCCATAGTGTCTGGGAGGGAGTCAGTGTTTTCTAACATAGCCATTTTTCTTGACAGGATTCTCCGTCAATTTGCAGTTGCAGTTGACTCTTAAATACGAGACACTGGCGACTTCCTGGATAAAATTGCACGGGTGGTAGTTAAGCCAGGCACTATACTGGCATCATTCGATGTGGTTAGCCTCTACACCTCTATCAATCATGATAGAGGTGTGGAGGCTGTCAGGAAGTGCTTGATGAGCACACAATACACCAATAAATGTAGAGAATTTATCATTGATCTGCTCGGTGTAGTGCTGAGGGACAATTATTTCGCTTTCCAAGATGGCTTCTATCCACAACTGCGAGGAACCGCAATGGGTTCAAATATGGCACCAACTTACGCCAACATTTTTATGTCGGGCCTGGAGGCAGAGCACGTCTATGTGTCCCACCACTTCAGCCATGTGCGAACCGAATGGATCCTGAGATCCAGTTTACACTCACTCACTCCACCGAGCAGGTTCAATTCTTAGACACAATGGTAAAGATACAAGGGACGGTACTGATGACCGATCTGTTCATTAAATCGACAGACTGTAATAAATTGCTGAAATTTGAGAGCTGTCATCCGCGTTCCATGGTGAAATCGCTACCACGGAGTCAGTTTCTCCGGGTTCAGCGAATAGTGATGGACCCACAATTATGTGAATTGAGACTGACAGAAATGTCTGAAAAATTCACTGACAGAGGTTACCCTAGAAAACTGGTCCAGAAACATCTGGTCCCTCTGAGGCGGTCACTAAACAAGCCGCAAACAGGGTACCATTTATCTCCACGTATACAGAAGGGAGCTATCAGATAGCAGGAGTCATTAAAAAACACTGGCCCATACTGAAAAGCAACCTTGGTAATATAAAAGAATTTACCGTGCCCCCGCTCATGTCCTACAGAAGAACAAAGAATCTACGCGACAAATTGGTTAAAGCTGAGGCAGTTGGTGAGAAAACACTGGTTCAAACTTATATAGGTCACAAAAGATACGGATGTTACCCATGTCTAAACTGCGTGAACTGTAGTTATATGTTAAAAGGGGAAAAATTCACGCATCCAGTACTGGGAATACAGTTTGAGATAAGACACTTCCTCACTTGTAATAGCTCATTTGTCATCTATTTATTGTCCTGTCTGTGTGATCTCTTCTATGTTGGAGAGACCACGTGTGATGTAAAAACAAGGTTAAATTACCACAGGTACTCAATTCGTCAAAAACGGAGGGTTCTCCCTGTGCCCAAGCACTTTGTAGAGGCTGGACACAGAGAGAAGGATCTTAAATTCAGGGTTATTGATCAAAGAGGAGGTAATAGAGAACGTATACTGAAACAGCAGGAAATTATGTGGATTCACCGGCTACGTACACTCAAACCTGATGGCCTAAATACAGAATGCAGGTGGGATTTATGTGGATAGGATGTGCAGTCTACTCATTAGACGTGGGGGGTCGAATCCGCCGAGTCTGGTATGGGGAATATAACAACAGTGTTTATTTGAATAAGCTGATTTGTAATTTTCTATTTTCTACTTATAATTTTTGTAGAGCTCTTGGATGGGCCTTAGGGCCATTTGTCGATCGTCATTGGAGGATACCGTCGGTGATTTTTTGTCCGCGAGCTTGGCTGTTCTCATCGCATGAAGTAAAGGTGGACATCAGTGGGAGCAACCCTTAGTGTGTAGTTGTTAATTTCAATTTTTACAGGATAGTGCGTAGAAACTGGTTTAAATACTGTTGTTCCAGTATGAATTATGCATGAATTACACGCACCATGACACACAGTTTTTTTGTAGAGTGGGGGCCTATACACATTAAATCTACCTACTTGTGAGAGTGAGGTGGGTGAGGGGGGTGATGGTGGGTGCCACTACGGGTCCCCGGGCTGCCGACTGGGAAACCGGTGGACAGCCTGGGGATCGGTGTTGAAAGGTGAGACTAACGTGGTCTTCGCCGGCGACCTAGTGCCCCCCAATCAACCTTCCTTATGGCCCACGGAGATATATGTGATGTTTGGGTGTACGTTCGCTTTGGCGATCACTTCGGTTTCTCCCACTGATGTATAACCTGGATGCAAACATTCCAGGTTACTATGACCACAGCCACGCCCCTTGCAGCTCAGTGGATGTGGCTGTGTCACATGGTTTCCCCCCTCCTCCTGGCGCTGCTGCGCGTGCGGTGCGCTCCATGCTGAGAAGCTGCGTTCCATTGAACGTGTGAGCGTGGGCACGTGACGCAGGCCGAGAGGGGGTTGGTTACAGTCGGACCCGGCGCATGCGCAGAGCTGAGATGGGGACGCCAATACTCGCTGACATGCAGATACATCGATGGTAGGCCCTTTGTTTTTAAAGCTTTATGTTATACAGCCGCAACTCTTTGATCAATGAGAATGTTTTTAACCCCTGACATAACGAGCACTTTTTGAATATGATCCATACAGGCTCTTGGCCCCGACTCGTTGGAGGAATGGGGGCATAGAGAGATACATATGTATGATTTACTTTGTGCACAGTAATTTTACACTTGTATCACTATTGTAATTGTTTCACAATTTTGTACTATTTAGTATTTATTCACGTTTATGATATTGGTATAGAGAGCGTCATATGACGCAACACAGATGCTGATCATGTGACTGATAATTTGGAATAGTTAACACATGTATCCACTAATTGTATAAGATGCTTGCACTGGCTTGTGGGTATATATACCCAATGTTTGCACTGTTGTATAGCTTGAGAAAGGCCTCATTGAGCAGGCCGAAACGTTGCTGGGGAATAAAATTTGGGGTCTTCACCCTTTCACTGAAGCCTGGAAGTGCTGCCTCATTTTATTTCGTGGAGTAGAAGCCGGCGTCCAGGAGGAATTGCACCCAGTACACACAGTCTGACTGTGCTGCTGCGGTATTTGATATATATATATATGTTTTAATTTTTAACATTAATGGAAAAATATCTGATACTGTATGTGTAATGAACCGCAGTGCCATTACTACTTCTTTTGACACCTTGCTACCATTTCCATGTGCTAATACATAATATCTGATGTATTTTGTGTCATAGTCTGATTACGTGCATATTTATTCCTGAAATTATTATGTTCAAGTGTACTAACTTGGTCTACCAGCAGATGGCGGCAACAACATTGGCAGTATTAGCTTTCCTGTAGAGGAACCATTTGGTTCCTTCCAGCCCTCTGTAGCTAGAGAGAGGAGTTTAGTTAGGCTACTTTCACACTCGCGTTTGGATCCGAGTTTGGATCCGTTTGTATTATCTTTATCATAGAAAACTGACCCGTCCCCGTTTACTTACATTGTGTTTTAGAACGAATCCGTTTGGCTCAGTTTCGTCAGTTAAAGACACCAAAACGCTGCAAGCAGTGTTTTTGTGTCTGCCTCCAAAGCGTAATGGAGATGGAACGGAGGCAAACTGATGCATTCTTAGCGGTTCCTTTTACATTTAGAATGCATTAGGGCAAAACTGATCCGTTTTGGACCGCTTGTGAGAGCCCTGAACGGATCTCACAAACGGAAAGCCAAAACGCCAGTGTGAAAGTAGCCTTAGTTACTTAGTGAGTAGTTCTACTCTACCCACCTATGGGAGAGGTTGTGTGATGGCTAGCAGGGCGCTGCCTGCTCTGCTAGGCCTAGAGGCCCTGCCTCTGATGTCTACCCAGGGCCGTCTTTACCAAGGGGCAAAAGGGGCAGCTGCCCCGGGCCCAGTTGCTCCTGGGGGGCCCAAGGCAGCTGCCTCTTGAGCCCTGCTAGCCACTGCCCCGGGTGTCACGCAGTCAGCTTCACAGGGGGTGAGTCCGTACTGTGCTAGAGCTGTAAATGTGATCTAGGACCTTAATGACATCATCACCATGTGACCAGTAAACTAGCAATATTACTGGTCACATGGCTATGAGGTCATCACAGGTCCTAGCATGAGTGTTGCAGGTGAAGTTTGGAGCTTTTTTTGTGTGAAGATTATATCAGAAAAAGGTGACAGGGGCTGTTATGCTAATATACTGTAAACTACTGTATAGTGGGTTGCGGTATACTGTGTGGTGGGGCCTGTATACTGTGTGGGTGGGTGGGTGGCCGGCCTGTATACTGTGTGGGTGCTGTATAGTGTGAAGTGCTATACTGCTGTACTGTATAGTGTGGGGTGCTGTATCATGTATACAGGGAGTGCAGAATTATTTGGCAAATGAGTATTTTGACCACATCATCCTCTTTATGCATGTTGTCTTACTCCAAGCTGTATAGGCTCGAAAGCCTACTACCAATTAAGCATATTAGGTGATGTGTATCTCTGTAATGAGAATGGGTGTGGTCTAATGACATCAACACCCTATATCAGGTGTGCATAATTATTAGGCAACTTCCTTTCCTTTGGCAAAATGGGTCAAAAGAAGGACTTGACAGGCTCAGAAAAGTCAAAAATAGTGAGATATCTTGCAGAGGGATGCAGCACTCTTAAAATTGCAAAGCTTCTGAAGCGTGATCATCGAGCAATCAAGCGTTTCATTCAAAATAGTCAACAGGGTCGCAAGAAGCGTGTGGAAAAACCAAGGCGCAAAATAACTGCCCATGACCTGAGAAAAGTCAAGCGTGCAGCTGCCAAGATGCCACTTGCCACCAGTTTGGCCATATTTCAGAGCTGCAACATCACTGGAGTGCCCAAAAGCACAAGGTGTGCAATACTCAGAGACATGGCCAAGGTAAGAAAGGCTGAAAGACGACCACCACTGAACAAGACACACAAGCTGAAACGTCAAGACTGGGCCAAGAAATATCTCAAGACTGATTTTTCTAAGGTTTTATGGACTGATGAAATGAGAGTGAGTCTTGATGGGCCAGATGGATGGGCCCGTGGCTGGATTGGTAAAGGGCAGAGAGCTCCAGTCCGACTCAGACGCCAGCAAGATGGAGGTGGAGTACTGGTTTGGGCTGGTATCATCAAAGATGAGCTTGTGGGGCCTTTTCGGGTTGAGGATTGAGTCAAGCTCAACTCCCAGTCCTACTGCCAGTTTCTGGAAGACACCTTCTTCAAGCAGTGGTACAGGAAGAAGTCTGCATCCTTCAAGAAAAACATGATTTTCATGCAGGACAATGCTCCATCACACGCGTCCAAGTACTCCACAGCGTGGCTGGCAAGAAAGGGTATAAAAGAAGAAAATCTAATGACATGGCCTCCTTGTTCACCTGATCTGAACCCCATTGAGAACCTGTGGTCCATCATCAAATGTGAGATTTACAAGGAGGGAAAACAGTACACCTCTCTGAACAGTGTCTGGGAGGCTGTGGTTGCTGCTGCACGCAATGTTGATGGTGAACAGATCAAAACACTGACAGAATCCATGGATGGCAGGCTTTTGAGTGTCCTTGCAAAGAAAGGTGGCTAAATTGGTCACTGATTTGTTTTTGCTTTGTTTTTGAATGTCAGAAATGTATATTTGTGAATGTTGAGATGTTATATTGGTTTCACTGGTAAAAATAAATAATTGAAATGGGTATATATTTGTTTTTTGTTAAGTTGCCTAATAATTATGCACAGTAATAGTCACCTGCACACACAGATATCCCCCTAAAATAGCTAAAACTAAAAACAAACTAAAAACTACTTCCAAAAATATTCAGCTTTGATATTAATGAGTTTTTTGGGTTCATTGAGAACATGGTTGTTGTTCAATAATAAAATTAATCCTCAAAAATACAACTTGCCTAATAATTCTGCACTCCCTGTAGTTTGGGGTGCTGTATACGGTGAGGTGCTATACTGCTCTACTGTATACTGCTGTATACTGTGGGCTGCTATACTATATACTGTTGGGTACTGTATAGTGTGGGGTGCTGTATACTATAGGGTGCTATACTGCATACTGTGGGGTGCTGGGGTGCACTGTAACACTAGGGTGAGCCGAGCCCTGGTCTCCTTCCTGCAGAGCGGTGCCCACTTCCAGCCTGAGCCCAGAGCACTGATCCTGATCCTGCCGGAGTCTTCAGAACTGGAAGTATTTACAGTCATTCACTGTACTCTACCAGATGTGTGGATTTTTTGTGTGTGTGTTATGGTAGAGGACGTGATTGCCTGCTAAGGTGTGGGAAGGCGGGATCCAGGAGGCCCAAGTAAATTTTTGCCCAGGGTCCAATCAATATTAAATACGGCCCTGTGTCTACCTGGTTGCTTGTCCTCTCCTGGGCTTGCATTATCACCATCCACTCATATAGGTACAAATAGAGCATCAGATTTTCCAAATATCCTCCTCCCACAACTGCTCCTGAGAAAAAATAGGCACTAATAGCAGAGCACTGCGAATGCTTCTCACGTGCACTTATAGCTGATATACTCACAAGTGCAGGTGGGAGTCAGGCACATCAAACCAGTATGTTTACCGCTGTTTACTTTTTTTGACAAAGGAGGGAGGGGGGGAAGAGAGTGACAAGAAGGGGGAAGAGAGTGACAAGGGAGGCAGGGGGCAGAAGAGAGTGACAAGGGAGGGAAGGGGGGGAAGAAGAGAGTGACAAGGAGGGGGAAGAGAGTGACAAGGGAGGCAGGGGGCAGAAGAGAGTGACAAGGGAGGGAGGGGGGGAGAAGAGAGTGACAAGGGAGGGAGGGGGGAGAAGAGAGTGACAAGGAAGGCAGGGGCAGAAGAGAGTGACAAGGGAGGGGGGAGAGAGTGACAAGGGAGGGAGGGGGGGGGAGAAGAGAGTGAATGGAGGGGGAAGAGAGTGACCAGGGGGGAGAAGAGAGTGACAAGGGAGGGAGGGGGGAGAAGAGAGTGACAAGGGATGGAGGGAGGAGAAGAGAGTGACAAGGGAGGGCGGGGGGAGAAGAGAGTGACAAGGGAGGGAGGGGGGAGAAGAGAGTGACAAGGGACGGAGGGTGGAGAAGAGAATGACAAGGAAGGGAGGGGGAGAAGAGAGTGACAAGGGAGGGAGGGGGGAGAAGAGAGTGACAAGGGAGGGAGGGGGAGAAGAGAGTGATAAGGGAGGGAGGGGGGAGAAGAGAGTGACAAGGGAGGGGGAGAAGAGAGTGACAAGGGAGGGAGGGGGGAGAAGAGAGTGACAAGGGAGGGAGGGGGGAGAAGAGAGTGACAAGGGAGGGGAGGGGGATAAGAGAGTGACAAGGGAGGTAGAGGGGAGAAGAGAGTGACAAGGGAGGGGGGGAGAAGAGAGTGACAAGGGAGGGAGGGGGGAGAAGAGAGTGACAAGGGAGGGAGGGGGGAGAAGAGAGTGACAAGGGAGGGAAGAGAAGAGAGTGACAAGGGAAGGGGGGAGAAAAGAGTGACAAGGGAGGGAGGGGGAGAAGAGAGTGACAAGGGAGGGAGAGGGGAGAAGAGAGTGACAAGGGAGGGAGGGGGGAGAAGAGAGTGACAAGGGAGGGAAGAGAAGAGAGTGACACAGGGAGGGGGGAGAAAAGAGTGACAAGGGAGGGAGGGGGAGAAGAGAGTGACAAGGGAGGGAGGGGAGAGAAGAGTGACAAGGGAGGGAGAGGGGAGAAGAGAGTGACAAGGGAGGGAAGAGAAGAAAGTGACAAGGGAGGGGGGAGAAAAGAGTGACAAGGGAGGGAGGGGGAGAAGAGAGTGACAAGGGAGGGAGGGGGGAGAAGAGAGTGACAAGGGAGGGAAGAAAAAGAGAGTGACAAGGGAGGGGGGAGAAAAGAGTGACAAGGGAGGGAGGGGGAGAAGAGAGTGACAAGGGAGGGAGAGGGGAGAAGAGAGTGACAAGGCAGGGGGAGAAGAGAGTGACAAGGGAGGGAGGGGGGAGAAGAGAGTGACAAGGGAGGGAGGGGGGAGAAGAGAGTGATAAGGGGGGAGGAAGAGAGTGACAAGGGACGGAGGGGGGAGAAGAGAGTGACAAGGGAGAGAGGGGGGATAAGAGAGTGACAAGGGAGGGAGGGGGGAGAAGAGAGTGACAAGGGAGGGGGGGAGAAGAGAGTGACAAGGGAGAGGGGAGAAGAGAGTGACAAGGGAGGGAGGGGGGAGAAGAGAGTGA
Organism: Bufo gargarizans; assembly: GCF_014858855.1. Classification (NCBI taxonomy): domain Eukaryota; kingdom Metazoa; phylum Chordata; class Amphibia; order Anura; family Bufonidae; genus Bufo; species Bufo gargarizans. The sequence continues at coordinate 122,633,270 of NC_058085.1, forward strand.
CAAGGGAGGGGGAGAAGAGAGTGACAAGGTAGGGGGGGGGGGAGAAGACAGTGACAAGGGAGGGAGGGGGAGAAGACAGTGACAAAGGAGGGGGGGCGAAGACAGTGACAAAGGAGGGGGGGAGAAGAGAGTGACAAGGGAGGGGGGAGAAGAGAGTGACAAGGAGTCCCCAGAGCCAGACCAAGAGCCAAACTGCAGCCAGAGACCAGATCATCTTATTGTTCTGGTGGTAAGTAGACAATGCAATATGTTTATTATTTAATTGTTTAGTTATTAATACTACATTGGAAACTAATTTACCTCACATTAAGGCTCCATTCACACGTCCGCAACGTGTTTTGGCGATACGCGGATCCGCAAAATACGGAAAGCGGCAATGTGCGTTCTGCATTTTGCAGATCACACATTGCTGGCACTAATAAAATATGCCTGTACTTGTCCGCAATTGCGGACAAGAATAGGACATGTTCTATTTTTTTGCGGAACGTAAGTGCGGACCTGGAAGTGCTGATCCGCAATTCCGTGTCCGGGCAGCACATCGTGCTGAATGGGTCCGCAATGAATGGGTCCGCAATTCCGTTCCGCAAAATGCAGAACAAAATTGCGGACGTGTGAATGGATCCTAGAAGGACACTATAGTCCCAGTACCAGTAAAGTTTAATGTAGTGGTACTGGTGTCTATAGCCTGTTCCTGCAGAGAAAAGACACTGTGCAGTACTGGTGGTAAAGCAGCACTATGGTGCCAGGAAACCAAACTCATTTTCCTGGCACTATATAGTTGTTAGGAGTGGGGCACCCTCGTGTCCCCCTCCCACTGGGCTGAAGGGGTTAAAACCTCTTCAGCCACTTACCTTTCTCCAGCACCGGCACTGGGAACTCTTCTCCCCGATCCTCATCTCAGCTGCGAATGCGCACGCATTCAAAACTATGTTCCGCCTCTTCCCACTGTAATTTTCACAGTGAGAATCGCTGAAGCACCTCTAGTGGCTGTCAGGGAGACGGCTACAAGAAGCTTGATTAACCCTAAGGGAAACATAGCAGTTCTTTTAATTTAAATGCTGAGAAAGGGGTGGAACATATGTGATGTCATGATATGGGCAGATCATCTGATAAGGGGGGGTGGCGGGGGCGGCAATTTTTATATTGCCTAGGGCGGCAAAAATCCTTGCATCGGCCCAGAGTCTAATATTCACCTTTCTTCAAATAGAATGTGTAGTCTTCCCAATGCATTTGTGTGTATGGGAATAAAAGCTATTAGAAGGATTCTGAGCTTTGTTCATTTTTGTAAACACACTGCTATTATTTTGAACACAACTGTACATGTTTAATGTAGGAGCCTACTGTGCTGGGTTAAGTTTGCTTTCATAAAAAAGAGGACAGACAATAATAATATTCATATTTCAGATATTTTTATATTGCAATTTATTTCTAAAATCAAATGTTAATATTCAGAGAAGCAATAGAAATAACAGGGAATGATACATTATTATACCCAGTATACTGTATTAACTCATTCACCAGTCTAATAAGGTGTTGCGATGAAATGTCAATAGTTAGGCAGCATATATACTGTACATGTGTATTGTGATTCTCAGCTCATACCTTACATGAATGTATTATGTTCATTGTGGTGTGCTCAAGTCATATTTTCTCATTAAAAGAAGATCTGGAATGGAAGTCACATTGTTGCGTTTTACATTATTGTGATTTTAAAAGATTTGAGTAGCATGCAACATTTTTTAGTCCTGTTGACATAGTCAGAATGCCTTGTTCTTAACTTGTTTCACCAAGTCAGTAAGGACCTCCAACCCCTCAATAAGTCCATCTCCAGTGGTAGCACAACATCCTTGGACATGCCACTGGTGTCCTTTTATCTTCCTTAGTCCCAGCTCTTCGGAGAGTTCTCCGGGGCGCCTGGCACCTGGTAGATCTTGCTTATTGGCCATCACCACAAAGGGGACTCCTCTCATTTCATCACTCTCAAGTATGGCAGTGAGTTCTGAGTTGGCTTCTAGATATCTCTCAGGGTCAGCACTGTCCACGACAAATATAAGCCCATCTGTGTTTTGATAGTAATGTTTCCACAGAGCTCTAATCCTGTCCTGACCGCCCACATCCCACACCGTGAAGGTGACATTACGCATGGGTTCTACAGTTTCTACGTTGAACCCAATGGTGGGGATTGTAGTGACTGTCTCATGCAGCTTTAGTTTGTACAGGATCGTTGTCTTCCCAGCAGCATCTAGACCCAGCATCAGGATCCGTGCTTCGTATCCAGTAAACTTCTTTAGTGCTTGGTGGAGGCTGCTCAGGAGTAGACCCATAGCTGAAGAATGTTTTCTTCTGGATCAAAAAGCAGGTTGCTCTTGTGCTTGTCCATTCTGTATGTAGACTTCACCTATATTTATACACATGTCAATCCTACCAGTACTGAAAACGACAAAAGCATGTGTCTAGTATTTCCTGGTTGCTCTGTCATTCTGTGCCGTGTTGGAAGATTTCACTGCAACCTGTTATGACAGTGACTCTGATGTGCACTGCAAGGGAAATGACTTCATTACTATCCTTCCTGAGTTTGTATACATGCAACTTTATTGCAGAAATATAGAAGATACATATGGTAAATGCTACTTTACTGCACTCAGTCACACAAAGAAAAAACAAAACAGAGAAAAAACATATTTTTACTGTGATATTGTTTTTGTTTGTTTAAAACAAAATTTACTCCAGCACCTAAAAATGGTTGACTGCAAAAGAGGTAGAACTCACAGTGGAGAAAAAGTGGAAAACAATAAATTAGCAAGAGATCACACTGTGCTATTTCCAGAAACCAGACTGAGACCAAGTAGGTATTAACCCCAATACACTCTGCTAATAATTTTTACTCTAGTTTGGTGCAGCGCCACGTGGCAACCACCACGGCCGCAACAACAGTCACTTACAGTACTGGGAACACTTCTATTTCCTCATTTTGTTTCATGGAATCAGCACTCCTCCCCTGACATAGGTGTTTTTAATTAGACTACATAAGGATTAATACCTACTTGGTCTTATTCTGGTTTCTGACACAACATGGAAAGGTGAGCTTTTGAGATCTGTTCACACAGAACAGTGCTCCATGGTGGCTATTGTCACTGTGACACTGAGCCCAGTGCCAAGGGGGCTTAGTCTGACAGCAGGAGTCTTGTTGGGGTGCTAGGTCTCGCTGCCTGCAGGTGCCGAGTTGCTTTGGCAGTGGAAGCCATGTGACACTGCACCAAAATATAGTAGGGACACACTTTAACTAGGCCATATTGATTTGGTGATGAAGCCCGTGAATTTTGTTCAAGTCATATACTAATTGACTTGTGCACGCGTATAAATTATGCTGAGAAGCAATAGATCAATGCATGGCATATGGATGTGTGATCCATGTCTTTTTTTTTTTATCAACTGGCAGATCATAATTGGGCGTTAAGGGCACATTGCCACCAAAAATACACACATTACATGATGCACAGCCTCAGCAGCATAATCTGAACTCACAGTTATCAACGTGTTATCTGTTACACAGGATACAGTTATGGTTCGGTTATGATGTGGCTGTATGAAAAAATAACTATGGTTTGGAATACGGAAGTGGGGACAGTAAGGGAAAAATGGAGGGGGGGGGGGCCCAAGTTGCATAAATAGCCCATGGCCTATGATGCACTTACTCCGTCCCTGGAAAAGGGTAATCAGTATCTAGCCCTTTAAGGGGCTTTCTTAGGTACCTCAGACAGCAGTTCCAAGCAAGGCAGTGCAAGTCAACATAACAAAGATCTCAGGATTAACAGCTTCAGCTTGGTACACTGACAGAACAAAACTCCACACTCGCAGAGTAGGTCAGCCTGCTCTGCAGCTCTCCATTGGTCTGTCACGGTGGGGGAAAATGCCCACCGTATAGCCAGAACTGTTACTAGGCCAGACAACAGTCAAGGGACAAGGCCACAACCTACAGCCACCCTGACCCTGATCTCCTGACCGCATGCGCAAACCCTGAAGGTGGGAGGGCTCATGCACTGGAACCTGGATCCTGCTGACCATGACGGTCTCTGGCATAGGGATCAGGAATAGGAGACAACCGTTTCCTCAGGGACCCAGACAAACCGGAGTCTCCAGCTGCCTAGTAACAGGTGGAAGGGAAATGACCATATGCAGCAACTGGATCGGCAGGTAAGAACACTGGAAAACTCACCTGCCACTGCCACCACGACTGGAAGATGTGAATATGAACCGGAGCCCACACACCAAACAGGGAACAACACAAACAATGCATACAGTAAACCAGCATACCAGTTATTGCCTGGACCCCCATGCAGCAAGGTGCATGGCAGCCCCAGGCAGCGCTGCATACAGGCTTATGGTTCACCCCTCTGGGAAACCAGCCCCCTCACGGAGGTACAACAGACAACAAGGGAATATCTAGCAGACATTCTGGAAACAACATAAACAGACCAGACAGTCACAACACATTAGACATAAATACGCCCTGGACAAAACCCACACCAATCAACAAAGGGTAGGATGGGAAGGAGAGACTGGGAAGACCTTGATGACCACAAGGGTGGCTCTCACTGGACAGATGGTAAAGCCAGGAGCAGTGAACCACCAGCACACACCAAGCCTGGAGGAACACTGAGCTATAGGCATCAAGCAGAAGCTAAATAGCCCAAAGCTACCACACCCGCACCAAGAACCCACATTAACCCCAAGTAAACCAAACACAAGGAAGTAGCAACTGAAAGGGAATTGCACACACAAGCAAAAGGCAACAGGTTGCCGCAGGCAACGGCATGCATGGAAAGCAAGTCACGGCGCACACAGCAAAACCTGTGACACTGCCACAACATGCCAAAACAGCAACATGTTGCCACCAGCAACAGCAAGCGTGGCAATAGTGTCATGGCGTACACCATAGGCCGTGACATGGTACTGTGCAGCTAGCCAAAATCACATCTGACACTTCTGTGCCCCTCACTGCTTGGCACACAATCATAGACTCCCTAAGTGTGCAAAGTAGCCCCATATATATATATAGTCTGGCCCTACCCTATATAGAACCTGTGTGGGGCCACATCCCAACATCTTCACCTGTGACTACAGAGCTGTGTTACCCAAAAGTAACCATAACCTGCAGTGAACTGTTAAAGGCACAGCACATGCAAGGGATGAGTAGTTGTGACACACATGGCAAACAGAACAAAGCCAAATGTAATAGTGCATCTCCAGTGCCAGTAAACCCCCTGGAACAAACAGTTCCCAGACGTATTTACTTGGTAGCGCAGTTCAGAGTTGCTGGTGGTTTAGCGACATCTATTCCTTTCTACTGAACATGTAAAGCCTCCTTCACATGTCAGCAGTGGCGACTCTAGGAACAATATATAGGGGGGGCGCAGTCAAAAATGGGGGGGACACTAATAATTTTCACCGCTTAATCATACTACTGAAAAAAAAGTATATATCTAATATATAATGCTGAGTGTATGTGTATACGTCTGCTAAAGGAATCTGCACCGTCGCATTTACAATCACAAAATTTGTCACACAGGTGCATAAGGTGTCCGGGAAGGTTTTAGACCAGGTCTCAGCTCTCTAGGACGTACCGTTCCTGAGATATTCCCCAAAAATGCATTAGCCAATAGAAGCTTGGTCACATGACACTTATCAGCCAAAAGAAGCTCTCAGGTCCTTCAGCCTCCACATACAGTTTTACTTAAGGTTTCCATAACAACCCAGCCATTTATTTTCACTGCTGTAGGTCAGCTTTAACCCCTTAAGGACACGGCCAAATTTCACCTTAAGGATCAGGCCATTTTTTGCAAATCTGACCAGTGTCACTTTAAGTGGTAATAACTTTAAAACGCTTTGACTTATCTAGGCCATTCTGAGATTGTTTTTTCATCACATATTGTACGTCATGACACTAATAAAATGAAGTAAAAAATAAATAAAATTTTTACTTTTTTAAAAATTGTAAACAATAGCAAATTTCCAAGTTTCAATTTCTCTACTTCTATAATACATGGTAATACCTCCAAAAATAGTTATTACTTTACATTCCCCATATGTCTACTTCATGTTTGGATCATTTTGGGAATGATATTTTATATGTTACAAGGCTTAGAAGTTTAGAAGCATATCTAGAAACTTTTCAGAAATTTACAAAAACCCAATTTTTAGGGACCAGTTTAGGTCTGAAGTCACTTTATGAGGCTTACATAATAGAAACCACCCAAAAATGACCCCATTCTAGAAACTACACCCTCAAGGTAACGTTGTTAACCCTTTACATGTTGCACAAGAGTTATTGGCAAATGGAGATGAAATTTGAGAATTCCTATTTTTTGGCAAATTTTCAATTTTAATTCCTTTTTTCAAGTAACGAAGCAAGGGTTAACAGCCAAACAAAATGCTATATTTATTGCTCTGATTCTGCCGTTTACAGAAACATCCCATATGTGGTCGTACACTACTGTATGGCCACACAGCGTGGCGTAGAGGGAAAGAAGCGCCATGTGGTTTTTGGAGGGCTGATTTTCATGGACCGGTTTATTTACACCGTGTCCTGTTTCAACCCCCCTGATGCACCCCTGGAGTAGAAACTCCCTAAAAGTGACCCCCATCTAAGAAACTACACCTCTCAAGGTATTCAAAACTGATCTTACAAGCTATGTTAACCCTTTACATGATCTACAAGAGTTATTGGCAAATGGGGATAACATTTCAGAATTTCATTTTTTTGCCAAATTTTCAATTTTTTCCACTAACAAAGCAAGGGTCAACAGGCAAACAAGACTATATCTTTATTGCCCTGACTCTGCCGTTTACAGAAACACTCCATATGTGGTCATACACTACTATACGGCCACACGGCGGGGCATAGAGGGAAAGGAGCGCCGTGTGGTTTTTGGAGGGCTGATTTTTATGGACCGGTTTATTTACACCGCGTCCTGTTTCAACCCCCCTGATGCACCCCTGGAGTAGAAACTCCCTAAAAGTGACCCCATTTTGGAAACTATGGGATAAGGTGGCAGTTTTGTTGCGACTATTTTTAGGGCACATATGATTTTTGGTTGCTCTATATTTCATGTTTGTGAGGTAAGGTTACCAAAAATTGAAATTCTGAAATTTCATCTCCATTTGCCATTAACTGTTGAGGAACACCTAAAGGGTTAATAAAGTTTGCAAAATCTGTTTTGAATACCTTGAGGGGTGTAGTTTCTTAGATGGGGTCACTTTTAGGGAGTTTCTACTCTCGGGGTGCATCAGGGGGGCTTCAATAAGGACATGGTGTCAATAAAAAAGGCCATCAAAATTGGCCTTCCAGAAACCATTTTAGTGATACAGCAGTTTACAATCACAAATGTGGCGTTTCTGTAAACTGCAGTATCAGGGTAATAAATATAAAGTTTTGTTTGGTTGTTAACCCTTGCTTTGTTACCGGAAAAAACGGATTGGAATGGAAAAGTGCCAAAAATAGCTGTTTTGGCACTGTTTTACATTTTTTTTGGACCGTGTTAATCTGGGGGGTTAGTTCATGGGGTATTTTTATAGAGGAGATTCTTACGGACACAGCGATACCTAATAAGTCAACTTTTTTACAATTATTTATGTTTTAGACTATATTATCCTTTTTGATACAAAAAACATTTTTTTGTATCTCTAAAGTCTAAGAGTCATTTTATTTTTATTTTTTTGCCGATTGTATTAGGTAGGGGCTCATTTTTTGCGGGATGAGGGGACGGTTTTAATGACACTATTTTGGGGGCTATATGACTTTTTGATTGCTTGCTATTAAACTTTTTGTTATCAAAGGTGACAAAAAATATATTTTTTTGCACGTTTTTTTTATTTTTTTGGACCGTGTTAATCTGGGGGGTTAGGTCATGGGGCATTTTTATAGATGAGATTATTACTGACGTGGCAATACCTAATTTGTATACTTTTTAAAATTATTTTAGTTTTACTAACTTTTTGAACAAATTTTTTTGGGTGTCTCAAGTCTGAGAACCATAGTTTTTATCGATTGTCAGTGGCTAAATGGAATTAAAATTGGGGGAGGGGAATATAAATTTAGTACTCCATGGAAGTGTGGTACTCCCTGAAGCAACCCTCAATGCAGAGGCCCGGATAATCGGGGCATGTGTCACATTGAGTAGTGGTGTCCTTCCGTATCCCCCCCCTGTGACATACTTTTTTTGGGTCCCTTCTTTCCAGTATGGGGGACCACATCTTGTTGGCCAGGGACGATCCGGGCACCTACAGTTCCCGAGGTACTCCGGCCTGCTCTTTCCCGGTCCGAAAAGATCAGGGCCTTGAAGACTGCCTCATAAAACTGGAAGAATGTCCCTGTGTTGCCAGCGCACTGGAACAGTACTAAAGTGTTGTACATGGCAACCTGCACCAAGTAGACCGCAACTTTTTTGTGCCATGTCTGGATTTTGCGCATGGCGTTATATGGCTTGAGGACTTGATCAGAGAGATCAACTCCTCCCATATACCGATTGTAGTCGACGATACAATCGGGCTTGAGGACCGTTGCTGCGGTACCTCGCACAAGGTCAGGGGTGATACCGTTACCGTGAATTGTGGACAGTGCAAGGACATCCCTCTTGTCCTTATATCTGACCAGCAGAAGGTTTCCACTGGTAAGGGCACGGGTCGCACCCCTGGGGAGATAGGTACCCACAAGCAGACGTGGATCTGGCGGCGAGGGACCTGAACAAGAGGTTACTAGTATAAAAGTTATCCACATAAAGGTGGTAACCCTTATCTAGCAGTGGGTGCATAAGGTCCCACACAAGTTTCCCGCTAAAACCCAGAGTGAGGTACTCTCACAAAGTTTGTACAGCTTCACGCCATACCTCGTCCGCTTTGAGGGAACATACTGGCGTAAAATGAGTCTCCCCTTGAACGCAATGGGAGACTAATCAACCGCGACCTCCCTTCCAGGTATGTAGGCCTGGAAGTGATCGGGGGGGGGGGGGGACGACATGCTGCATTATCTGCATAATGCTCTCAAACCTGGAGCGTGTCATGGCCGTACTGTAGAGTGGGGTGTGGTAGAGGATGTCCCCACTCCAGTACAGCCTGGTACTAGGTTTTTTGACTAGGCCCATGTGCAGCACGAGGCCCCAAAATGTCCTCATCAAGGCTGCACTGACCGGGGTCCAGCCACCGGGCCTAGCCAAAAAGGAGCCCGGGTTTTAAGCGACGAACTGTTGGGCGTACAGGATTGTCTGCTCCAGCATTAGATTTACCAGTTGGTCACTGAAACAATGACTAAAAAAGTTGTATTCAGTGAAGCCCACTGTGTAAATCTGGATTCCTGGTTGTCCAACAAAATCAGGAATCACGGGCTCAAATCGCTCTGGTGTACACACCAGCCAAGTTCACCTGCAGGGGACTCAGGTGGACTGACCTGGTGGGCCGGAAAACTAGTACAAGCCCCAGAGCTGCTCGTACTAGGGTGGGCCATAGGGTCCCTAGCATGGGGGTCCCCTCGATCCGCCTGGCCGCGTCTCCGCCGCCGTGGAGGCTCATCATCCCTTGATGATGAGGAGGACGCGCATGACAAAAGGAACACTCACTCTGGCTCTGTGTGTCTGCGTGTGTATGTGCGTGTAAATCTTTATTTGGTGTGCGTGTGTGTGGGGGCACGGGTGTTCCCAGACTTTTCCCTAAACCTAACAGGGAAAAATAAAAAATAAAAACTAACAACAAAAAAAAAGAGCCCAAAAACATTTGAAAAAGCATGCCTGGACGCTAAAGACTGCCGGCCACTGTCAGCGTACGCAAAAAAAGGAAAAAGGGTGAAGGGGGGGGGGCAAGCTGCAGCACCCCTGGGGGGGGGGGGGTCTAGGGTCACACAGCTATGCTGTGGACCCCAGACACCCTAAGAGGATGATGCAATAGTAAAAACTTTAACTTTCCCTAAAGTCTCCCTGCCTGAACTAAACCTTTCTCTACCCTGTCCCTATTCTACCTTTTAGTGCCAGATGGCACTGTGGAGGATCCAAAGAGGGGGTGCTGGGCACAGATCAGGGGGTGCACTGTGGAGATCGGGCAGCAGGCTCCTCTCTCTGCGAAGTCCAACGGCCGAAAGGAGGAGGAGAGGAGAGAACGGGGGAGTTAACCCCCGCCCACCCGTGCAGCCAATCAGAAGAGATCCTGTTAGGTGATGTCACCATCACCTCACAGGATCTAAGGATGTTGATTGGTGGTGAATTATTACACCACCGATCACCATCCTGTTCTGGGTTATCGGGTCACCAGAGACCCGAATAACCCGGAAACGCAGCAAACCGAGGGTCTGAATTGACCTGCGGTTTGCTGCGATTGGCGATGCGGGGGGATCACAGGACCCCCTAGGCATTGTGCCAGAGTGCCTGCCAAATGAATTTGGCAGTCACTCAGTTCCGATCACCGCCTGCGGTGCTGCGGTGATCGAAACTACACAGGGCGTACAGGTACGCCCTGTGTCCTTAAGTACCAGAACATCAGGGCGTACCTGTACGCCCTGTGTCCTTAAGGGGTTAAAGGAAATCAGGTTTTTTTCAGGTTTCCATAACAACCCAGCCATTTTTCTTCACTGTTGTAGGAGAGCTTTAAAGGAAATCTGTCATCAGGATAATCGCTATTGAAGTAAAGCCATGGCCTAATAGCACTTAGTACCTTATTTCGAGATGAGCCAGTAAGATGCCCAGAGGGGCTTCACTCTTGCAGGAAGGAGCCCAGACACCCCCCCCCCCCCCCGCCACAATGTGTCCACCCTCAAAAGACTTAAAACCCCACCTACAGGTCCCACTTAAAACCCCAGTTTGGCCACGCCCCCTACCACCCCTGAGCCGACAGGGATTGAAAAATGAAGGTAAAAATTAACTTCTGTCAGCTGCAGGAGTGGGAGGGAGGGTGACTTTCTCCCTGCAGCTCACACTTAGACAGCACAGTGCTGCTGTCTTAGGGTGAGCTGTTCAAAATGACACGCCCCCGATCAAGTAAAGGCCACTGTTAAGGTGTGGGTCCCTGTGGAGGTCACTGTCAAGGGGGTGGTATGCTCTAAAAGTCACTGTTAAAGGGGAAGGCTGCTGTAAAGGTCAAAGTTAATGGGCTGGGCTGCTGTGGATGTCCAATTTTAAAGGACGGGGCACTGTGGGGGTCAGTGTTAAGGGGTGGAGTGCTGTAGATGTCACTGTTATAGTGGATAGTGTTGATAGTGTTCCAAAATGGGGTCACATGTGGGGTATTTATACTGCCCTGGCATTTTAGGGGCCCTAAAGTGTGAGAAGAAGTCTGGAATCCAAATGCCTAAAAATGCCCTCCTCAAAGGTACTCATTGGAATTTGGGCCCCTTTGCGCATCTAGGCTGCAAAAAAGTGTCACACATGTGGCATCGCCGTACTCACGAGAAGTTGGGCAATGTGTTTTAGGGTGTCTTTTTACATATACCCATGCTGGGTGAGAGAAATATCTCTGTAAAATGACAACTTTGTATAGAAAAAAATGGGAAAAGTTTACTTTTACAGAGATATTTTTCTCACCCAGCATGGGTATATGTAAAACTACATCCCAAAACATATTGCCCTACTTCTTCTGAGTACGGCGATCCCACATGTGTGACACTTTTTTGCAGCCTAGGTGCGCAAAGGGGCCCAAATTCCAAAGAATATCTTTACGATTTCACAGGGCATTTTTTACGCATTTGAATTCCAGACTTCTTCTCACGCTTTAGGGCCCCTAAAATGCAAGGGCAGTATAAATACCCCACAAGTGACCCCATTTTGGAAAGAAGACACCCCAAGGTATTCCGTGAGGGGTATGGTGAGTTCATGTAAAATTTTATTATTTGTCACATAAAAAAATGCAATTTCTGAGTCAAAACCAAGAAATAGAGAAGAACTGTGGAATGTAGTCCAATCATCCTGGGCTGGAATACCTGAAGTTGGTTGACTCCATGCAACACAGATGAACAGCATTTCTCAGAATCAGTGGTTATACAACTAAATATTAGTTAAGTGATTCAAAGGAAAGCAAAATCTTCAAACATTTTACAGTTTATATAGTGAATGTTTTAGTTTGTAAAGAAGAATACAAACACTGCTTTTTATTTGAGCAGTCTAATATTCACTTTTCTTTAGAGGAACAACACAAATTTTATATATTTTTCTTCATGTTATGATTTGGAATAGAATGTGTAGTGTTCCCAATGCATTTGTGTGTATGGAAATAAAAGCTATTTGAAGGATTTTGAGCTACTATTCTGAACACAAATGTACATGTTTAATGTAGGAGCCTACTGTGCTGGGTTAAGTTTGCTTTAATTAAAAAGAGGACAGACAATAATAATATTCATATTTCAGATATTTTTATATTGCAATTTATTTACAAAAATCAAATGTAATATTCAGAGAAGCAATAGAAATGACAGGGAATGATACATTATTATACCCAGTATACTGTATTAACGCATTCACCAGTCTAATAAGGTGTTGCGATGAAATGTCAATAGTTAGGCAGCATATATACTGTACATGTGTATTGTGATTCTCAGCTCATACCTTACATGAATGTATTATGTTCATTGTGGTGTGCTCAAGTCATATTTTCTCATTAAAAGAAGATCTAGAATGGAAGTCACATTGTTGCGTTTTACATTATGGTGATATTAAAATATTTGAGTAGCATGCAACATTTTTTAGTCCTGTTGACATAGTCAGAATGCCTTGTTCTTAACTTGTTTCACCAAGTCAGTAAGGACCTCCAACCCCTCAATAAGTCCATCTCCAGTGGTAGCACAACATCCTTGGACATGCCACTGGTGTCCTTTTATCTTCTTTAGTCCCAGCTCTTCGGAGAGTTCTCCGGGGCGCTTGGCACCTGGTAGATCTTGCTTATTGGCCATCACCACAAAGGGGACTCCTCTCATTTCATCACTCTCAAGTATGGCAGTAAGCTCTGAGTTGGCTTCTAGAAATCTCTCAGGGTCAGCACTGTCCACGACAAATATAAGCCCATCTGTGTTTTGAAAGTAATGTTTCCACAGAGCTCTAATCTTGTTCTGACTGCCCACATCCCACACGATGAAGGTGACATTACGCATGGGTTCTAGAGTTTCTACGTTGAACCCAATGGTGGGGATTGTAGTGACTGTCTCGTGCAGCTTTAGTTTGTACAGGATTGTTGTCTTTCCAGCAGCATCTAGACCCAGCATCAGGATCCGTGCTTCATATCCAGTAAACTTCTTTAGTGCTTGGTGGAGGCTGCTCAGGAGTAGACCCATAGCTGAAGAATGTTTTCTTCTGGATCAAAAAGCAGGTTGCTCTTGTGCTTGTGCATTCTGTATGTAGACTTCACCTATATTTATACACATGTCAATCCTACCAGTGCTGATAACGACAAAAGCACGTGTCTAGTATTTCCTGGTTGCTCTGTCATTCTGTGCCGTGTTGGAAGATTTCACTGAAACCTGTTATGACAGTGACTCTGATGAGCACTGCAAGGGAAATGACTTCATTACTATCCTTCCTGAGTTTGTATACATGCAACTTTATTGCAGAAATATGGAAGATTCATATGGGAAATGCTACTTTACTGCACTCAGTCACACAGAGAAAAAACATATTTTTACTGTGATATTGTTTTTGTTTATTTAAAACAAAATTTACTCCAGCACCTAAAAATGGTTGACTACAAAAGAGGTAGAACTCACAGTGAAGAAAAAGTAGAAAACAATAAATTAGCAAGAAATCACACTGTGTTATTTCCAGAAACCAGACTGAGACCAAGTAGGTATTAACCCCAATACACTCTGCTAATAATTCTTACTCTAGTTTGGTGCAGCGCCACGTGGCAACCACCACGGCCGCAACAACAGTCACTTACAGTACTGGGAACACTTCTATTTCCTCATTTTGTTTTATAGTATCAGCACTCCTCCCCTGACATAGGTGTTTTTAATTAGACTACATAAGGATTAATACCTACTTGGTCTTAGTCTGGTTTCTGACACAACATGGAAAGGTGAGCTTTTGAGATCTGTTCACGTAGAACAGTGCTCCATGGTGGCTATTGTTGCTGTGACACTGAGCCAGAGGGCTGGTGGTGCCCAGTGCCAAGGGAGCTTAGTCTGACAGCAGGAGTCTTGTTGGGGTGCTGGGTCTCGCTGCCTGCAGGTGCTGAGTTGCGGTGGCAGTGGAAGCCATGTGGCGCTGCATCAAAATAGAGTAGGGACACACTTTAACTAGGCCATATTGATTTGGTGATGGAGCCCGTGAATTTTGTTCAAGTCATATACTAAGTGACTTGTGCACGCGTATAAATTATGCTGACAAGCAATAGATCAATGCACGGCATATGGATGTGTTATCCATGTCTTTTTTTTCTATCAACTGGCAGATCATAATAGGGGATTAAGGGCACATTGCCACCCAAAATACTCACATCACATGATGCACAGCCTCAGCAGCATAATCTGAACTCACAGTTATCAACGTGTTATCTGTTACACAGGATACAGTTATGGTTCGGTTATGATGTGGCTGTATGAAAAAAAAACTATGGTTTGGAACGGGAAAGGGGGGACGGTAAGGGAAAAATGGAGGGAGGGGCCCAAGTTGGATAAATAGCCCATGGCCTATGATGCACTTACTCCGTCCCTGAAAATAGGTAATCAAGATCTAGAGCTTAGACAACCCCTTTAAGGGACTTTCTCAGATACCTCAGACAGCAGTTCCAAGCAAGGCAGTGCAAGTCAACAGTAACAAAGATCTCAGGATTAATAGCTTCAGCTTGGTTCACTGACCGAACAAAATTCCACACTCGCAGAGTAGGTTAGTCTGCTCTGCAGCTCTCCATTGGTCTGTCACGGTGGGGAGTGGGGGAAACTCCTCACCGTATAGCCAGAACTGTTACTAGTACAGACAACAGTGAAGGGAGCAGGCCACAAACTACAGCCGCCCTAATCCTGTTGCATACAGGAAACCAGCATACCAGTTACTGCCTGGACCCCTATGCAGCAAGGTGCACGGCAGCACCAGGCAGCGCTGCATACAGGCTTACGGGTCACCCCTCCGGGAAACCAGCTCCCTCACGGAGGTACAACATACAACAGGGGAATATCTAGCAGACATGCTGGAAACAACATAAACAGACCAGACAGTCACAGCACACTAGACATGAATACATCCTGGACAAAACCCACACCAATTAACAAAGGATAGTATGGGAAGGAGAGACTGAGAAGACCTTCATGACCACAAGGGTGGCCCTCACTGGACAGATGGTAAAGCCAGGAGCAGTGAACCACCAGCACACACCAAGCCTGGAGGAACACTGAGCTACAGGCATCAAGCAGAAGCTAAATAGCCCAAAGCGACCACACCCACACCAAGAACACACATTAACCCCAAGTGAACCAAACACAAGGAAGTAGCAACTGAAAGGGAATTGCACACACAAGCAAAAGGCAACAGGTTGCCGCAGGCAACGGCATGCATGGCAAGCAAGTCACGGCGCACACAGCAAAACCAGTGACACTGCCCCAACATGCCAAAACAGCAACACGTTGCCACCAGCAACAGCAAGCTTGGCAACACTGTCATGGCGTACACCATAGGCCGTGACATGGTCCTGTGCAGCTAGCCAAATCACATCTGACACTTCTGTTCCCCTCACTGCTTGGCACACAATCACCGACTCCCCAAGTGTGCAAAGCAGACCCATATATATATATATATATATATATATATATGTATAGTCTGGCCCTACCCCTATATAGAACCTGTGTGGGGCCACATCCCAACATCTTCACCTGTGACTACAGAGCTGTGTTACCTGAAAGTATAGTACAAGTATCCATAACCTGCTGTGAACTGTTAAAGGCACAGCACATGCAAGGGATGAGTAGTTGTGACACACATGGCAAACAGAACAAAGCCAAATATAATAGTGCATCTCCAGTGCCAGTAATGCTTCCTTCACATGTCAGCAGTGGCGACTGTAGGAACAATATATAGGGGGGGGGGGGGGGCACATAAGATACCACAGTGATCGCATTTGCAATCACGAAATTTGGCACACAGGTACATCAGGTGTCTGGGAAGGTTTTAGACCAGGCCTCAGCTCTCTAGAATGTACTGTTCCTGAGATATTCCCAAAAAATGCATTAGCCAATAGAAGCTTGGTCACATGACCCTTATCAGCCAATAGAAGCTCTCAGGTCCTTCAGCCTCCACATACAGTTTTTTTTCAGGTTTCCATAACAACCCAGCCATTTTTCTTCACTGCTGTAGGAGAGCTTTAACCCCTTCAAGACACAGCCTTATTTCACCTTAAGGACCAGGTCATTTTTTGCAAATCTGACCAGTGTCACTTTAAGTGCTGATAACGTTAAAACGCTTTGACTTATCCAGGCCGTTCTGAGATTGTTTTTTCGTCACATATTGTACTTCATGACACTGGAAAAATTAAGTCCCAAAATTAATTTTTTTTGCATAAAAAAATACCAAATTTACCCCAAATTTGGAAAAATTAGCAAATTTCTAAGTTTCAGTTTCTCTACTTCTGTAATACATAGTAATACCCCCAAAAATTGTGATGACTTTACATTCCCATATGTGTACTTCATGTTTGAATTATTTTGGGAATGATATTTTATTTTTTGGGGATGTTACAAGGCTTAGAAGTTTAGAAGCAAATCTTGAAATTTTTCAGAAATCCAATTTTTAGGGACCACTACAGGTCTGAAGTCACTTTGCGAGGCTTACATAATAGAAACCACCCAAAAATGACCCTATTCTATAAACTACACCCCTCAAGGTATTCAAAACTGATTTTACAAACTTTGTTAACCCTTTAGGTGTTGCACAAGAGTTATTGGCAAATGGGGATGAAATTTGAGAATTTCATTTTTTTGCCTAATTTTCCATTTTAACCAATTTTTTCCACTAACAAAGCAAGGGTTAACAGCCAAACAAGACTGTATCTTTATTGCCCTGACTCTGCCGTTTACAGAAACACCCCATATGTGGCCGTAAACTACTGTACGGCCACACAGCGGGGCGTAGAGTGAAAGGTGCGCCGTATGGTTTTTGGAAGGCAGGTTTTGCTGGACTGGTTTATTTACACCATGTGCCATTTGAAGCCCCCTGATGCACCCCTAGAGTAGAAACTCCCTAAAAGTGACCCCATCTAAGAAAGTACACCCCTCAAGGTATTCAAAACTGATTTTACAAACTTCGTTAACCCTTTAGGTGTTGCACAAGAGTTATTGGCAAATGGGGATGAAATTTGAGAATTTCATTTTTTTGCCTAATTTTCCATTTTAACCAATTTTTTCCACTAACAAAGCAAGGGTTAACAGCCAAACAAGACTGTATCTTTATTGCCCTGACTCTGCCGTTTACAGAAACACCCCATATGTGGCCGTAAACTACTGTACGGCCACACAGCGGGGCGTAGAGTGAAAGGTGCGCCGTATGGTTTTTGGAAGGCAGGTTTTGCTGGACTGGTTTATTTACACCATGTCCCATTTGAAGCCCCCTGATGCACCCCTAGAGTAGAAACTCATAAAAGTGACCCCATCTAAGAAACTACACCCCTCAAGGTATTCAAAACTGATTTTACAAACTTCGTTAACCCTTTAAGTGTTGCACAAGAGTTATTGGCAAATGGGGATGAAATTTGAGAATTTAATTTTTTTGCCTAATTTTCCATTTTAACCAATTCTTTCCACTAACAAAGCAAGGGTTAACAGCCAAACAAGACTGTATCTTTATTGCCCTGACTCTGCCGTTTACAGAAACACCCCTATATGTGGTCGTAAACTACTGTACGGCCACACAGCGGGGCGTAGAGTGAAAGGTGCGCCATATGGTTTTTGGAAGGCAGATTTTGCTGGACTGTTTTTTTGACACCATGTCCCATTTGAAGCCCCCCTGATGCACCCCTAGAGTAGAAACTCCAAAAAAGTGACCCCATTTTAGAAACTACGGGATAGGGTGGCAGTTTTGTTGGTACTAGTTTAGGGTACATATAATTTTTGGTTGCTCTATATTACACTTTTTGTGCGGCAAGGTAACAAGAAATAGCTTTTTTGGCATCGTTTTTTTTATTGTTATTTACAACATTCATCTGACAGGTTAGATCATGTGGTAATTTTATAGAGCAGGTTGTCACGGACGCGGCGATACCTAATATGTATACATTTTTTTTTATATATGTAAGTTTTACACAATGATTTCATTTTTAAAACAAATTTTTTTTTAGTTTCTCCATAGTCTAAGAGCCATAGTTTTTACAGTTTTGGGGCGATTATCTTAAGTAGGGTCTCATTTTTTGCGAGATGAGATGACGGTTTGATTGGCACTATGTTGGGGTGCATATGACTTTTTGATCGCTTGCTATTACACTTTTTGTGACGTAAGATGACAAAAAATTGCTTTTTCTACACCGTTTTTATTTTTATTTTTTTACGGTGGTCACCTGAGGGGTTAGGTCATGTGATATTTTTATAGAGCCGGTCGATACGGACGCGGCAATACCTAATATGTATACTTTTTTTATTTATATAAGTTTTACACAATGATTTCATTTTTGAAACCAAAAAAATGATGTTTTAGTGTTTCCATAGTCTAAGAGCCATAGTTTTTTCAGTTTTTGGGCGATTATCTTAAGTAGGGTCTCATTTTTTGCGGGATGAGATGACGGTTTGATTGTTACAATTTTGGCGTACATGCGACTTTTTTGATCACTTTTATTACCTTTTTTGGGGAAGTAAGGTGGGCAAAATTTCAATTTCATCATAGTTTTTTATTTTTATTTTTATGGCGTTCACCGTTCGGGAAAAGTAACATGACCGTTTTATAGATCAGGTCGTTACGGACGCGGCGATACCAAACATGTGTAGGGAATTTTATTTTTCTCATGTTTAATCAGTGATAAATGTGTTTTTTGATTTTTACTTTTTTTTCACTTTTTTCACTTTTTTTTTGACCCAGACCCACTTGGTTCTTGAAGATCCAGTGGGTCTGATGTCTGTATAATACAGTACAGTACAATATATATTGCACTGTACTATATTTTACTTACACTGAACAGATCTATGCTTTCAGCATAGATCTGTTCAGCACCATGGACAGCAGGACGCCTGAGAGGCGTCCTGTTGCCATGGGAACCTTCCCCGTCTGCTCAGTTATGGTCAGAACTGCGCAGACGGGGAAGGGTAAGGACGGGGCTCTGGGGGGGCTGTCTGGGGGCTCTCTCCCTCTCCATCGGGGGCTGCAAAGGTACAGCAGCCCTCCGATGGGAGAGGGAGGGAGCTCCCTGAGCTGTTAACCTTTTCCATACCGCGGTCCGTACGGACCGCGGTATGGAAAGGGTTAAACGGCTGACATCGCATCACCGATGTCAGCCGTTTATACCAGGGTGCCAGCAATGTGCTGGCACCCTGGTATACCCACTAGACGCCAACGATTATTATAATGGGAGGCGGGCGGGGGATCGCGATCCCGCCTGCCGCACCGCCCGCCTCCCGCAACTGCCGCACCGCCCCGCACCGCCCACAAACCGCCCCTCTGCACCCCGCCACATAAATGAATTCAGGGGTGCAGGGGGGTTAAAAAAAAAAAATACAGATTTTGGGCAATTTTTAGGTTTCTGATCCCTGCGGTCAGGGACCGCAGGGATCAGAAACTACATAGAGCGCTGCAAACCGCAGGTCTGAATTGACCTGCGGTTTGCAGCGATCGCCGATACGGGGGGGTCACAGGACCCCCCTCGGCATTGAGCCTGAGTGCCTGGCTGTGTGTAACAGCCGGCACTCAGCGCTGTCACCATGTCTGCAGACATGGTGACAGTTAAATGCGATGAGGAGTATACTAGTCATGGAGCGCTAAGTAGCAGTGCTCCATGACTAGTATACATAGACAGGTACAGTATATTGTCACACTCTCCTTCTCTGATCGCTTCCCTGACAGGAATGGGGACGATCAGAGAAGGAGAGGAACACAGTCCCTCCCTAACCCCCCCTTACCTGCCCCGATGCGCTGCGATTGGTCCCTCTGCAGTATTGGACCAATCACAGCGATCGTGGGCGGGTCAGGGCTACAATACAGTTACTTCCGGCTTCTCTGGTTGCCTAGCAACCCCAGCACGCCGGCTTCACTGAACCTTCAGCGCTTCGGTCCCTGCGCTGACAGTGAAAGCCGATCACGTACATGCACGTGGGGATGCGGTGAGGCACCACATTCCCCCACGTACATGTACGTGATGTTGCGTGAAGGGGTTAAAGGAAATCTGTCATCAGGATAATCGCTATTGAAGTAAAGCCATGGCCTAATAGCACTTAGTACCTTATTTCGAGATGTGCTTTTGTTCCAGCAATAGATGTTTGTATCCTCTGAAAATCCAGTTTATTTGGTATGCAAATGAGCCAGTAAGGTGCCCAGAGGGGCGTCACCCTTGCAGGAAGGAGCCCAGACACGCCCCCTGCCACAATGTGTCCACCCTCAAAAGACTTAAAACCCCGCCCCCAGGTCCCGTTAAGCCATGCCCCTGATCCAGTTTGGCCACGTCCCCTCCCACTCCTGAGCCGACATTGAAAAAAATGAAGGTAAAAATTTACTTCTGTCAGCTGCAGGGGTAGGAGGGTGACTTTCTCCCTACAGCTCACACTCAGCACAGTGCTGCTGTCTTAGAGTGAGCTGTTCAAACGGATACGCCCCCGATCCAGTAAAGGCCACTGTTAAGGGGCAGGCCCCTGTGGAGGTCACTGTCAGGGGGGTGGTATGCTCTGAAAGTCACTGTTAAAGGGGAAGGCTGCTGTAAAGGTCAAAGTTAAGGGGGTGGGGTGCTGTGGATGTCCAATTTTAATGGATGGGACACTAAGGGGGTCAGTGTTAAGGGGTGGAGTCCTGTAGATGTCACTGTTATAGTGGATAGTGTTGATATCTTTTAACGACACACACAAACATTAAATTAAATAGATCAAATATACCCAAGCGAAGCCGGGTCCTTCTGCTAGTAAGTATACATAAATAAGATGACAAAATACCGAACAAAACTCTGAACAAAACTCCACACTCGTAGAGTAGGTCAGTCTGCTCTGCAGCTCTGATTGGTCCTGTGCAGCTGACACTTCTGTGCCCCTCACTGCTTGGCACACAATCACAGACTCTCCAAGTGTGCAAAGCAGCCCCATATACAGTACAGACCAAAAGTTTGGACAAACCTTCTCTGCGTCTGGAGGAAAGAAGGTTTGTACACAAACATAGAAAAGGATTCTTTACGGTAAGAGCAGTGAGACTATGGAACTCTCTGCCTGAGGAGGTGGTGATGGTGAGTACAATAAAGGAATTCAAGAGGGGCCTGGATGTATTTCTGGAGTGTAATAATATTACAGGCTATAGCTACTAGAGAGAGATCGTTGATCCAGGGATTTATTCTGATTGCCTGATTGGAGTCGGGAAGGAATTTTTATTCCCCTAAAGTGAGGAAAATTGGCTTCTACCTCACAGGGGTTTTTTGCCTTCCTCTGGATCAACTTGCAGGATGACAGGCCGAACTGGATGGACAAATGTCTTTTTTCGGCCTTATGTACTATGTTACTATTCAAAGAGTTTTCTTTATTTTCATGACTATAAAAATTGTAGATTCACACTGAAGGCATCAAAACTATGAATTTACACATGTGGAATTATATACATAACAAAAAAGTGTGAAACAACTGAAAATATGTCATATTCTAGGTTCTTCAAAGTAGCCACCTTTTGCTTTGATTACTGCTTTGCACACTCTTGGCATTCTCTTGATGAACTTCAAGAGGTAGTCACCTGAAATGGTCTTCCAACAGTCTTGAAGGAGTTCCCAGAGATGCTTAGCACTTGTTGTTGGACTCTGCGGTGCAGCTCACCCCAAACCATCTCGATTGGGTTCAGGTCCAGTGACTGTGGAGGCCAGATCATCTGGCGCAGCACCCCATCACTCTCCTTCATGGTCAAATAGCCCTTACACAGCCTGGAGGTGTGTTTGGGGTCATTGTCCTGTTGAAAAATAAATGATGGTCCAACTAAACACAAACCGGATGGAATAGCATGCCGCTGCAAGATGCTGTGGTAGCCATGCTGGTTCAATATGCCTTCAATTTTGAATAAATCCCCAACAGTGTCACCAGCAAAGCACCCACACACCATCACACCTCCTCCTCCATGCTTCACGGTGGGAACCAGGCATGTAGAGTCCTCTTGTTCACCTTTTCTGCGTCGCACAAAGACACGGTGGTTGGAACCAAAGATCTTAAATTTGGACTCATCAGAGCAAAGCACAGATTTCCACTGGTCTAATGTCCATTCCTTGTGTTCTTTAGCCCAAACAAGTCTCTTCTGCTTGTTGCCTGTCCTTAGCAGTGGTTTCCTAGCAGATATTCTACCATGAAGGCCTGATTCACACAGTCTCCACTTAACAGTTGTTCTAGAGATGTGTCTGCTGCTAGAACTCTGTGTGGCATTGACCTGGTCTCTAATCTGAGCTGCTGTTAACCTGCGATTTCTGAGGCTGGTGACTCGGATGAACTTATTCTCCACAGCAGAGTTTACTCTTGGTCTTCCTTTCATGGGGAGGTCCGCATGTGAGCCAGTTTCTTTGTAGCGCTTGATGGTTTTTGTGACTGCACTTGGGGACACTTTCAAAGTTTTCCCAATTTTTCGGACTGATTGACCTTCATTTCTTAAAGTAATGATGACCACTCGTTTTTCTTTACTTAGCTGCTTTTTTCTTGCCATAATACAAATTCTAAGTCTAATTCTATTCAGTAGGACTATCAGCTGTGTATCCACCTGACTTCTCCACAACGCAACTGATGGTCCTAACCCCATTTATAAGGCAAGAAATCCCACTTATTAAACCTGACAGGGCACACCTGTGAAGTGAAAACCATTTCAGGTGACTACCTCTTGAAGCTCATCAAGAGAATGCCAAGAGTGTGCAAAGCAGTATTCAAAGCAAAAGGTGGCTACTTTGAAGAACCTAGAATATGCCATATTTTCAGTTGTTTCACACTTTTTTGTTATGTATATAATTCCACGTGTTAATTCATAGTTTTGATGCCTTCAGTGTGAATCTACAATTTTCAATTTTTCATAGTCATGAAAATAAAGAAAACTCTTTGAATGAGAAGGTGTGTCCAAACTTTTGGTCTGTACTGTGTATATATATATATATATATATATATATATGTAGAAGAAAAAAAAATGGGAGCACCGATGTCCCAGAGACCAATGACTGTGAAAGAGAAGAAGAGAATACAGTGGT
This sequence comes from Bufo gargarizans, assembly GCF_014858855.1. Classification (NCBI taxonomy): domain Eukaryota; kingdom Metazoa; phylum Chordata; class Amphibia; order Anura; family Bufonidae; genus Bufo; species Bufo gargarizans. The sequence continues at coordinate 122,656,595 of NC_058085.1, forward strand.
AAACAACTCTTCAACTAAACTTACTAATGCATAAATTCATGTGTTAAATAAAGGGTTGTCCTTTTGCCCAGTGGCCAAAACCAATTGGTTCAATGTGGAACTAGACCTGCAAAGGTTTTATCGTATGATTACACTGAAGGTGTGGGCTTCTGAGCAACAGGACAGACCCTTGATTGATAGTATGAGAACAAGTGAATTAAGCCTACATGGTACGGGACTGTTTCTTAAGAGTGATTTTAATCCTGTGTCACATCATCCTGCCATTGAGGCCTTTACTCTTGCAGTAGGGCGAGACATAGAAAAATTAAAACAAGAAGTGTTGGTGAATCCCATGGGCCATGCGAACATGACCTCTGAGGATATTAAAGCCGTTAATGATCTGTCTGCGGACCACAACCTCACCATCAAGTCTGCGGACAAGGGTGGTGGGGTTGTGGTAATGGACACGGATCTTTACGTGCAAGAAATCCTATCACAGTTGGCTGACAGAAATGTATACCAGCGGGTCTCCAATGATCCTAAGTTTAATTTACAGAGAGAACTCAGAGATATGTTATTACAGGCTAAATCCGGTGGCATCATAGACGAGAAATTGTGTAGTTATTTACTATGTGAAAAACCAATAACTCCAATATTATATATGAAAATATAAGTAAAAAATATGCACTCACCAGCTGGTATGTCTATAGTAGATGGTTTATATTTAAGATATAAAATATATATAAAACATATAGGTTTAAAATCCTATTAAACAGTACAAAATTATACTAAACAATATAACATTTTATAAGATTATACTGAGGTCCGGGATCCGTTTACATAGACAAATTCATAAATTAAGGATCATAGGTTCAAATCATGCAAGAATTAATATAATATGTTCTAATTATGAATTGATAGTGTCCTGTGCCTGTAAAGGACAGGACACTATCAGGCCTGTAAGGATGTTCTGTGAACAAGTGCAGTTCTCCATTGAAAAAGTCCTCCTATAAAAGGAACAACCTTGTGATAGAGACTTGTAATTTATAAAGAAATCAACCTTGTGATAGAAACTTGTAAAGAAGTCTTGCAATAGTTTGATATCTTCCTATAATAAAATCGATTTTTGCATATGAACTGTGTCCAGTACTGTTGCTCTAATGATGTATATCCTCCAATTGTACCAGCATACAGAGTCCGCACTCGTAGTGAAGCAAGGTAAAGTTAGTATGTAACTAGAGGTCGGGTTTGATAATTGGGGCGTCCCCCTCTTCCTCAACCCTCTTACCTTGTCTTCAGAGTGTAAAGTTGCCGTTCCAGCGCTTGCTGAGTTCTTTTGTATCTTTTATTCGATACTCTTTTATACTTTCGAGGGGTCTCCCTCTCCCTAGCCACTGAGGAAGAGGGAGACCCCTCGAAACGCGTCTGGCTGGTCCTGAGAGCGACAAACTACCCACCTAAACCCGAACAGCATTTGAGTGACTATCGGTCACGAGAAAATCTATGCGCTGATTTAGACGCGAGCGAAATAGAAACCAGCTAAAAGCTATTGCGAGACTCCGCGATCCCAGCTGAGTGCTTCCTGGAAAGCGAAACCTAACTACACCACGTGGAACGCTGAGACCAGAGAGCACTGAAAAGCACATACAGAGTATCGAATAAAAGATACAAAAGAACTCAGCAAGCGCTGGAACGGCAACTTTACACTCTGAAGACAAGGTAAGAGGGTTGAGGAAGAGGGGGACGCCCCAATTATCAAACCCGACCTCTAGTTACATACTAACTTTACCTTGCTTCACTACGAGTGCGGACTCTGTATGCTGGTACAATTGGAGGATATAAATCATTAGAGCAACAGTACTGGACACAGTTCATATGCAAAAATCGATTTTATTATAGGAAGATATCAAACTATTGCAAGACTTCTTTACAAGTTTCTATCACAAGGTTGATTTCTTTATAAATTACAAGTCTCTATCACAAGGTTGTTCCTTTTATAGGAGGACTTTTTCACTGGAGAACTGCACTTGTTCACAGAACATCCTTACTTTACAGGCACAGGACACTACCAATTCATAATTAGAACATATTATATTAATTCTTGCATGATTTGAACCTATGATCCTTCATTTATGAATTTGTCTATGTAAACGGATCCCGGACCTCAGTATAATCTTATAAAATTTTATATTGTTTAGTATAATTTTGTACTGTTTAATAGGATTTTAAACCTATATGTTTTATATATATTTTATATCTTAAATATAAACCATCTACTATAGACATACCAGCTGGTGAGTGCATATTTTTTACTTATATTTTCATATGCTTCCACATCGGATGAATAGGTGATTCATCCAAAAAATAGTGCACCTTTACCATATTGGCAGATACGGGTGAGCCACGATATAAATTGAATTATTCCAATATTATATACCCTTCCAAAAGTACACAAGAGCCTGCGTGCCCCCCCTGGCCGGCCCATTGTGTCCGGCAGGGGGTCTCTGTTTTGCAATCCAGCTATTTTCCTTGATAAGATCTTGCGGCCTTTTGCGGTATCCACCAGATCTTATATAAGGGATACCAGTGACTTTTTATTGAAGATCAAGGACCTGAGGGTCCCAGATGGTGCCATTCGTGCTTCTTTTGACGTGTGTAGCTTATACACGTCAATCGAGCATGAATTGGGTCTCCATGCAGTGGAACTGTGTCTTTTACGGACGGCATACACAGAGGAATGCAGGATATTTTTACTTGGATTATTGAGGTTTATTCTCTGGAGGAACTATTTTCTATTTCAGGATGACTACTATGTACAGTTAAGGGGGACCGCGATGGGGTCCAATGTGGCGCCCACCTATGCAAATATATATATGACGCATTTGGAGGATTCCTACATCTATGGGTGCCACCACTTCAGCCATGTGCTGGGGTAGTGGCGCTACATAGACAATATATTTTTGATATGGGTGGGCGCCACAGGGGACCTCATGGACTTCCACTCGTTCCTGAATGAGATTGATCCTAGTGTCAAGTTCCCCTTGATGCACTCTCAGGATAAATTGCAATTTCTTGACACGGAGGTGGTGATCCAGGGAGATACCCTGTCCACGGACCTCTTTGTGAAGCCTACGGATAAAAATACTCTTGGCAGATATGAGAGCCATCATGATCCGCAGCCAAAGATCAAGTCTCTTCCCCTTAGTCAGATGCTACGAGTGGCCAGGATAGTTGGTGAAGGTCCAGTGAGGGGCCAACAATTAACAGAAATGGCTAGAAAATTCAGTTCCTGGGGTTACCCGAAAAAACTGGTTTCTGATAGTAACAACAAAATTAATGTTAGGATGAGAGATGGTGACCCTGTGAGATCTGAAAATTCAATACAAAGGATACCGCTAGTTACTGATTATTGTATCAGTAGCCCTCGGCTATCCTCTATTGTTGGGAAACACTGGCCGATTTTAGCCAGTGGTTTTGATACGGATATTACGGATATTTGTGTGCTGCCTTGGATTTTTTTTCTACATATACCTAACCAGGATCAAGTCCGTGGTCCTTTTCAAGGAATTGCACCTATTGGAATTGTGTGCTGCTCTTCTATTTTTTATTTCATATATACAGTACAGACCAAAAGTTTGAACACACCTTCTCATTCAAAGAGTTTTCTTTATTTTCATGACTATGAAAATTGTAGATTCACACTGAAGGCATCAAAACTATGAATTAACACATGTGGAATTATATACATAACAAAAAAGTGTGAAACAACGGAAAATATGTCATATTCTAGGTTCTTCAAAGTAGCCACCTTTTGCTTTGATTACTGCTTTGCACACTCTTGGCATTCTCTTGTTGAGCTTCAAGAGGTAGTCACCTGAAATGGTTTTCACTTCACAGGTGTGCCCTGTCAGGTTTAATAAGTAGGATTTCTTGCCTTATAAATGGGGTTGGGACCATCAGTTGCGTTGTGGAGAAGTCAGGTGGATACACAGCTGATATTCCTACTGAATAGACTGTTAGAATTGGTATTATGGCAAGAAAAAAGGAGCTAAGTAAAGAAAAACGAGTGGCCATCATTACTTTAAGAAATTAAGGTCAGTCATTGCGAAAAATTGGGAAAACTTTGAAAGTGTCCCCAAGTGCAGTCACAAAAACCATCAAGCGCTACAGAGAAACTGGCTCACATGCGAACCGCCCCAGGAAAGGAAGACCAAGAGTCAACTCTGCTGCGGAGGTTAAGTTCGTCCGAGTCACCAGCCTCAGAAATCGCAGGTTAACAGCAGCTCAGATTAGAGACCAGGTCAATGCCACACAGAGTTCTAGCAGCAGACAGATCTCTAGAACAACTGTTAAGAGGAGACTGTGTGAATCAGGCCTTCATGGTAGAATATCTGCTAGGAAACCATTGCTAAGGACAGGCAACAAGCAGAAGAGACTTGTTTGGGCTAAAAAACACAAGGAATGGACATTAGACCAGTGGAAATCTGTGCTTTGGTCTGGTGAGTCCAAATTTGAGATCTTTGGTTCCAACCACCGTGTCTTTGTGCGACGCAGAAAAGGTGAACGGATGGACTCTACATGCCTGGTTCCCACCGTGAAGCATGGAGGAGGAGGTGTGATGGTGTGGGGGTGATTTGCTGGTGACACTCTTGGGGATTTATAAAAAATTGAAGGCATACTGAACCAGCATGGCTACCACAGCATTTTGCAGCAGCATCCTATTCCATCCGGTTTGCGTTTAGTTGGACCATCATTTATTTTTCAACAGGACAATGACCCCAAACACACCTCCAGGCTGTGTAAGGGCTATTTGACCATGAAGGAGAGTGATGGGGTGCTGCGCCAGATGACCTGGCCTCCACAGTCACCGGACCTGAACCCAATTGAGATGGTTTGGGGTGAGCTGGACCGCAGAGTAAAGGCAAAAGGGCTAACAAGTGCTAAGCATCTCTGGGAACTCCTTCAAGACTGTTGGAAGACCATTTCAGGTGACTACCTCTTGAAGCTCATCAAGAGAATGCCAAGAGTGTGCAAAGCAGTAATCAAAGCAAAAGGTGGCTACTTTGAAGAACCTAGAATATGACATATTTTCAGTTGTTTCACACTTTTTTGTTATGTATATAATTCCACATGTGTTAATTCATAGTTTTGATGCCTTCAGTGTGAATCTACAATTTGCATATAGTCATGAAAATAAAGAAAACTCTTTGAATGAGAAGGTGTGTCCAAACTTTTGGTCTGTACTGTATACAGGTCCTTCTAAAAAAAAATTGCATATTGTGATAAAGTTCATTATTTTCTGTAATGTACTGATAAACATTAGACTTTCATATATTTTAGATTCATTACACACCAACTGAAGTAGTTCAAGCCTTTTATTGTTTTAATATTGATGATTTTGGCATACAGCTCATGAAAACCCAAAATTCCTATCTAAAAAAAATAGCATATCATGAAAAGGTTCTCTAAATGAGCTATTAACCTAATCATCTGAATCAACTAATTAACTCTAAACACCTGCAAAAGATTCCTGAGGCTTTTAAAAACTCCCAGCCTGGCTCATTACTCAAAACCGCAATCATGGGTAAGACTGCCGACCTGACTGCTGTCCAGAAGGCCATCATTGACACCCTCAAGCAAGAGGGTAAGACACAGAAAGTAATTTCTGAACGAATAGGCTGTTCCCAGAGTGCTGTATCAAGGCACCTCAGTGGGAAGTCTGTGGGAAGGAAAAAGTGTGGCAGAAAACGCTGCACAACGAGAAGAGGTGACCGGACCCTGAGGAAGATTGTAGAGAAGGACCGATTCCAGACCTTGGGGGGACCTGCGGAAGCAGTGGACTGAGTCTGGAATAGAAACATCCAGAGCCACCGTGTACAGGCGTGTGCAGGAAATGGGCTAAAGGTGCCGCATTCCCCAGGTCAAGCCACTTTTGAACCAGAAACAGCGGCAGAAGCACCTGACCTGGGCTACAGAGAAGCAGCACTGGACTGTTGCTCAGTGGTCCAAAGTACTTTTTTCGGATGAAAGCAAATTTTGCATGTCATTCGGAAATCAAGGTGCCAGAGTCTGGAGGAAGACTGGGGAGAGGGAAATGCCAAAATGCCTGAAGTCCAGTGTCAAGTACCCACAGTCAGTGATGGTCTGGGGTGCCATGTCAGCTGCTGGTGTTGGTCCACTGTGTTTTATCAAGAGCAGGGTCAATGCAGCTAGCTATCAAGAGATTTTGGAGCACTTCATGCTTCCATCTGCTGAAAAGCTTTATGGAGATGAAGATTTCATTTTTCAGCACGACCTGGCACCTGCTCACAGTGCCAAAACCACTGGTAAATGGTTTACTGACCATGGTATTACTGTGCTCAATTGGCCTGCCAACTCTCCTGACCTGAACCCCATAGAGAATCTGTGGGATATTGGGACGAGAAAGTTGAGAGACGCAAGACCCAACACTCTGGATGAGCTTAAGGCCGCTATCAAAGCTTCCTAGGCCTCCATAACACCTCAGCAGTGCCACAGGTTGATTGCCTCCATGCCACGCCGCATTGAAGCAGTCATTTCTGCAAAAGGATTCCCGACCAAGTATTGAGTGCATAACTGAACATAATTATTTGAAGGTTGACTTTTTTTGTATTAAAAACACTTTTCTTTTATTGGTCGGATGAAATATGCTAATTTTTTTAGATAGGAAATTTGGGTTTTCATGAACTGTATGCCAAAATCATCAATATTAAAACAATAAAAGGCTTGAACTACTTCAGTTGTGTGTAATGAATCTAAAATATATGAAAGTCTAATGTTTATCAGTACATTACAGAAAATAATGAACTTTATCACAATATGCAAATTTTTTTAGAAGGACCTGTGTATATATAAAGAAAATTCGGCGGCACCAGTAGACTGGCTCAGGTGCAACGTCCAAGGGAACTTACCCTTAATATATACCAGAAATAGGACAGCACTCCAAGACTTGAAAAAACGGTGTCTTTATTCACCCATGTGAAGCAGTAGCGACGTTTCAGCTCACAACTGAGCCTTTCTCAAATAAAGACAGTTTTTTCAAGTCTTGGAGTGCTGTCCTATTTCTGGTATACATATATATATATATATATATATATATATATATGTCTGGCCCTACCCTATATAGAACCTGTGTGGGGCCACATCCCAACATTTTCACCTGTGACCACAGAGCTGTGTTACCCGAAAGTATAGTACAAGTATCCATAACCTGCAGTGAACTGTTAACGGCACAGCACATGCATGGGATGAGTAGTTGTGAACCACATGGCAAACAGAACAAAGCCAAATATAATAATGCATCTCCAGTGCCAGTAAACCCCCTGGAACAAACAGTTCCCAGACGTATTTACTTGGTAATGGGATTGCTGGTGGTTTAGTGACATCTAATCCTTTCTACTAAACATGTAAACCTTTCTGTACATGTCAGTAGTGGCAACTCTAGAAACAATATATAGGGGGAGCACATAAGTTACCACAGTCAAAAATGGGGGGGCACTAATAATTTTCACCACTTAATCATACTACTGAAAAAAAAAGTATATATAAGTATATATAAATAAGATGAGAAAATACGAGAGTATTGCGGTATGCAGGGATACCTTTTTATTGTACTAACCTAATACTTAAAGGGGTAGTCTCAAGACTATTTCATACTTACCTGCTCCCGGCGCGCTGTCCACTTCCTGGTTTCGGCACTCGGCAGGGGGCGGCTCCATCTTGATTGAAGTCTTCTCCCGGCCGGGCCGCGTGCTGTACTGAACTCGCACGCCGAGGCCACGCATGCAACCTGGTGACTTCTTCCTGGCAAGTATACAGCGCGCGGCCGGCCGGGAGAAGATAAGAAGTCGTATGCGCACGCACGGCCACCGCGATTCCTGAGTAGAGCGGTGGCCGTAAAAAGGGGAGACGGAAGACAACAGTCAGGTAAGTATATGTTTATTTATTTCTAAGGGGTGGGGATTTGTTAAAATATATTTAGAAAAATGATCAATGTTAAATCATTAACAGATTTAACAGTGATCATTAAGATGAGAATACCCCTTTAAAAGACAATTTTTTTAGAGTTTTCCTTTCTTCCTCGGTATTGCTTCAGACCTAAGAAAGAGAAAACACCAGGGCTGTGTAAATAATCCCATATGTTAAACATTTCACTAAAGAAGACCAATGAACAGACGCTCACAGACTTATTCACAAAAGGGGAAAGAGTTTGGAGAAGGGAACAATCTAGGTCAACATAACTGAAAAGGAAAGGGAGCTGAATTGGAGATTTTTTTTCAAATCAGCTATGTTGTCCTATATTGTTCACTTCTCCAAACTCTTCACCGTTTTGTGAAATAACCCTGTGGGTGTTGTTGGGGTGCGCAACTAATACTACTTATTCGGCTTGTAACGCAGAATGCGACGGTCAGGGGTGCATGTAACGCCAAGTGTGGCGGTCAGGGGTGCGTGTAACTCAGGGTATGCTGGTCAGGGGTGTAGCTGGCCAGCTAAGACCTGTCCTAGTTTGCTAATATGCCTTATATGTGTATACAGCTAAACCTGCTAATAATCTTAATACAGTTCCTATGTTTATGTGTTCAAGACAAAAGCAGAAATATTTACTGTGACATCATGTTTTGGATGTCATATAACTGTTATATTTGTGTTCACAGAAACAGAAAAAGATCATCTTGTAATGAAAGGTAAGCTTAGTGACACAGCAGAAACAACAGAAAGCATAGTGTTAATCTATTTTTGTTGGGCAGAAGTCTAGACCAATCACAGCCAGTCTCACACACAACCTGTCTGGGAATTCCCCTAGGAGGAGCTGCTAGAATCATTATTCACCAGAGACAGGAGCTGAACACACACAGATCCAGACAGAGTTTAGTTTTATGGAAGCAAAATAGGTATTTAATACAGTTATGATATGTTCCTATTGTGAATAGTGTGATTAGAGCTGTATACTGAACTGGTTATATGTGTTTACTTGCAGTTCCACCAATTGCAAACTACAAATAGCATACAAATAGCAATCGATTCAAATTGCATACAGATCAGTAGAACTATCGGTCACATCTTAGATATACCTCTTAGAGAGATCATAAAGTTTATAAATAACTTAAAGTGAGAGTACAGATACTCAAGAGAGAAATATATCCACCATTTTATGTATAATGACAAGATTGAACAGTTGAACCACAATCTTATGCATACCGCCGTTTTGTGATATCTTTTCAACACGTGTTTTCTACATGGACTGCGGAGGCGGCAGTGTTATATATGAAGAAAGGTTGAAGTTAATAAAGAAGTTAGAGGCTATCCCCGGAAGGTACTTTCTTCAGCGTATCAGCATGCATTATCATGTACCCGGGAATCACTTCTCAATACTCATGAAGGGGATAGTGCTCAGGGTCATGTTCGGTTGATGAGGTCAATGACCCAATCCATAAAATCCTTCACAAATACTGGGGTATTTTGCAGATAGATCCCGACGTCGGTCATCTCGTTAGTCCCACGCCAGTGGTTACGTACAGAAGAGGTCGCAAAGAGGTCTTAAAGATAGACTCTGCCACAGCTTTTTTCAGACACCAGTGTCATCTACCTGGTTGACGAATCCCTTACAATATTTATTATACAATACGTGGGAAAAATCATACGCGAGTTCCGACGTCGTATCGGATAGCATTTAAATGTTGTCCGCAAAACAGCTGACACTACGGTTGTCCGTCACATTAAAACCTGTCATTCAGGTGACGTACGGGCAATATCTTTTTAGGGGATCGAGGTGGTCTGACCTTTTGCCTTGTGGAGGTAATCTAGATCAAAGAATCCTAAAGAAGGAGGGCCAGTGGACCTTCAAATTAGGGACGCTGTGACCTCATGGACTCAATGATCATATCTCCTATGTCAGCTTTATCGATTGATCCATATGTGATGTTTTCCACAAGGTGTTTTATTTATCATCAGTGTGTTGGTAGACTTTAAGTACCTGTCGGTATCCATTATCCACATATTGTCTTCTCTTTGGGGGTCAAGTTTTATCTCATCTGGTGCCCCTTGGATGAGCAATACGCAATATGGTTCATCTGTCAAGAGGATATATATACCAACACGCCCCTGGTATTATAAATTGCTATAGTTTTCACTATATCTAAGCTTGGTACTGCTGGGTTTGTGACTATGGTTTTGATCTCAGCAAAGATTGGATAGACAGACTGTATCTTCATCCCTTACCCCCTTTGATTCCTTGGCATGTTTTAAGTAGCCTTTCTTACCTTGCTTACATATGTGGCAATCCTCTATTCTGTGAGGCCGTATCTCTGCCAGGAGTTGACAGGCGGTGGTTGCCTTATGCTGAGGAAATGCCCTTGAAATTTGTGTTCCAACAAGACAACAACCCCAAACAAACATGCAACATATTGGTTCCAGACCAACAAGATTGACGTTATAGAGTGGCCAGCCCAATCCCCGGATCTTAATCCAATAGAAAACTTGTGGGTTGATATAAAAAAATGCAGTTTCTGAGGCAAAACCAAGAAATAAAGAAGAACTGTGGAATGTAGTCCAATCATTTTTGGGCTGGAATACCTGTTCACAGGTGCCAAAAATAGGTTGACTCCATGCAACACAGATGTACAGCAGTTCTCAGAAACTGTTTATACAACTAAATATTAGTTAAAGGGGTTCTGAACTTTGTTTTAACTGATGATCGGCGGAGGTCCGACACCCGGGACCCCTTCCGATCAGCTGTTTGAGAAGGCAGCGGCACTGGTAGTAGTGTCGCGGCCTTCTCACTGTTTACCGCCAGCCCACTGATGTCACGACTAGTATCAACTAGCGTGGGCAGGGCTAAGCTCTGTTCACTTGAATGGAGCTTAGCCCCGCCCACGCTAGTTGATACTAGTCGTGAGGTCAGTGAGCCGGCAGAAAACATTGAGAAGGCCGAGGCGCTACTGGAGCGCCGTTTGTCTTCTCAAACAGCTGATCGGCGGGGGTCACGGGTATCTGACCCCCGCTAATTAGAAGCTGATGATCTATCCGGAGGATAGGTCATCAGTTAAAACAAAGTGCAGAACCCCTTTAAGTGATTCAAAGTAGAGCAAAATCTTCAAACATTTTTCAGTTTATATAGTGAATGTTTGAGATTGTAAAGGAGAATACAAACACTGCTAATATTCACTTTTTTAGAGGAACAACACAAATTTTATATATTTTTCTTCGTGTTTTGATTTGGAATAGAATGTGTAGTCTTCCCAATGCATTTGTGTGTATGGAAATAAAAGCTATTGGAAGGATTTTGAGCTTTGTTCATTTTTGTAAACACACTGCTATTATTTTGAACACAACTGTACATGTTTAATGTAGGAGCCTACTGTGCTGGGTTACGTTTGCTTTCATAAAAAAGAGGACAGACAATAATAATATTCATATTTCAGATATTTTCATATTGCAATTTATTTATAAAATCAAATGTTAATATTCAGAGAAGCAATAGAAATGACAGGGTATTAACCCATTCACTAGTGTAAAAGGGTGTTGCGATGAAATGTCAGTAGTTAGGCAGCATATATACTGTACATGTGTATTGTGATTCTCAGCTCATACCTTACATGAATGTATTATGTTCATTGTGATGTGCTCAAGTCATATTTTCTCATTAAAAGAAGATCTGGAATGGAAGTCACATTGTTGCGTTTTACATTATGGTGATATTAAAATATTTGAGTAGCATGCAGCATTTTTTAGTCCTGTTGACATAGTCAGAATGCCTTGTTCTTAACTTGTTTCACCAAGTCAGTAAGGACCTCCAACCCCTCAATAAGTCCATCTCCAGTGGTAGCACAACATCCTTGGACATGCCATTGGTGTCCTTTTATATTCCTTAGTCCCAGCTCTTCGGAGAGTTCTCCGGGGCGCCTGGCACCTGGTAGATCTTGCTTATTGGCCATCACCACAAAGGGGACTCCTCTTCTTTCATCACTCTCAAGTATGGCAGTGAGCTCTGAGTTGGCGTCTTGAAATCTCTCAGGGTCAGCACTGTCCACTACAAATATAAGCCCATCTGTGTTTTGATAGCAAGGTTTCCACAGAGCTCTAATCTTGTTCCGACTGCCCATATCCCATACGGTGAAAGTGACATTACGCATGGGTTCTAGAGTTTCTACGTTGAACCCAATGGTGGGGATTGTAGTGACTGTCTTGTGCAGCTTTAGTTTGTACAGGATCGTTGTCTTTCCAGCAGCATCTAGACCCAGCATCAGGAGCCGTGCTTCGTATCCAGTAAACTTCTTTAGGGCTTGATGGAGGCTGCTCAGGAGTAGACCCATAGCTGAAGAATGTTTTCTTCTGGATCAAAAAGCAGGTTGCTCTTGTGCTTGTGCATTCTGTATGTAGACTTTATACACGTCAATCCTACCAGTGCTGATAACGACAAAAGCATGTGTCTAGCATTTCCTGGTTGCTCTGTCATTCTGTGCCGTGTTGGAAGATTTCACTGCAACCTGTTATGACAGTGACTCTGATGAGCACTGCAAGGGAAATTACTTCATTACTATCCTTCCTAAATTTGTATACATGCAACTTTATTGCAGAAATATAGAAGATTCATATGGGAAATGCTACTTTACTGCACTCAGTCACACAGAGAAAAAACAAAACAGAAAAAAAAAAACATTTTTACTGTGATATTGTTTTTGTTTGTTTAAAACAAAATTTACTCCAGCACCTAAAAATTGTTGACTACAAAAGAGGTAGAACTCACAGTGAAGAAAAAGTGGGAAAAAAATTAATTAACAAGAGATCACACTGTGTTATTTCCAGAAACCAGACTGAGACTAAGTAGGTATTAACCCCAATACAGTCTGCTATTAATTCTTACTCTAGTTTGGTGCAGCAACCACCACAGCCGCAACAACAGTCACTTACAGTACTGGGAACACTTCTATTTCCTCATTTTGTTTCATGGTATCAGCACTCCTTCCCTGACATAGGTGTTTTTAATTAGAATACATAAGGATTAATACCTACTTGGTCTGAGTCTGGTGTCTGACACAACATGGAAAGGTGAGCTTTTGAGATCTGTTCACACAGAACAGTGCTCCATGGTGGCTATTGTCGCTGTGACACTGAGCCAGAGGGCTGGTGGTGCCCAGTGCCAAGGGGGCTTAGTCTGACAGCAGGAGTCTTGTTGGGGTGCTGGGTCTCGCTGCCCTCAGGTGCCGAGTTGCGGTGGCAGTGGAAGCCATGTGGCGCTGCACCAAAATAGAGTAGGGACACACTTTAACTAGGCCATATTGATGTGGGGATGGAGCCCGTGAATTTTTTACAATTTATATTCAGCTAAATCTGTGGTTATTGCTGTGGCTGGTCAAGTTATTTAGTGTCCGTCAAAGCACAGTTTTTGGCACCCAACGCAGCTCGGGCCCATCACTGGTGCATGGCTGGGGGGAAAGGCAGGACGATGACGATACGCCTCCCACAGAGGACAGCTTGTCCTTACCTCTGGGCAGCCTGGCACACATGAGCGACTACATGCTGCAGTGCCTGCGCAACGACAGCAGAGTTGCCCACATTTTAACGTGTGTGGACTACTGGGTTGCCACCCTGGTGGATCTCCGGTACAAAGACAATGTGCCCACCTTACTTCCTGCACTGGAGCGTGATAGGAAGATGCGCAAGTACAAGCGCACATTGGTAGACGCGCTACTGAGAGCATTCCCAAATGTCACAGGGGAACAAGTGGAAGCCCAAGGCGAAGGCAGAGGAGGAGCAAGAGGTCGCCAAGGCAGCTGTGTCACGGCCAGCTCCTCTGAGGGCAGGGTTAGCATGGCAGAGATGTGGAAAAGTTTTGTCAACACGCCACAGCTAACTGCACCACCACCTGATACGGAATGTGTTAGCAGGAGGCAACATTTCACTAACATGGTGGAACAGTACGTGTGCACACCCCTCCACGTACTGACTGATGGTTCGGCCCCATTCAACTTCTGGGTCTCCAAATTGTCCACGTGGCCAGAGCTAGCCTTTTATGCCTTGGAGGTGCTGGCCTGCCCGGCGGCCAGCGTTTTGTCTGAACGTGTATTCAGCACGGCAGGGGGCGTCATTACAGACAAACGCAGCCGCCTGTCTACAGCCAATGTGGACAAGCTGACGTTCATAAAAATGAACTTAGGCATGGATCCCACAGGACCTGTCCATCCCTTGTGCAGATTAGACATTTATAACTACCTCCCCTTAACCATATATTATTGTACTCTAGGGCACTTCCTCATTCAATCCTCTTTTTATTTTCATTTTACCATTAAATATTGCGGGGCAACCCAAAGTTGAATGAACCCCTCCTCTGTCTGGGTACCGGGGCCTAAAAATATCTGACAGTGGCCTGTTCCAGTGTTGGGTGACATGAAGCATGATTCTCTGCTATGACATGAAGCCTGATTCTCTACTATGGGACCTCTCTCCTCTGTCTGGGTGCCGGGGCCTAAAAATATCTGACAGTGGCCTGTTCCAGTGTTGGGTGACATGAAGCATGATTCTCTGCTATGACATGAAGCCTGATTCTCTACTTTGGGACCTCTCTCCTCTGTCTAGGTGCCGGGGCCTAAAAATATCTGACAGTGGCCTGTTCCAGTGTTGGGTGACATGAAGCCTGATTCTCTGCTATGACATGAAGCCTGAATCTCTGCTATGGGACCTCTCTCCTCGGTCTGGGCGCCGGGGCCTAAATATCTGACAGTGGCCTGTTCCAGTGGTGGGTGACATGAAGCCTGATTCTCTGCTATGACATGAAGCCTGATTCTCTGCTATGGGACCTCTCTCCTCTGTCTGGGTGCCGGGCCTAAATATCTGACATTGGCCTGTTCCAGTTTTGGGTGACGTGAAGCCTGATTCTCTGCTATGACATGAAGCCTGATTATCTGCTATGGGACCTCTCTCCTCTGTCTGGGTGCCAGGGCCTAAATATCTGACAGTGGCCTGTTCCAGTGGTGGGTGACGTGAAGCATGATTCTCTGCTATGACATAAAGCCTGATTCTCTGCAACGGGACCTCTCTCCTCTGCCTGGGTGCCGGGGCCTAAATATCTGACAGTGACCTGTTCCAGTGGTGGGTGACATGAAGCCTGATTCTCTGCAATGAGACCTCTCTCCAATTGATATTGGTTAATTTTAATTTATTTTAATTTTTATTTTAATTCATTTCCCTATCCACATTTGTTTGCAGGGGATTTACCTACATTTTGCTGCCTTTTGCAGCCCTCTAGCCCTTTCCTGGGATATTTTACAGCCTTTTTAGTGCCGAAAAGTTCGGGTCCCCATTGACTTCAATGGGGTTCGGGTTCGGGGCGAAGTTCGGGTCGAGTTCGGATCCCGAACCCGAACATTTCCGGGAAGTTCGGCTGAACTTCTCGAACCCGAACATCCAGGTGTTCGCTCAACTCTAGTTACAGGGTGTAGCAGAAGAGTTACAGGGAGATTCCATTATGACATTTCAAATAATCAATTGCATTAAACATTTCCTGAGACCACCTGATGAGATCTGGCATGTCTGCCAGAGTGGCTTTTCTCATTACTTTGCTCCTACTATGACAATCAGGAATCCATTGTCTGCAGTAGTTTATCATACCAAGGAAAGATAACATTTCTTTCTTGGTGTGCGGTGTGACCAGGCCCGCAACAGACTGGACTCTTTCTGTGCTGATTCTCCTTTCTTCCTTTGTGAGAACAAAGCCCAAGTATTCAACTTGCTTTTTACACCATTGCATTTTCTTGCGTGACACCTTGTGTCCACATTCAGATTTCATTCCAACAAAGATAAACCATCTGTTACATTGGCCTCCTCTGACACACTGCACAATAACAAATCATCCACGTATTGCAAGAGTACAGAACCCTGGGGGTGGAAACCGATTTGTGAAAAAAACGCTCACGTACACAGACCCATTGAAATGAATGGGTCAGGATGCAGTGCGGGTGCTATGCATTCTCATTGGTGCGGAAAAATTGCTCGTGTGAAAGGGGCCTTAGGCTTCTTTCACACTTTTATTCCAGCAGGCCGCTCCGGCAAAGAACACACAGCGGTTTTTGTCTGGCCGAATCCCGGCATATTTGCCAAGTTGCAGCCAGATCTCGCTGGACACAATTGTAGTCAATGGGGCTGGAGAACAATCCAGGAACATCTAACAGAAATGTGAAATTAGCCTTAGGCAGTGTGTTTTTTTTTAAACTGACTTGATGATTGACCATTTTAGGGTACGTACACACAGTACAGATGAGCTGCAGGTTTGCCGTTGCAGACCATGTAGCATATTACAGTGGGTAAGATTTTAGGAGCTCTCATCCATCCTGCTGAAAAAAATCTGCAGTGTAAAACGACTTGTGTTGTGGATTTTGAATCCACGCCAATTTACTCTGAACTTCCCTTCGGATTTCTCTCCTTGCAACGCAGACAGTGAAATCTATGATAAATCCTCCGCAAAATCTGTGACATATCTGGATGTTACTTTATGTTGTTGGTGGGATCACTTGTACAAATTATCCCAAGGACGATTCTAAGGCTGGATTGTGGCCAGTCAAAATATTTTGGGACCTGGTGTAGGTTGCAACTTTTTTGTGATATTTGGAAATGTCACAAAAGATAACTGTAACCAAAAAGAGGTGTAAAACCATTAATTTATCCTAAACATAGAACACTGTGACATGAAGTGGTTTAAGTCACACAATTTACCGAAAAAATTTTATGCAACAATTTCAGACCAAACCAAACAACCCATACATTTTATAATAAATGTCTACCTATGTGCTGCCACACTGGAGGGTCACTTTAAAAACTGCACGTGTATTTTCTTATATTTTTCCTGTGCTTTATTCCCATTGTGCAGCTTTTGTACATTTTTATTGTAGCCAAAATAAAAAAAAAATCAAGCCTAGTCAGACCACATGGGATATTTAAAGGTACGATTCAAAACCTCCATAGTGCTCTGTCACTTTGTGCGGTGTTGGAAGATTTTTTAAATAACGGATTGTGAGAGTGCATGAAGCGATTTCAGGATTAGGGCAGTGACAGCTTCAGGCCTCATGCACATGGCCGTTGGGCGGCTGTGGCCATATTGCGGCCCACAAACGGCGGGTCGGCAATCCACGGCCGCCGGCCGTGTGCACCCCGAATGGGTCCGCAATTCCGTAGATACGGAACCGAGTCACAGAACGGAACACCAGAAGCACTAGAGAGTGCTTCCGTGGTGTTTCTTTCCATAGTTCCGACATGTCATATTTTTTCACAGTGCAGACATACCACGGACCCATTCAAGTTGAATGGGTCCGCCCGCTGCACAGATGTTGCCCGTGGAATGCACGGAACGGCTGCACAATGGCCGTGTGCATGAGGCCTTACAGACAACTAGCATAACAGGATCAGGGAGAAAGCAGCATATGCTAACATTGCTTATGTGTCACAAAAGTCGATTGACAGCTGCCCTCCTATAAGGGCTCATGCACAAATTGCAGATTTAGAAAACAGATACTGGCCGTGTGCATTCTGAATGGCCAGCCCCTAATAGAAAAATCCTATCCTTGTTCATAATGGAAACAATAACAGGACATGTTCTGTTTTTCTGCGGAATGGACATGCGAACATACTAACATGGAATGTCCGTCTTTTTGCAGCTCCATTGAAGTGAATAGTTCTGCTTATGGGCCGCATAAACAACCAGAAAGGACACGGGAAAAACTTTGTGTGCATGAGCCCTAAACATGTAGTAAACATAGTGAAAAAAAGTAGGGTGAGGAAGTGCAGGATACCAGAAACACAAACTTCTTCATCAGATATGTGGCACTGAAGTTTTTTCAGGTAGCCTGCACTTCCTCAGCCTGCTTTTTCATCCTTCTGTTTACCACATAATCAGGGTTCCTTTGGCTCACCAGCGGGTGGTGCTGCAATTACCTGCTGTTCCCTTCAGATTACCCACATGTGCTTTTCTTACCATCCGGTGAGCAGTAACCTGATCTCTGTCTCTCCTGTGCCTATATTGAACGTACTTCATTATGGAGCCCCTTGTGCTGGTGTGAGATTGTAAAACAGCTCTCATTATTCACTCTGTGTGTATAATTGTCATTCTGAGTTTTGACCACAAAAGGCCGCTGTTTCTCCACACTGCTAACAGACTGCACTCTTTTGCTTATTCATAGTAGGTGGAGCTGAGCTGAAGAAGCAAGAAACAGGAAGCAGGAGAGCAGACATCTTGCAAGAGACTTTGTGCAAACTTAATCTGCTTGCATCCAGGGTGTCAGTGCCTCCTAGAGCTTCAGGAACGGCAGCTTAGTAATCACCGTCCAGTACAGATCCTGTCCGGAGGAAAAGGAATTGTTTTTCAGGAATGCTTATAGGAGCTGAGGAACAGAGAACTACCTCACCTGCAGTACCTCATAGTTGCTGAAAGGATTTGTTGTTGTTCAGTTGGAAGGCATCATCGGATACAGATCAAGACCCGGGTCAGTAATATCGTGCACGCACCGCCTAATATCGTGCACAGCGGGCGAACGGAGCGGCGCACAGGAATAATAGTAGGTGCAGGGAGATCCCTGGGTGCCGCTCTATGTAGCCTGGTAACTTAACTAAGTCCGAACCCACGAAAGGTAGTCTTTAACTTTTAATACAGGAGGCAGGTGCCGGCAGCAGAATCACATTGCCGGCACCCTGCCTTTCACAGGGAGCTGCGATCAGCGGCAGTTAACCCCTCAGGTGCTGCACCTGAGGGGTTAACTGCCGCTGATTTGCTGCCAGTACCCACCTTCTGTATTCAAGGTTAATTATCATTGGTGGTGCAGTGCGCCCCCCTCTCCCCCCAGTATTAGAATCATTGGTGGCGTATTGCGCCTGCCCCCCATCAACCCCCCAGTATTAAAATCATTGGTGGCTCAGTGCCCCCTCCCCCCCTCAACCCCCCCCCCCCCCAGTATTAAAATCATTGGTGGCAGTGGCCACAGGGTCCCCTCCTCTTCATTAGTGGCAGTGGCAGCTTCTGATCGGAGCCCCAGCAGTGTAAGCATGGTGCTCCGATCAGTTACCATGGCAGCCAGGACGCTACTGAAGCCCTGGCTGCCATAGTCTGCTCCTTGCTGCTGTGTGCACAAAGCACAGAGCAGCAGGGAGAGTATAAAGTCCTATTCACCCTGATAGAGATCTATCAGGGTGAATAGGACAAGGGCTGAAAAAATCCCAGGTTCTAGTCCCTAAGGGGGGGAAATAGTTATTAAATAAAAAAAAAAAAAAAAAAAAAAAAATTAGTATTTTAGTATAAACTACATATAAAATATAAAAACAATAAGCATATCGCCACGTATGAAAAGTCCAAACTATTAAAATAGAAAAAAATCTATGCGGTGAATGCCGGAACAGAAAAAAAACTGCGTGATTCGGCATTTTTAAAAAATGCGGAATGCACGTGGCTTTTTGGTTTATATTTCTCGCGTGGTATCGAGTATCACAATACTTTTTTATGGTATCGAAATTGAATCAAAAATATGGTATCGCAACAACTCTAGTGTTATTATAAGGGGGAAAATATTGTATAGAAGTGATGAGTTTGTAAGCTGCTGTGCTGTACTGCAGATGACCCTGAACTAAGCATACACACAATCATTTGCGTTCTGCAAAGGGTAATAACGGGTACGGTGGGACAGTTCTAGTTTTTTCCGCCAATAGGCAAATTACGGCAAACTGCCTCGGTATCCACCAGGGGGCATCTTGCTGATCCGCACAGGGGTTCTCAGCTGCGGCTGAGTGCATGTAACCTGATTCTTTGTTCATTTTGGTTTTTTTGTTTAATGCCTTGTTACAGTAAAATGAAATCTGATTCATAAAAGCTGCTGTAAAAGTTGCTTTCCTCGACACGGCTTACACTGGGAATGGGATTTTCTTTTCTACTTATAGAAATGAGCCCCACTTTTGTACAGGGCCCAAATAAGCCCCACCCATTTTAAGCCTGGGACTGCATGACTTTGCTGGGACTGTCTTTGATATTTAGGAATAGTCCCAGCAAACTGTCCCAGATAACTGTCAGCTAAATTCTTGTTTGGCTAACAGATGTCTCTCCTGAACGTCCCATGCAAATTCACGCTCTCCTGTCAAAGTGCTGCTTTATAACATGGGGAAGATTTATTATAGCCCGGCAGTGTAAACTAAGCTACGATAACCAGCACTGCTGCATGGTGCACCTAAGTTTTATGATGAGATGAACGCCTCGTCATAAATGAAGAGCAGCATCCGTCAGTCTGTGCGTATGTCTGGCTGGCATAGATTTCCGTGTTCTTCTGGCGTAGAAGATGATGAATTAAGCATGGCCACCGGGCCTACACTCTCCCCGCCCTCACCATGCACCTTTTCAGGAAAGTTTTTTGCACAAGTGCCGTTGAAAAAGTCGCAGAAACGTATTTGTGGTGTATCCTAACAATAAATCTGGCCCATGGTCTTTACACCAATGAGCTCCCTGGCATTAAAAGTCATCAAAAACACCAAAGGTTGGGGGCCCCTTATCCACCACTGTAGCTATGATACCCCAAATTAAGGCACACTTGTCACTTGGGAACATACACTACACACAAATGCAAACTTTGTGAATGCTGTAGGAGACTTCAGCTGCCCATACACATGGTGATAGCTGCTGCCAGGGGTGTACTGGCCATAGACCATACAGGGAAACTTTTCAGTGGGCTGATGCCCAGGAAGTGGCCAGGGCCTCACTTAGGTTCCATTCACATGTCCGTTTTTTCTTTCCTGATCTGTTCTGTTTCCTGATCTGGACCCATTCATTTTCAATGGGTCCTGAAAAAAAAAAAATCAGACATTGTGCTGTCCGATTTTTTTTTAGGACCCATTGAAAATGAATGGGTCCAGATCTGGTCCAGATCTGTTCCGCAAAAAACGGAACAGATCAGGAAAGAAACAACGGACGTGTGAATGGACCCTTATAGCCATCATCCAGGTAAGTAATGATCTGACGCTCCCTCAATTAATTAACACATGGAATGTCAAGAACCTATGCACCTGGCTGGTGGCCGCATGTGCCCCCCCATGACTTCTGAACTCAACTGTATTGCCATGTTGAGGCATCTGCAGTAGGAGGATGGAGCGTGGCAGTTGGCGATGGCCACCACAGAGGGGCAACTTCTAAGGAGGGATTTTGTGCTGCAATGTGGTATTTGGTTCTGCTGGGGCAGTATTTTGTGCCACTGTATGCAATTGCTCACCCTGTCTAATTGCATTGCCCGATCTTTCCTTCTATCAGTTTGGACCTGCCTACAACATGGGTTCACTTTTAGATTTTTCCAGGGCCACTTTAAGTTCCCAATCTGCCCTTAGCTGCTGTCACACTCCTCTGGCAGCATCTTATCTCCCCGGTAACAAAAGGATCAGGCAATGGAATCCAACCTGCTCAATTCTTATCTCCCAAATCCCAGAAGGAAAAAAGACAATGCAACATCACTCTGCAAACACAAATTACGTACAATCATGCCATAGTTATAGAAAATATTCTGGTGCTAATGCTACGCTTGTTTTATAAATTAGAGATTCTTGGCAAATACATTTTGTACAAAATTATTTGGGCCGTCTGCCACACGTCAACCCAGCATGCATGTGGAACCCGCATTCCCTGAATTTTATGGTTGCCAGTATGACACATAACACGTAGTATTTAGTGTTAGGTTCCCATCTTATAGAGATCGCCTTGACTTTTGGCAGACGGGCCCAAATAATTTTGTACAAAATGTATTTGCCAAGAATCTCAAATTTATAAAAATTAGCACCAGAATATTTTCTAGAACTATGGCATGTTTGTACTTTATTTGTGTTTGCAGAGTGCTGTCGCATTGTTTTTTTTTCTTTGTGTTTCTAGCCATGGCAGCGTGCACCAATGCATTGGGATGTGCTGACTGACCCCCCCCTTTTTTTTTTGCAGTTGTCCATATCCCAGAAGGCCACCATACACAGTAGATGAACAGAAGGTCAACGAATACATATCCAATATGTATGCTTTGGAGGGGCTGTCCAGGTTTTCTTTCATTTGTACCCCAGCCAGATCTACCTATAGAAAAATCCATACCCACCTGCTCCTCACTGCTGTCGTCTGGCTACCTGGCTCTGTTCATAGGTATTTTGGTCCGTGTCTGTCAACTTCCGGATGGATGGGTCATGTGTGCCACTGCAGCCAATGACTGGACTCAGCAGTGACATGTTCCCAAGCAGCACGTGATGTGATGTGCCCCTTGGTGATTGGGCATGTGACCCTGTCTATGGGGAAGTGCAGTTGAGTATGAATTTTTCCACAGGTACCGCTGGCTAGGGTGCAAATTTTAAGAAAAATAGCTGTGAACCACCTCTAACTCTTGGCCCCAGACATGTCATTTCCCTAATGCCCAAGATGGTGAATCTACTCATTTATGCAATGTTCTATGCAAGCATATTTACTGATATCATAAAGCTATAGTATATGTCTTTGCATTGCAATCTCTACAATCTCTAGTCATATTCATAATTCACAGACAATTTTATTACATTACAGTGGAATTTCCTGGGAGTGCTGCCAGGGGCCAATATGTATAAGAAGTTTCCTCTGCAACCAGTCCTGACAATGAAACAGGTGAGGGCCCCAGAGGACATGATGTCACAGGTGAAACCCCAGGATATGACTCCATCGGTGGCGTAGCGTGGGTAGCCAGCACCCGGGGCAAGCCAAGTATTGCCCCCCCCCCAACCTGTGACCATGCCCCTTTTAAAAAAAAAACTAATAATGTAGTAGATGTCACCTGCAGTCCTATGTAACACCACAGATAACACAGTGATAGCTCTCTGAGTATAGATAATGTAGTAGATGGGTGTGAGCCCCCAGAATTCAGAACACACACAGTGTGACCTGAAGTCTGGGGCCAGGCTTCTGCAGTGTGGGCCAAATTCTATATCCACCCCATAAAAACAGATATTTGGATGGACATAACATACATTGCTATGAAATATACAGGAGAATACAGCACCATACCTGTTACATCCAGTGACATCTCCTGTTATATAGACTTTCCTCAACGTCCTCATTCGGAGATAGGACCATCATGACACCTTCTTTCAGCCTCGTCTCGTCTCTGCAAAGTTTCGCAGAAAATGTTTTAGATTCCTCACTTTGCTATCATCCTCAGATAACAGACGTCCCCTTCCCCCGTAGTGCCCATAAGTATAATGCTCTCTGTATAATTATAATATATAATGGCCCCCTCTGTATTATTATTATTATTATAATGACCACCTCTGTAGTATTATAGTAACAATTATGGCTCCCTTCAGCCCCTCCAGCATACAGTCCTGTGTAAGATACATCACTCCCCCTGCCTTCAGTCCTTCTTGCAAACAGTCCTATGTAAAATACATCACTCTCCCTTCAGCTCCTCCAGCATACAGTCCCATGTAAGATACATCACTGCCCTGCCTTCAGCCCATCCAGCATACAGTCCCATGTAAAATGCATCACTCTTCCTTCAGCTCCTCCAGCATACAGTCCCATGTAAGATACAACCCCCAGAGGATGCCATCTGCCCATCTCTCCTGTCCATATACCAGGCCTACCAGTATTACCCCCTTCAAATACCGCCTGGTCACCCCACACCTAACAGTCTGAGTCACTTGTCTCCCTGAGTGTTAGGTGGGGTGACAAGGCAGGCAGGTGGTATATCAAGGGGTAATGCTGGTACACCTGGTATATGGACAGCAGAGATGGGCAGATGGCATTCTCTGGGCAGTACTGTCTCTCTGGTCTTCCTTCACCAGCACCCTGACTGCCACGGTCCTGCTTGGCCTGGCTTTCATGGCACTTCACTGCCTGGTGCTCGGCTATCGGCACTGAGTGACTCAGTCACACTGCGACATTGACTAAGTCACTCAGTGCCGATAGCCGAGCACCAGGCAGTGAAGTGCCATGAGAGCCAGGCCAAGCAGGACCATGGCAGTCAGGGTGCTGGTGAAGGATGACCAGAGAGACAGTACTGCCCAGAGGATGCCATCTGCCCATCTCTGCTGTCCATATACCAGGGTAGGCCTGGTATATGGACAGCAGAGATGGGCAGATGGCATCCCAAAGAGGCAGTACTGTCTGTGTCCCTGGCCATCCTTCACCAGCACTCTGACTGCAGTGCCATGGTGCCATCTGCTTGGCAGCCTTGGCCTGGCTCTCATGACACTGACTGGCACAGTGGGACTTCACTCATATTATCATATATTACCCCTAAAGCCTGCCTGCCCTCAGCCCATGCCAACACAGTACACTAGTCACTACTGACCTAATTACACACTCAGGGTGGGACTTCGGGACTCTGGGACAGTGACACTGACTGTCACTCACTCTGTCTCAGGGTCACTTGAATCACTGTCTCTAGGCTGGACTACAGTCTACTACTGATTCAGCTGTAGCCATCTTCTGCTTCTTCTTGCTCCGGCTCCTGGCTCTGCAGTCTGCACTGCCTTTCCTGCCTGGAAGGTGGGCGGAGCCTATCGGGAACCACTGTGCATGCCCCGCCCCTCTCGCCTCCTCACTCTGCCCTGCAGCTGGACGCTGTGTGGAAAAAAAAAAAAACTGCGTCGGCGATTTAACTTGTGCCAGCCCAGCGGACGGCGCCCGGGGAAACGCCCCCCCCCCCCACGCTACGCCCCTGGACTCCATGGCGGTGCAACAAATTACCAGGAACTGACTCGGACTGTCAGGGATTTAAATATGACTCAGGATCTTAGTCTATGAGGCTTTAGGGGCCCCTTTGGTGCAGCAAAATCTCCCACTACTAATGTACTCATTAAGGCTACTTTCACACTCGCGTTTGGTGTGGCTCCGTCTTGTATCTGCACAGACGGATCTGCACCTATAATACAAACACTTGTATCCGTTTAGAACGGATCCGTTTGCATTATTCATAAAAAAATAAAATAATGAATTGCACCATAATTGTGTCAAGCTGTGTTTTAGTGACCATCTAAGAAACGCAACAGAGACCAAATGCAGCCATATTGATGCATTCTGAACAGATCCGTATCCATTCAGAATGCATAAGGGCCAGAAACGCCAGTGTGAAAGTAGCCTAAGGCTGTAAACAAGGAGTTAAATTCGTATACAGAGCTGCATCTGTATCGTTTTGCAACCTGACAGCTGGGTCAAAGTTCAATGCTTTTGTTTTCATCTGAAGAAATAAAGTTTTTTTTTTTTTTGCATTGTTTGCGTTTGTACGTGACACAGCAGAGTCCAGCAGGGAGAGTATTGCATAGCACACTGATGACTAGGAGGAAGTAGGAGGAGAATGAGATCACATGAGATCACGTGCCACTAGCCTGGGATGTTTCTTACTATGCACCACATTTTCATTGCAGAAGAGAACATGGGCACCCTGGTGAGCAGGGTTCAGGGGCTGTGTAGAAGGACACACCTAAGGGAAGCTGCTATAGTAATGATTGGACTTGATGGAAGTGGCAAAACCACAATTCTGTACAGACTAAAGCTGAATGAAACCGTGAAAACTATCCCAACAGTTGGTTTCAATAGAGAGACCTTGGACATATTTGAGGACTTCTCTCTTCTGGTATGGGATGTTAGTTTAGGGGCCATGGGATGGCCCTTAAAAAGACATTTTCTGGAGGGTTGCCAAGGCTTTTTGTTTGTAGTGGACAGTAAGGACACTGAGATTTTTGGAGAAGTCCAGGAAAAGCTTCAATACACAGTACATTTCTTGGACACACAGGACTTGCCTTTCATTGTACTGGCCAATAAGCAGGATCTAGACGGGGCTTGTAGCCCTTCCGAACTTGTGCTTCATCTTAATCTTGATAAATTTACAACCAAAAAGTGGGATGTATTTGGTTGCTCTGGCATCACAGGAGAAGGTCTTCATGAAGCTATGGAGAAACTGTGTAAAATGATAAAAGAAAATGAAGAGCACTGAGGAAATAGTCTTCTATACTGGCCTTCAATCCAGTCAGAGGTCCAATGTTAACATGATGTGGAGTAACAGAGGCCATCCAACATATATAACCACATGAAGAACCTGCCTGCTGCACAGCAGTCAAGAAGTCGCCGTGTAACAGCCATCACAAAGCAAGCCACCCTGGAGCAGAACTAATACCAGTCAGAAGCAGTGTTATTGAAGAATACTTGGGGTATTGGCATGGCAGTGGGGTATTGGTCTAGGTCTGTGTAAGGTGTGGAGGAGACCTCCTGGATACTTCTGAGATTGTTCCATGTTTATTATACTGTGATGTGCCACGTGTGAATTGTGTTGGTGGGTTTCTTTTGACCATTAGGGATCCAGAGCTGGATACCAGTTACTGCTGCTACTGGAGTAATGCCTTATACTCTGCCATTAAGGAAGGTCTGTCACCATAAACATGAGTGCTAAACCAAGCACAATGCCTGGTCTTATTCACTGTTATAAAACCATACTTTTTATTAGTTGATCATTGCAGAGAAACATTTTTTACACTGATGGTGGGCCTGAGATCAATGCCTCACTTTGCTTTGCAGCTGATTGATAGGATTGTTCGTTACAGCCTTAGTGCATGCGCAGTACAGCACATTGTTGCTGACAGGCAAAAATGTTCTATAGAGTGCATGCTCCAATGTTGAACCAAATAGTGCAGGTGCGAGATTATACATCCAGGCAAGATGATGATTCTACAGTCTGCTCCTGTGAATCAGCCTTGAGTGGGAGGGGCTGCAAAGCAAAGGAGCAGAACTAGGGTGCACAGAGGCACCAATGCCCATCATTAGTATATTCCAATACATGCCTGCAGGTGGCAGCACTGCTTTTTAATATGCTGAATGTTGAATTCTGTGATGGATAAATATCCATTACAGCATACAATTATGTAATTATATAGTCACCTAGGGTAACTTAAAAAAGTAAAAAAAGTTTTAAGCAGATTTGAAAAAATATACAAAAGTTCAAATTACCCCTCTTTCCCTAAAATTAATCAGCGTTATGGATTCAGTTTTTGTTTTCCGTTATAACATGGTTATAACAGAAAATAATGGAATCCATAAGACGGAAGTCAAAACGGAAGCCTTCCCGTTATGCAAGACGGAAAACATAGTCGACAGGACTTTTTTTCCATTCTGCATAACGGAGACCAGACGGATCCGTTATGATTCCCATAGACTTCTATTATGACGGAAAGCAAAACGGAATGCCTTTTAAAGATTGTAGCAGAATTTAGTTTATTTTTTTTTCAATTCCACCCTGCTTGGATTTTTTTTCCAGCTTCCCACTACATTGTATGCAATATTATATGGTTCCATTAGAAAGTACAGCTTGTCCCGCAAAAAACAAGCCCACATATGTGAACGGAAATATAAAAACGTTCTGGCTCTGGGAAGACAGGGAGTAAAAACGAAACCGCAAAAACGTGAAATCGCTGCTTCCTGAAGGGTTAAGAGTGTGAGTGCTGTAATCATATGTTATGTAGAGATTTCACGTATGCTCTATGTGTCTGTATATTTATAGCTCTATTATACACTTTGTATCAGAGTGGTGGTTCTCGACATTCCCTACACCATTTCTCCACCTCCACCAGCCTGAGCTGTAGGCACCTGTCTGCAAGGATTCATAGATTCATGCTGCTTGTGCCAAATTCTGACTCTTCGCCATGGTGCAAACAAAATCTGGATTAGGCCCCATTCACATGACCGTATTTTTGGTCTGTATCCGATCTGCATTTTTTGCGGACTGGATGCAGACCTAGTCATTTAAATGGGGCAGCAAAATATGTCAACATCCTCCTTTGACCCCTTTTTGTAAACAACTTATGTCCCCAGGATCCCCTTTCGCTGGACGTTTTTCCTCGATCACACCACTGAACTTGATGGACTTATCTACTTTCAAAGATACCATGTAAATAATATGTTATATTAAATGCTCCCTTATCAATAAACTAGACTAAACGAGGTCTGAACTGGTGCAATATATTAAATTTGTCTGAAGTGTCCTTTATGCAAGAAGCACGTTGTTTATTGTCTCATTCATGGATCTGCCAAGGATAATCCACTAGGTGGCATCAAAGATCAGCAAATGCAGTTTCCTAACTACTTGACCCAATGTAGAAAATCTGAACTACATCTACATAGCAAAATCTGTAATATGCCAAGCTAAAAATCTGAAAACCCAGCAGATATAATAAGTAGGACACCACTGCTGTATTCCAGATGCTGCCTCTATCCGTTCTGTTGTGCACTATTACTGCTTGCCATGTGACCACTAGGTCCGGATATTGCATAAAACCTCCTTATTTACTAGTACATATTTGTGTATGACAGTGGTATGCAACTTGTGACTCTCCAGAGTTGCTGGCAAGTCAGGGCAAGTTGGGAGTTGTAGTTTCCTAACATGGATCCGATTCTTGACTTTAGCATTAGATATACTGTATACTTTGGGCAGCCCTATATGATTCTGATAAAAAAAAAAAAAAAAAAAATGATTAGTGTGAAATAAAAACCAGCAAATGATCTAATAGTTCTGCATGTTATAACCCCATGAGAAAGCGACCGCGAAACACATGTTGGGATCCAGGACTGTTTTGGTCTGTATTCACCTTTACTGCATATCTTCCCTTTGCCATGTTTTAGCTGAGGCACTTTATATACAGATCCTTCTCAAAAAATTAGCATATTGTGATAAAGTTCATTATTTTCTGTAATGTACTGATAAACATTAGACTTTCATATATTTTAGATTCATTACACACCAACTGAAGTAGTTCAAGCCTTTTATTGTTTTAATATTGACGATTTTGGCATACAGCTCATGAAAACCCAAAATTCCTATCTCTAAAAATTAGCATATCATGAAAAGGTTCTCTAAACGAGCTATTAACCTAATCATCTGAATCAAGTAATTAACTCTAAACACCTGCAAAAGATTCCTGAGGCTTTTAAAAACTCCCAGCCTGGTTCATTACTCAAAACCGCAATCATGGGTAAGACTGCCGACCTGACTGCTGTCCAGAAGGCCATCATTGACACCCTCAAGCAAGAGGGTAAGACACAGAAAGAAATTTCTGAACGAATAGGCTGTTCCCAGAGTGCTGTATCAAGGCACCTCAGTGGGAAGTCTGTGGGAAGGAAAAAGTGTGGCAGAAAACGCTGCACAACGAGAAGAGGTGACCGGACCCTGAGGAAGATTGTGGAGAAGGACCGATTCCAGACCTTGGGGGACCTGCGGAAGCAGTGGACTGAGTCTGGAATAGAAACATCCAGAGCCACCGTGTACAGGCGTGTGCAGGAAATGGGCTACAGGTGCCACATTCCCCAGGTCAAGCCACTTTTGAACCAGAAACAGCGGCAGAAGCGCCTGACCTGGCTACAGAGAAGCAGCACTGGACTGTTGCTCAATGGTCCAAAGTACTTTTTTCAGATGAAAGCAAATTTTGCATGTCAATCGGAAATCAAGGTGCCAGAGTCTGGAGGAAGACTGGGGAGAGGGAAATGCCAAAATGCCTGAAGTCCAGTGTCAAGTACCCACAGACAGTGATGGTCTGGGGTGCCATGTCAGCTGCTGGTGTTGGTCCATTGTGTTTTATCAAGGGCAGGGGTCAATGCAGCTAGCTATCAGGAGATTTTGGAGCACTTCATGCTTCCATCTGCTGAAAAGCTTTATGGAGATGAAGATTTCATTTTTCAGCACGACCTGGCACCTGCTCACAGTGCCAAAACCACTGGTAAATGGTTTACTGACCATGGTATTACTGTGCTCAATTGGCCTGCCAACTCTCCTGACCTGAACCCCATAGAGAATCTGTGGGATATTGGGAAGAGAAAGTTGAGAGACGCAAGACCCAACACTCTGGATGAGCTTAAGGCCGCTATCGAAGCATCCTGGGCCTCCATAACACCTCAGCAGTGCCACAGGCTGATTGCCTCCATGCCACGCCGCATTGGAGCAGTCATTTCTGCAAAAGGATTCCCGACCAAGTATTGAGTGCATAACTGAACATCATTATTTGAAGGTTGACTTTTTGTATTAAAAAACACTTTTCTTTTATTGGTCGGATGAAATATGCTAATTTTTTTAGATAGGAAATTTGGGTTTTCATGAGCTGTATGCCAAAATCATCAATATTAAAACAATAAAAGGCTTGAACTACTTCAGTTGGTGTGTAATGAATCTAAAATATATGAAAGTCTAATGTTTATCAGTACATTACAGAAAATAATGAACTTTATCACAATATGCTAATTTTTTGAGCTGAGAGAGGAGGGGTGGAGCTGTGGCTATGGTAACTGGGGGCAGAGCCCGGTAGGAGTTAAGAGGAGTAGAGAGAGAAGGTGAGGGAGAGCCATTTTGAGAAGCAGGAAAATGCCCACCCACCCGCCCATTGGCAACTTCGTGTGGGGGGATAGTTAGTATTGGTAAGGGGCAATGTTCAGTGGGCTTGCGTAAATAAGATGGAAAGGGGGTCCTTGAAGTTGGATAAAATATACTGATATATGAGGATGGGAGGGCCCCGCGGGAGGGGCTAGACTCTCATAGAGTATCGAGATTGGAGGAATTTAAGGCGTCCATCAAGGTTGCCTCTGAGCTGGGTTTAACGGCTGGGGGTAAGATGGAGTCGCCGGATGGTTGTGGTTATTTGGGGCTTCTAGGACCTCCCTCGCCAGGGGTTAATTATGGTTTTGTGTTATTTAACTGTTATGTGGTTATTTATTTATGTATTTAATAAAAGAAAACGGCTGCTGTGGCAGATTTAAATCCGAACCATGGTTGTTGTGGTTATTTGGTTGGGATAAGGAGTAGAGAGTTCATTGGAAGGGATTCAAGAAAAAGGTAAGCTTGAGTAAAGGTATAGCTAATATCATGGTCATGTCACAGTGCAGCATGGCATCCAGAGAAGACCAGCGAATGGTGCGTACAGCCAGCACCAGGAGTGCTGTATTCACGGCTCCCCTGTCCTACTGTGTACTAATGAGCACTTCCATAATGGAAGCAAGAAATATGGTCAGACCACAGAATCCTCATCAGACCTCATACCTCCATCAGACCCCCATTCCTCATTAGAAATGCAATGTAATGTCACGGTGCAGCACGTCATCCAGATTAGACCAGCGAGTGGTGAGTACAGCAAGCACCATAATGGAAGCGCTCACTAGTATTTGCTTCTTAAGACATACTGCCATTTTTCACCCACTTATTGACCAAAATATGGCAATCTAATCTGTTTAATCATGAAAAACATAATTTTTTTCAGCTAGAATCATTAAAAAACACACTTCTGTCTCTAGATTCTGCAGTTATATACTTGTTAGGGTCCATGCACACGTCCGCAATTTCGTTCCGCATTTTGTGGAATGGAATTGCGGTCCCATTCATTTCTATGTGCTGCCCAGACACGGAATTGCGGACCCGCTCTTCCGGGTCCACAATTCTGTTCCCGAAAAAATAGAACATGTCCTATTCTTGTCCGCAATTGCGGACAAGAATAGGCATATTCTATTAGTGACGGCAATGTGCGGTCCGCAAAATGCGGAACGCACATTGCCGCTGTCCGTGTTTTGCGGATCTGTGGATCCACAAAACACGTTGCGGACATGTGAATGGACTCTTAGGGTTCCTCCTGCTGTTCTTTTGATTTCTTCTCATAATGTCAGAACTGGTGGTCACACATGCTAAGTAGCTCAGTCATACTGCCCTGATCCTCTTGTGCACAGTTAGCAGTGATTCCTGCTATTGTGCAGGTCAGCCAAAAAGAAATGGTGAACCTCTTAGGTAGATATGTTGAGGGAGAATAGAATCAAAAGAATATCAGGTTGCACCATAACAAGTATGTATCAACATGTTTTTAAATATGCTCAGTGCTACTTTAAAGAGGACCTGTCGCCAAGAAATGCAATGCAATCTGCAGTCACCATCTTATAGAGCAGGAGAAGCTGAGCAAATGAATATCTAGTTTTGTGGGTTCAGTAAAAGTTGTCATTTTTGCATTTATAGCTCCTGTAATGCATCTGTACATAGAAAGTTGTTATCAGTGATTGGCAGCATTGTCTGCATAAGTGTGGCTACAGAGGAAGCTGTCAGTCACTGATAACACCTCCTCCCTGTACCAATAGGTATTCACAGGATTGCAGATATAAATGTAAAAATTACAAGTTTTACTGAACCCTTTTCCCACAAAACTATATATCAATCTTCTCAGCTCAGAAAGAAAATATTACCAACACGTCACCATATTCATTTTTAACCTCAAAGTGAAACGACAAGTTACAGTCACAGTTTTTTGCCTGATGATAACTTGTAATCCAGACCAGACTACTGCCAAAACCACATCCTACTAAATAAAAGTGACACGCTTACTGCACTTCATCTGCCAGTCTATGTTAATCCAGAATCTGCTATGGGCCAAGACTCTGTCCTTTAAAATAACAAAAACTGGTTAAAACATCTACTCTGCCAATCTCATCTAATCCAGAATTTGATATTTGCCAGAGTTGTCTTTTAAAATAACAGAAATGGTTTCTTTTCTTCCGATCTCTCCTAATCCAGAACAAGGCATCTGCCAAGTCCTCTATTTTCATAGGGGAAAACCTGCTCCTGGTCTGTCAGTCTTGGTTAGTCTGAGATTTATATTTTTAGTGTTCTATGCAATAAATACAATTAAGTTAACAAACTGATATATTCTGAGATAACAGCAGTCAACAAATATGGACCATAAAACAGTTCTGTCTCCCCCAGTTCACTCAACTTCAAGATTCTTTGAAGGAGGATTGGAAGTAGGGTTTCCTTGGAGTGACAGCAATTTATAGGGGCTCTTCCATGGTAAAATGTAGAATTTTGCAAGTGGAGTATCCCACTCCCTACCAGTTTGGCAGTTTGCCTATGTAAATGTGTTTACTGTTGTCTCTTTTGTAATTGTTAATACTGTTTTCACTAGATTTCACTGTTGTATCAGGTTCCAGGAAGAAGTTATATAAGTTAGTTGCTAGCAGGAAGTGAATCAGTGTGTGGCTGAAGGCATGTGTATGGCACAGGTGTCCTGTTACGAAGGAAAGCAAATAACTAGGTTGGAGGCATGAGGCAGTTCCCAAAGAAGGGGCCTGACAAAGGGAGGACCTCTGAGAATTCTGCAAAGAATGCTGCAGCTCCAGAGAGACCTGCTAGGGACAAAGAAGTTGCATTAGACTCCAACATAGCCCCTGTGAGATGCTCTTAGAGATAAGAGTCTGTGGTATGGAGGGTCAACAACTGAGAACAGTGTGCTGCAGTGTATGAATCAGATTCATGAACTATGTGTTGGAGGCGATGGAGATATATTTGTTGGTGTTGTGATATTCTTGTCTTTGCAGTGTGTTGTGGTATGCTTTGTTACAGGCTGTAGGTCACTTAGCATGCAGTTGGAAAACCTTTCGATGACAGGTGCAATCATAGGGGCACATTTATTAAGACTGGCATTTTAGACGCCGGCCTTAATAAACCCCTAAGCTGGCAGTCGATACGGCACCAGTTCTAAGTGTAAGACAGCTTCCTTACTGTATTACATTTAGACCTTTTTCTACGCCTGAAGCAGACATAGAAAGTGGTAAATGAGACAGGCCTATCGGCCTGTCCCCTTCCCCACCCGTGCCATGTCCACTTTTTTAGACCTGGCGTTTGACAGGAGAAGTCGCAGATTGAGGCGCAACTAACCGTTAGAACTAACCTTGAGGCTCAGCTCTCTCTGCAACTGCTGCACCCTCTATACTTTGACAGGACCAGGCAGTGAAAACGTCATCACGCCTGGCCCAGCCAATCATAGTGCAAAGGACGTGGTAGTTGCAAAGAAAGTTCAGCCTCCAGTTGTAAAAGCAATGCCCTCGTTGCTCCTAGAGGCTCATTTACATATAATAAAAGATAATTTTTCTCAGCAATGCGGGCACATATGAACATGGGACCAACACAGATGCATTCACTACAAATCTGCTGACAAATGCCCTCTAAAGCCCAAGAACTTCTCTAACAGGGCCCTTCACCTACCATGTTGTAGCAAAACTGATAGGACACAAGTAACCTGCCCAGAAAACAACACATCCATTGACAGACAGATACCTGGTTCGACAAGAACTGGCTAACACCCTACAGTACAAGTTCCTGCCTACAGTGGAATAGCTGCCCTGAGAAGAGTGAACCTAACTAGATAACCCTGAGCAGTCCCTGTGAGTGGTGTGCAATATGTCTTGCATTCACTGGGTAGCTGCTGGCAGGTTAAGTATCCATACTAGACAGGGTAAGATACAGAGCAGTCAAATGTCAAAACTAAAACCGTATCCAATAGCAATGTCATAAAACAAGCAGAGTCAAAACCAAGAGAGGCAATAGGTACAGAGATGCAAAGGTGGATAAATTGGGGTTGCCAAGCAGGTTATAATTTTTTTCTGGAAAACTTATCCCAAACTCACGGACAGCCAAAAATGTTTATGGACAAATTGGAAAATCATAGTGAATGCTAAAGATTCTAAGTAATACATGTATATAGCCCAATATACTAATAAGAACTCATTACTAGCATTTACTCTGAGCTGTAAAATGATATTATGATTAAAATCACGGACACAAGAAAAAAAGTCACCTATTTCTATGGACTGTTCAGAAATTTCTGGACGGTTGGCAACCCTGGGGAGAATAGTCAATAAACAGTCTGATGTCAAACACAGTAGCAAGCAAGGAGAAAGCAAAGAGTAATCAAGTAAAGAAGCCAGGTAAAAACACAAGAATACTCATTATATGCAGAGGACTAATAAGCACATAGGAACCAGGTAGCCTGTGCAGTAGCTGACAAACCGCAGTACCAGAGCAGGATTAATTACACAGAAATCACAGGGCCCTATAGCAAAATTAATGTCTATTAATATGGCATAGCTGGATCTGGCATTTTTTCTAAGCCTTCCTCAGATATAGTTTTTTCCTGACATTTTTGGGTCCATGCTGCATTTGGGGGGAATAAATAACATTGACCCAAAAATGCACCAAAAAACACACTTTGCATTGCATTTTATATTTCCCCATGCTGCAAATCTTTCACTCTCATCAGTAGAAATGCCTATTCTGTTGTGCAAGAAAGACAAGAATATGGCATGTTTGATAACTTGTGGAATGGCCACACGGATGTGGACAGCACACAGATGACACCAGCCCAAAAAAATACAGATCAGACACAAACTAATACTACAGTCATGTGCATGAGCCCTAAGGAATCTAAGCTAACATCTGGCCGCAGTTGTTTTTAAAGACAAAAAATTGTTTTCCCCCCAAAAAAATGGTTTTGTGACCATATTATGTCATTTACAACCCTTAAAAGGCCAGTCCATTACAAGGAATGACTTGTCTTCTGAATAGGCCATCACTATCTGATCAGCGGGGTCCCACACCTCGCAACTCTGCCGATCAGTTATTCTGCAGTAGCATTGTTGTGCAGTGGATAGATACAGCACTGATCCCATACTCTGTGTAGTGGCCGTTCCTGGGTACTGCAGCTCAGCTCTCATTTAGTCTCGGCCAGGAGCCTGACAGGTCCCACAATGATTGTACAGCAACTGTGGCCACCTGATCACCATGCTGTATACTTACATCATTTTACAGGAAGACTTGCCTGCTACGTAGTATATGTATAGAAATGTTGGTAAGGGGCTAATATGCAATTAATATCAGGGTACTGTACGTATGAAAAGGTTGACATATAAAATATAGTATAAAAACAAGTGGAAGGCTGAAAAGTCAGCCTGAATTTGTGGGAGGGGCATCTTACCTTTTTAAACCCCAGCCTCCAGCTCCTCAGGGCGCTTCTGTTCACAGTCTGGATAAGGAGTCGCTGGCTCTGGTACTGCATCTGTGCACGTCGGGAGTAGCTTTCGTCTGGTTCGTTTCGCTGTTATACACTGCCGTCTCCTCTTCAGGAAAGGTAATTCTGCGCAAACAATGCGCCACAAGGGCTCCATCAGCCGCGGTCACATACTCCCGGCTCCCAGAGTTGGCGTGCGTCCCAGCGTGGAACGCATGCCGATACACAGTTTGCCTTAAATTGCTTCTGGTTATTCCTTGGTTCCCTCCTGTGTTCCACGTGTACTAATGATTACATTCAATTCCCATTGAAATACAACTTGCATATAGTTCTGTACGTTTTCTCTGTGTTTTGCCTTCCTCCAACTCCCCCCGAGACAGCAGGGGGGGCAGGGTCTGGCCAGCGGGTCCCCCTCTCCACTCGGCCCCCGTCCTCACCCGGCTCCGCTGCAGTCCGGCGTGCGTTCCAGTGTGGAGCGCACGCCGGAAATCCGCCGCAGGGCATAGGCCGGGTCACGTGGTCGGCGTGCGTTCCTGCTTGGAGCGCACGCCGGAGTCCCTCGGCCGGGCCTGGGCCTGGTCACGTGGCTGGCGTGCGTTCCAGCTTGGAGCGCACGCCGGAATCCCTCGGCCGGGCCTGGGCCTGGTCATGGGTTCGGCGTGCGTTCCAGCTTGGAGCGCACGCCGGAGTGCTTCTGTCAGGCCTCAGCATAGATACACATCACTTGCTAATAAAATTTAAGCATAAACTGTTGGGCCATTTTTCTATGGATCCCTCCTCATGATTGATAGGCCATTAGCAGATGTTGTTTAAAGTGAATTCACAGTGTAGCATGATTGCACAGAAGCTTGTGTCTATGCCTGAAATCTGATCCCTGGAGTAAACATTTTTCTGTATTTTAGTGTTCCCATTTGGTCTATTGCCATTTGGTCTATCCACACGCGGCAAGCAAGGGTATCTAGCCCCCGGGCAACGATGACCCATGCCCTCAAAAAAAAAATAAAAAAAAAATTCATATATATATTTATATATATATATATATTTAAAAAAAAAAAAAAAAAAATATATATATATATATATATATATATATATATATATATATATATAAAAAAAAAAAAATATATATATATATTAAAAAAAAAAAAAAAAGAATAAAAAAAAATAAATAAAATGGGGGGGGGGGGTCTCACCACAAGTAGGCCAGGCCATCATTTCACGCCATACCCATTCAGCGGTCACCAAACGCTCACTGCAGTCATGTACTCCATGGGGGCGTCAGTGTCATATGTTATATGTATGTACTTCACGTTATATACTGCTGTCTCATCTCACCCAGGCTCATACCTACCTCTGCCTCCTGGATCGCCCAGGCACGCACCTACCTCTGTCTCCTGGTTCGTCCAGGCTCACACCTACCTCTACCTCCTGGCTCCCAGGCACGCACCTACCTCTGCCTCCTGGATCGCCCAGGCACGCACCTACCTCTGCCTCCTGGATCGCCCAGGCACGCACCTACCTCTGTCTCCTGGTTCGTCCAGGCTCACACCTACCTCTACCTCCTGGCTCCCAGGCTCATACCTACCTCTGCCTCCTGGATCGCCCAGGCCCGCACCTTTCTCCGTCTCCTGGTTCGTCCAGGCTCACACCTACCTCGGCCTCCTGGTCACCCAGTACCGGCACACTCCTCAGTTATGTTCTCTTTTCCTTCCGAATTCACGAATTGCCTCTCAGGAACGTGTCCTGATCGTTCACCGTGCGACTTTTGGATCAAGGTCAGGTGACCCAACACATCGGTTCAGGTAGTAGCCTCTAAGCCAGGTACGTTGCCCAGACCGACTCAAGCCTTCTCGTAGGCGCCAGTCGTTCTACGTTCTGATCACATATAGTTATTCGGGACCATTTCTTTCTTTACAGGTTCAAGCATGTCACATAACTCTGACATAGAGGACACCATGTCTCTCCCTGGATCGTCCGTCTCAGGCCAGCCGGGCAACACGTCCCTGAGAAGCTGGACGGTTCCCAGGCTGATCGCGGAGCTCAATAGACGGGGCATTCCGCACCCGGCCTCTGCCCGCAAAGCAGAGTTGTACAAGCGGTTGATGACCACCCCGGGTCCGTCAGGCGTCCAGCCGGGCACCACGGACACCCAACAGTCTTTGAGGCATCTGCAAGCCACCGTTGACTCCTTGGTCGGCATGGTGACTGATGCCCAGTCCAGGGTTTCGGTACTGGAGTCCCGGGCCCCGACCCCCCCCCCCCCCCCAGGCTTCCCAACCTCCGGCCGAGTCCGTGGTTCCTCAGTCGGCCTCCGTAGGTACGGCCATTTTCACTCCTAGAGTGTCCCCGGCTCATTTCATCCCGGACGGCATTAAGAAGGATATACTGGCGGGAAAGGATGTGAACTTGGCGTCCATTCTTATCGCCTCACAGGACCTCCCTGAGAACAGGGTTATCAACTGCGGTGACGTCTCCCTTGTCCTGAGGGCCAAGGACGCGAGGCTGAACCGAAAGCTCACCATCCCGGAATTTGTTTTGGCGTTCAGCCTGTTCAGGGATGTTGTGTGCTCGGCCCAACCCACAAGAAGGGAGGAACTGGATTCCTACCTCTATCTGGTCACCGATCTGGGGCATAAGTACGGTGGCGCGTCATTCTATGACTATCACC
Organism: Bufo gargarizans; assembly: GCF_014858855.1. Classification (NCBI taxonomy): domain Eukaryota; kingdom Metazoa; phylum Chordata; class Amphibia; order Anura; family Bufonidae; genus Bufo; species Bufo gargarizans. The sequence goes on from NC_058085.1 coordinate 122,695,056, forward strand.
GCTCCTTCTCTGCGAAGGCTGCGGCTGCCCTGGTTCAATTCCAGTTCGTCACCAATAGGGCGAATAGACATGGAGTTGTTCTGTCGCCACTTCGCGGGTCTCAGGGCCCCGTCCTGCGCAGGGTGCCAGTCCATCTTCCATTCCATGGACTGGTGTCCGAACGCGGTCAACCCTGTCCAGGATAGGTCCCTGCCTGGTTCCTCAGGTCTCCAACTGGGCACCCCCGGAGTGGACAAACTGGGCAGGCCCATCGTGTACCTGGGCAAGTCCCAGGTCTGCAATAATTACAACATGAACGGTTGCGGTTTCAACAGTTGCAGGGCCCTCCATGTCTGCTTCCAGTGTTTCAGGGCTCACCCGCGTTCCGCCTGTCCCAAGAGGTCGGCAAAGCAGCTATGACTAGCCGACATTGACCTGGACCTCCTTGGAATCCTTCTGCAGGACCACCCCGATAGGGGGTTTGTGCAGTTCTTGCTGTCCGGTTTCACAGAGGGATTTCACACGGGCCTCATCGCCCTGCCGCAGACATCTTGGGAGGGCGGCAACCTGAGGTCGGCTTCTGAAGACCCGGCAGCGGTTGAAGAGTTGCTCCTAGCGGAAGTTGACAAAGGGTTCCTAATTGGTCCGCTTGAGTCGATACCATTTTCTTCTTGGCGCATCAACCCCATTGGTCTGGTGTCCAAAAAAAATACAAATAAAAAAAGGTTAATATATGACCTGTCCGCGCCTCATGCCTCTGCCGTCCCCAGTCTGAACTCGCTAATCCCATCCGAGGAATTCTCCATCAAATATTCCTCTATAGACGAAGCGATCAAAGAGATAGTGAACGCCGGCAGGGGCTCCTGGTTGGCAAAAGCGGACATCTCGGACGCTTTCAAGCTCCTCCCCGTCAAACCATACTTATGGGGTTACTACGGGCTTCAATGGGCCAATCGTTATTATTTTGCAAACAGGCTCACGTTTGGGTCAAAGAGTAGCCCTTGGTTGTTCGACCAATTTGCCAAGGCCCTGCACTGGATCCTCGTTCACCATGGCGGATTATCTTCGGTCATCCACTACCTCGATGACTTCCTGATCATCGAGGGTCCACAAGGCAGGTCGGGCAACCTGACTACTCTTCTCCAGATTTTTTCCTGTCTGCAGGTCCCGATAGCCCATGCAAAGACCGAGGGCCCCGCCCATCGGGTGACGTTCCTCGGCATCACCCTGGATTCCATCCGGATGGAGGCCAGCCTCCCGGGGGAAAAACTGACGAGTTGCCGTGCGGCAATTTCCCACGCCATGTCCGTGGGCTATCTGTCTAGGGTGGAGCTCCAGTCCCTGCTGGGGCGTTTCAACTTCGCCTCCAGAATTATGCCCCAGGGCAGGGCTTTCACCTCCAGGTTGCTCCAGCTCCTGCCTTCGGCTCCTGACCAGAGCAGCATCGTCCACTTGGACAGCCATGCCAGGGCGGACTTGGCCATGTGGTCCCTGTTTCTATCCTCCTGGAACGGGATCTCCCTTTTCGTACCATCATGGGCACCGTCATACCCCACCATTTTCTCGGATGCCGCTGCGTCCCGGGGGTATGCCGCTATTTTTGGGTCCCATTGGATGGCTGGCCAGTGGCCCATAGAAATTTGGTCAGTCGCCGAAAATCTGAATTCATCTTCCCTCCTGGAGCTCTACCCCATCGTGGCGGCAGCCCAGGTATGGGGTCACCGCTGGGCGAACACACCAGTGATGTTCATCACCGATAATCAAGCGTTGGTGGACATCATCATAAAAGGTCGGGCTAAACCCCCCAGGATCATGTCCCTCCTGCGCAGACTAGTTTGGCTCTCCCTCACTCATAATTTCCATGTGTTCTGCAGTCATATCCCGGGGGTCGAGAACGTGGCGGCAGATGCCCTGTCCCGATTTAATTTCCCCCTCTTTTTTCAGGTGCTGCCAGGAGCGGACCCCTCGGGGTTCCCCCTTCCGGTCTTCCAGTCTCTAGTGATGGACTAGAGTCCCTCCTTGCCCACGCCAGGAACCTGGTTCAGCACTCCCTCTCCTCCAATACCGTCAGAAACTACAGAGCCGGCCTCAAGGTCTACGAAGATTTCGCCAGGTCCCACCCGCAAGGTGGCTTGGACGATGTCTCCTACACCCTGGCGTTCATAGCGCACTGTCACCGCAACCTCAGGCTGGCATTTAACACCATCAAACTAGACCTAGCGGGGGTACAGCACTGCGCTATGCTTCGTAACCCAAATGGAGGTTCCATCTTTTCAGTGCAAGCAGTAAAAGCTGCCCTTAGGGGGATCCAGAAGTGCGAGGTCGTCCCTCCCGCCCGCAGGCAGCCTGTCTCCGGCGAGATGTTCAGGCGACTCTCGTCCGCGCTGGATGGACTTCCTTTTGGCCACTCTCCTAGTTTGATCATCAAGGCAGCCATGTATCTCGGTTTTTACGGGTTCCTCAGGCCAGGTGAGTTCACCAGCACCTCCCCTAAACAGCAGGGGTTGCAGGTGCGACAGTTGGCCTGGGCCCATGACTATTTTGTCCTCTGGCTCCCTTCCACGAAGGCCAATCAGCATGGTCCACCCTCGGAGGTCAGGTTCTTTAAAACCTCCAATGATTGGTGCCCAGTCATGGTCCTCCGTCAACTGCTGGCCCTGTTGCAGGATGCCTCCCCAGAGGCCCCGCTGCTTCCTTGGCGTGGGGGGCCCCTGACGTCAATCCAGTTTGTGTCCCATATTAGAACTCTGGCCTCAGGTCTCGGTTATGACCCGCTGGCCTTCACAGGTCACTCGCTCCGCATCGGGGCCGCGTCCTCAGCATCAAAAAACGGGGTCCCGGCGCACGTGATTAAATGCATGGGTAGGTGGCGCTCTTCTTGCTTCACGAGATACATCCCGAACCCGCATGTAGAAATTTCCCAGGCATTCTGTAACCTTGCTCTCTGAGTGGCATTAAAGTCTTCCGTCACTACTCTGCTCTCCTCGTTATTTTTGCCCACTACTAGGCTTACCCTCGCTCCTGGCTTCTGGCACAACACAGCCAGCTAGGTCAGGGGAAGCGCTTCTCCCACTCGTCACAGTTAAGCCTCTCCCATAAGTGGAAGGCTGAAAAGTCAGCCTGAATTTGTGGGAGGGGCATCTTACCTTTTTAAACCCCTGCCTCCAGCTCCTCAGGGCGCTTCTGTTCACACCCACCCACCTCCCCTGTTCTCAAACACTCCCCTTAGGGTATGCCCACTACTAGGCTTACCCTCGCTCCTGGCTTCCGGCACAACACAGCCAGCTAGGTCAGGGGAAGCGCTTCTCCCACTCGTCACAGTTAAGCCTCTCCCATAAGTGGAAGGCTGAAAAGTCAGCCTGAATTTGTGGGAGGGGCATCTTACCTTTTTAAACCCCAGCCTCCAGCTCCTCAGGGCGCTTCTGTTCACACCCACCCACCTCCCCTGTTCTCAAACACTCCCCTTAGGGTATGCCCACTACTAGGCTTACCCTCGCTCCTGGCTTCCGGCACAACACAGCCAGCTAGGTCAGGGGAAGCGCTTCTCCCACTCGTCACAGTTAAGCCTCTCCCATAAGTACAATAAGCACAAACTAAGTGAGAGATAGACTGATTTGGAGGAGGAGAGGACCTTGCCCATGTACAAACTACAAGTGAAAAAATTAGGCAGTACTGTAGGTGAATATAGAAGTTGCTCAGATGTAGTTGTAGTAAGGTTATTGTTGGCTGTGCGTTTTCTTGGAGAGGTGTGATATTAGATTGCTTTTGAAAGTTTAGATGGTGGGGAGAGTTTGATGGGATAGTGAGAATCAGAGTATAGGAGATGCATGGGGAAAATTCGGGAGATGGTTGTATGAGGAGCATGTAAGAGGAGAGCAAAGAAGTAGGTCTTGTGAGGACCAGAACTTACATGTGGCGAGTTATTAGATTAGCTCAAAGATGTATGGAAGGGACAGGTTGAGGCTATAATTTTGAACTGAATTCTGTGGGTGTTTTTCTTGTGAACATAGTTGTTTGTCCTCTAGACTTTTCCGGCCTTAAGGTCCCTCTACACGGGACAACAGAGTGGTAGATTGTCGGGAAGAAAGCCTTCCTTCCCGACAATCTGCCGATCGCTGGTGGAGGAGAGTTCTGCATTTACTAATGCCATTGCTCATCCCCATATAGGCTCATTGTTTGCCAGCAGCAGTAAAGAATAATTTTTGTGTGCACACAAATGATCGAAATACCCAATGAACGAGCGTTTCGCTCCTTCATCGGGTGAACGTTGGTACATTTACACCACCAGATAATCGCTGACGATTGTTCCTAATAATGCTCATTAGCGATTATCTTTGTGATTCTTGGCCCGTGTAAAGGGCCCTTTAGATTTCTGGGACAGGAAGTAGTAGGCTGGTGCCTACCAGTCATTTGTCAGTTACATTGTTTCTCACTGGGTTATCTTTCTGTCACCTGGTCACTGTCTCTACCCATCAGTTCTCAGTGGCATTCAGTCACAGTGGAAGAACCCCCCCCCCCCCCATCTCATTTCTCTCATTGTGCAGATGTACTTGTTTGAGACCCGTGTCCCTTGGAAAGTTATCGGTCCCCTGGAAGAGCTGTAACTTTTAGAATGGGTATGATGATTAGTGTTGGGTGCGAATATTCATCGAGAATTCTAGATTTTTTTTTTTCCATCAGTAACCTCCCTTCTTGCTTGTGGGCCAATGTGAAGGCTGCAATGTCTTTGTCTGAGCTTAGCAACATCCCTAGCAACCAATAGAAAAGTTGCCTACCCCTTACTATATAAGAACCTCCCCAGCAGCCCTTGTATGCAGTATTTTGCAGATCTGAGAGAGACAGCAGTGTTATTGCTGTGCTCTGTGCTTTGCTGTGTCATTACATTAGATAGTTAGTTAGCTTATATACTGTATATTATACAGATAGTGGGAGATAGTCAGTGTAGGTTAGATAGTGATATAGTGTAGCTGTAGTTCTGCTGTCCATACATACATAGTGCTGTGATGTCACAGGTTCACAACAATACTAAGTGCACCAATCACTAATAAGTAGTCAGACTTGTTAAAATGTGAATTTGCACGTATTGCGCCAAAATATTTGCATCATTGGTGCCGATTTCGCAATCGTGAATATATTGGCGTACTCTATCTGCATAAAAAGCTATTGTAATGTTCTGCCGTGCCAACCATTTTCTCCAGTCTCATGAAACTTCTAGCAGCTTGAAAAATGTAGCTATAATGGATCGCGAAAAATCAGCAATGTAATATTTGCGTAATGCGTGCAAAATACAGGTGGGTATTTCGCACGCATTACGCAAATATTACATTGCAGATTTTTTGCGATCCAGAAAATAATCTCAAATTTGCGAATATATGATGAATATTCTACCAAATATTCACAAAATCTTGCCAATTCGAATATTGCCCCTGACGCTCATCACTAATGATGATGTTATATGGGGTTCCCAAAAGAGATACTTTTATTTGTTGTATATTGAATATAACTGTATATTTATGTACTTTTCTAATAGACACTTGTATCAATGACTCATGGTTCTCAAAATCTCTGCTTGTAGGAATTGAATGAGAAGATTTTAAAAAATTTGTCCCGGTCATGTGATGATCCACGGTTCACAGTTCCAAGATCTGTACTGCATCAGTAACCTGCTGTGCACCTCTGTGATCACCACATGACCAGGACAGCTTCTCATCATTTGAAAGTAAACATGAAGATTCAATTACTAACAGAAAAGATCTGCAAACCTTGGATAACTGATAATAAAACAATGCTAGAAAATTGCAAAAGCTCTCATTATGTAGTGAAAATGTGTGTATGACATACCCAGCATCCTGGGCTTCAGGATATGAAGCCCAGCTCTGTTTAGAGCAGATTATCTTAAAACGTTGAGTGCAAAGAGGACAGTTATGAGAGAAGTCAATCCATGACACATAAGCAATGAAATCCTTTATAAGAAGCATGGTGGTGGCATTCTATTTCCATCATTTGGCCATGGAAAGCTTGAGACAGATCATGGTAAAATGGATGCAGCAAATAATGAGAAATACTGGAGGAAAACCCGCTGCAGTTCTCCCCTTCTTTACCAATGAAAGGAGTGCTTGAGTGCTTTTCTCCTCAAAGGGATGGGGTTTTGCTGTGTAAATAGTATCATTAAGATGAATGTACTGTACAGTCCTTTCCAGATGGTAAACAGTCCACACTCACCTCTATGGCCTTAATGGCATCTGGTTTTGCCATAAGCTCATAAGATTCTGATGGCATGGTATGATGGTGAATCTCCAAACTGCTGTTGGACATGGAGCTAAATGTTCCACTTCTGTCTCTACAGGCTTACATTCATATCAAGTTAGAACTGCCTGGACATATGCCCCAGACCTTTTTGAGATCCGCCTGTCACGGATGTGGTGTGGGTTGGAAACTCCACACCAAGCACAGGAGGAAAGGGGACAGGACCTAGGCCTGGAAACTAGGGTAGAGGAGAAGTTCACCTTCTAGAACAACCCTAATCCAAGACCTGACTATCAGTATGAACTGACCTCGATAGTAGGAAAGTTCATACACAGGAACCTAGAGCCCTAACACACCCTGTAGGACCCTGGTATAGTGACAGGACTTGAGACAACCTATTTCTCCACCAGAAGGATGAACAGGAGTCTCCCTCAGGCCTAGATCCAAAAGACAGGGAAATACAACAAAGAAAATACAAATAGGGAAGATGACACTTAACTTCATGTGGAGCAAAGGCAGCCCCAGGAGCTCAACCGAAATCCAACAACCAGCTAGCCCAGAGTCCAGAAACTGAAGCTATAAACCGCACCCCCAGAAGGGGTAAGCAGTAATAAATAGGGGAAGTTAACCTGCAAGAGGTGTGGTCAACTTATCAGTGGACTCCTGCCTACGGTTATTTATGGCAAACTCGGCAAAAGACAAAAATGAAGACCACTCCTCCTGATTCTCTGAAACAAAACATCTCAAATAAGTCTCCAGATTCTGGTTAGTGCATTCAGTTTGTCCGTTCGACTGAGAATGAAAGTCAGAAAAGAAGGACAATTGTACCCCCAGGCGAGTACAGAATGCCTTCCAGAATCTGGAAACAAACTGAGTCCCCCTATCAGACACCACATCAGAGGAAATACCATGTAGCTTCACGATGTTATCGACAAACACTTGTGCGAGAGTTTTAGCATTCGGTAGACCTGATAATGCTATAAAGTGCGACATCTTGCTGAAGCAATCAACAATCACAAGAATCACAGTTTTTTCCTGAGGAATTCGGCAAATCTGTGATAAAGTACATGGACAAATAAGTCCAAGGTCGGGACGGGATGGACAATGGAATTAGAGATCCTGAAGGCTAAGTATGTGTCACCTTAGCACGTGCACAAGTACCACAAGCTGACACATAGCCCTCAACACATTTACGCAACCCCGGCCAACAGAATCTATGAGAAATGAGATTGACCGTTGATCTGCTCCCAGGGTGTCCTGTAAGAACTTTACAGTGATGTTCCTCGAACACTTTGTGTCGTAATTCGTAAGGAACAAACAACTTCTCCGGAGGACAGTACTCCGGTGCATCTCACTGGGCCTCCCACACCTCTGCCTCAAGGTCAGCATAAAGGGGCAGATATTACCACCCCTTTAGCCAATATCAGACCAGGATCTTCCGAATCACCCCCCTCCCCCAGAAAAGCTACGCGACAAAGCTTCCGCCTTTAACATTCTTTGCCCCAGGGGGATAGGTGACAACTAAATTAAATCTGGTAAAAAACAACGACCATCTTGCTTGCCTTGGGTTCAGACGTTTAGCCGACTCCAGGTAAGCCAGATTTTTGTGATAGGCAATTACCGTAATAGGATGAATCGCTCCTTCCAACCAATGATGCAATTCCTCAAAAGCCAACTTAATGGCCAGCAACTCTCTATTACCTACATCATAATTTTTTTCAGCAGTTGAGAGCTTTATGGAAAAGAAAGCACATGGGCGCCATTTACTAGGTGAAGGGCCCTGCAACAAGACTGCTCCTACCCCTACCTCAGATGCGTCAACTTCCACAATGAATGGCTGTGACAGATCCAGTTGCACCAGTAAAGGAGCAGAAGCAAAACATTCCTTCACCGCTGAAAAGGCTCGTAATGCCTCATTAGACCAGACTGAGACATCCGAACCTTTCCTAGTTATGTCCGTTAAAGGTTTAACCACAGTCGAGTTATTTAAAATTATTTTAATAGTGAACCCCAAAAACCACATCAGTGCTTTCAGCTTTTCGGGTAGATCCCAGTCCAACACAGCATGGACCTTCTCTGGATCCATACGAAAACCTGAAGATGAGAGTATGTAACCAAGGAATTGCGCTTCCTGAACTGCAAATACACACTTTTCCAACTTAGCCTACAATTTATTCTCAGTTAGGATCTGTAATACTTGTCTCACGTGATCCTGATGAGTCTCCATGTCAGGAGAATACATTAGAATATCAAGATACACAACAACATCCCCACCAGATGATGAAGTCATTTGTAAAATGTTGAAAAGCCACAGTGGCATTGGTTAACCCAAAAGGCATGACCATATTCTCATAATGACCTTCAGGGGTATTAAAGGCAGTCTTCCATTCGTCCTCCTCCATGATCCTTACCAGATTATATGCCCCCCTCAAATCCAACTTAGAGAACACCTTGGCACCGACAATCTGATTGAACAAATCCGGGATCAAAGGAAGGGGATAAGGATCACGGACAGTAATGCGATTAAGCTCACGGAAGGCCAAACATGGCCTAAGACTTTAGTCTTTTTTCTTAACAAAGAAGAACCCTGCGGCCACTGGGGATTTGGATGGTCTAATATGACCTTTAGCCAAACTCTCGGTGATGTATTCTCGCATGGCTGCTCTTTCGGGTTCAGAAAAATTATGCAACCGAGACTTGGGCAACCTACCTCCGGAAACAACGTTGACGGGGCAATCGTACTCCCGATGTGGAGGTAACTCCTGGTTTCCACTTTCAGAGAATACATCAGAAAAATCAGAAATAAACTAAGGTAAAACTTGGTTACAACAGAAAGCGATGTGCTAAGACAGTTGTCTATGCAATAATCACTCCAAATAAGAATCTTTCTCGCTTGCCAATCGATGGTAGGATTATGTTTGCTTAACCATGGTAAACGTAGCACCAAGGGAGCAGGCAGACCCTCCAGCACAAAACACAAAATGGATTTTTGATAAAAATTACCCACCTTTAAACGGATGTCCTGCACCATATGTGATAAACATTTCTGTGTGAGTGGAGCGGAATCAATTGCAAATACTAAAATATTTTTGTCTAATGCACTTGTCAACCCATGCATACGGACAAATTGACCATCAACTAGGTTAACCCCTGCCCTACTGTCAATAAACACTTCAATTCCCACAGTTTTGGATTCTAGCGCCACCTTGGCAGACAGGAGAAATCTGGTACTACCGGCAAACGACAAAAGTAAATTCTCAGATTCTCCACCCACACCACCAAGAATAAGATGAGGATTAAACATTTCTTTTTCTTTTTCACCTTGACGCTGGACATAAGGACATATGTTAACAAAATTTCCCCTTTTTCCACAGAAAAAGCAAAGTCTCTTCTTAAGCCTAAAGTTCTTATCACTAGGTTCAGGAGCAGCTCCTCCCAGCTGCATTGGTTCGTCACCAGACTTGAACTCAAGTGTCTCTCTACCCAGAGATTCGGAGGAGGCCACCACCTTATATGATAGTAGGTCCTGAGAGTGAGGAACCTTAGATCTCTCCCTCAGGCATCTATAAATACGTACAGCAAGGGACATGGCCGCTTCCAATGATTCAGGCTATTCGTGAAACACCAATGCGTCCTTCAGGCTCTTGGATAACCCTTGACAGACTTGACTACGGAGAGCTGGATCATTCCACTCCAAATCCGTAGCCCATATCCTAAATTCAGAGCAATAGGTCTCCGCAGAACGCTCTCCCTGCCGTAAGCCACGCAACTTAGTCTTGGCCAGGGAGATCTGATCCAGGTTATAGTTGTTAAGACCCAGATTTCACAGTGGGGAGTGGGGAAAACACCCCACTGTACAATGTCACCAAATACTAGGCCATAGGCAGGGAAAAGGGAGCTTGTCACCTCCTAAAGCTTTCCTAAAATACTCCTAGTCTCCTGGCTGCATGAGCCGCCTTCATGGTAAGGGGGCTCATCATAGGCGTGCGCAGCCTATTGCATTAGGGTGTGCACCCTAAAGCACAAACACACAAGCGCCGCGCGTGTGTATGTATGTATATATCGTTGCAAGAAAAAGTATGTGAACTCTTTGGAATGATATGGATTTCTGCACAAATTGGTCATAAAATGTGATCTGATGTTCATCTAAGTCACAACAATAGACAATCACAGTCTGCTTAAACTAATAACACACAAAGAATTAAATGTTACCATGTTTTTATTGAATACACCATGTAAACATTTACAGTGTAGGTGGAAAAAGTATGTGAACCCTTGGATTTAATAACTGGTTGAACCTACTTTGGCAGCAATAACTTCAACCAAACGTTTCCTGTAGTTGCAGATCAGACATGCACAATGGTCAGGAGTAATTCTTGATTCCTCTATACAGAACTGTTTCAGTTCAGCAATATTCTTGGGATGTCTGGTGGGAATCGCTTTCATGAGGTCATGCCACAGTATCTCAATTGGGTTGAGGTCAGGACTCTGCCTGGGCCACTCCAGAAGGTGTATTTTCTTCTGTTTAAGCCATTCTGTTGTTGATTTACTTCTATGCTTAGGGTCGTTGTCCTGTTGCAACACCCATCTTCTGTTGAGCTTCAGCTGGTGGACAGATGGCCTTACGTTCTCCTGCAAAATATCCTGATAAACTTCATTTTCCCTTCGATCATAGCAATCCGTCCAGGCCCTGATGCAGCAAAGCAGCCCCAAACCATGATGCCCCCACCACCATACTTCACAGTTGGGATGAGGTTTTGATGTTGGTGTGCTGTGCCTCTTTTTCTCCACACATAGTGTTGTGTGTTTCTTCCAAACAACTCAACTTTGGTTTCATCTGTCCACAGAATATTTTGCCAGTACTGCTGTGGAGCATCCAGGTGCTCTTGTGAAAACTGTAAACGTGCAGCAATGTTTTTTTGGACAGCAGTGGCTTCCTCTTTAGTATCCCCCCATGAAATCCATTCTTGTTTAGTGTTTTACGTATCATAGATTTGCTAACAGGGATGTTAGCATATGCCAGAGACTTTTGTAAGTCTTTAGCTGACACTCTAGGATTCTTGTTCACCTCATTGAGCAGTCTGCGCTGTGCTCTTGCAGTCATCTTTACAGGACGGCCACTCCTAGGGAGAGTAGCAGCAGTGCTGAACTTTCTCCATTTATAGACAATTTGTCTTACTGTGGACTGATGAACAGCAAGGCTTTTGGAGATACTTTTATAACCCTTTCCAGCTTTATGTCAATAATTCTTAATCGTAGGTCTTCTGAGAGCTCTTTTGTGCGAGGCATCATTCACATCAGGCAATGCTACTTGTGAAAAGCAAACCCAGAACTGGTGTGTGTTTTTTATAGGGCAGCTGTAACCAACACCTCCAATCTCATCTCATTGATGGGCCTCCAGTTAGCTGACATCTCGAATTAGCTCTTGGAGATCTCATTAGTCTAGGGGTTCACACACTTTTTCCACCTGCACTGTGAATGTTTACATGGTGTGTTCAATAAAAATATGGTAACATTTAATTATTTGTGTGTTGTTAGTTTAAGCAGACTGTGATTGTCTATTGTTGTGACTTAGATGAAGATCAGATCACATTTTATGACCAATTTGTGCAGAAATCCATATCATTCCAAGGGGTTCACATACTTTTTCTTGCAACTGTATATATTATATCCACAGATCCTCCATAACAGTGTGTCAATGTTTATTGTACTAACCTAATACTTAAAAGACAAGCTTTCAAGAGTTTTATTTTCTTCCTCGGTACGCTTGAGTATTCAGAAACAATCTGTCTGGGTGGGTTCACATCTGCGTTATGCCATTCTGTTATAGGTTCCGTTTCAAACGGAATATAACGGAATGCCAGATGGAATGCACAATGCAAACCTTTAAGAGGCATTCCGTTTTGCTCTGTCCTAATAGAAGTTTATGAGAAAGCATAACGGATCCGTCTAGGTCCCCTTATGCAAGACGGAAAACAAAGTCCTGTCAACAGGAGTTTGTTTTACGTCTTGCATAACGGGAACCAGATGGATCCGTTTTGATTCCCATAGACTTTTATGGGGATGGAGAGCAAACGGAAAGCCTCTTGCAGAGTCTGCACTGTACAAGAGAGAGATAGCAGTGGCTGTGAAGGGAAAAGTTCCAGGGCACACAATGACAGCCCCAGAGCCTTTCTGCTGCCTGACCAACCGTATGCTGCCACAGCGCCAGCCCAGCCTGCAGGACATCAGAGAGGCCTGGGGTCCACATTATAGCACCACTACATTTACTTATTATCAAAAAGCATCATACATTACTAAAAAAAACATTTTTTTACTGTCCCTTTAAGCAAAAGCCAGAATATAATAAAAGACAAAAACATTAAACTACATTTATAATAAAACAAATTTACTTATAAAAGAAGCTATTCAGTCTTCTGCTGTGCCGTCCTCTGCTTGCTTCCACGGATTCTTTGCCCTCCTTTCTGTCTCTCCTCAGTGCGCACTGTTATGGGGGCATCTGTGGATGACGCACTGTTATGGGGGCATCTGTGGATGACGCACTGTTATGGGGGCATCTGTGGATGACGCACTGTTATGGGGGCATCTGTGGATGACGCACTGTTATTAATAGTGCGTCATCCACAGATCCCCCCCCATAACAGTGCGTCATCCACAGATATCCCCTTAATAGACTGTTAAGGGGATATCTGTGGATGGCACTGTTATGGGGGCATCTGTGTGGAATCTGACACAGATGCGGGGGGGGGGGGGGGATCTGTGGATGACACTTATGGGGGGCCGGGGGATCTGTGGATAACACATGTATAGCAGCATATTGTGCTATATATGTGTCATCATCCACAGATCCCCCCCCCCCATACACAGTGTCCCTGACAGTGACCCCCAACAGGGGGTGGAGGCAGTCAACCCCGCCGCGTTCCTTATGTAAAGTGTTGTAATTAAACTTGTGCCAAGTTGTACGTACTACTATCTAATCTATTACTAACTTACTGGGACAGGACTCCAGCTAGGAGTCAGTTTTTCTTTTTCACAGTGCACAATCACCATTCACTGGGCTGCCTGGGCATGGGCACTGGGTGGGCAGGCAGGCTCTTGAAACATTCAAACTAGCCGGCAGGCCGGCGGCAGCGTAACGTGACGTCACTCATTTCGTCACGCCGCACGCGCCTGCTCCTCCCACTTTATTAATAAGGCAGGTGGAGCAGGCGCGTGACGTTGGAGTGAGTGACGTTACTCGGCCGGCCGCCGGAGCACAGGAGCAGTGAGCAGTCCTATACAGCATTGAGTCGTCAGTCGATCAGTCTGAGAAGATGTATGTCATTGAAGCTGTGCGGGGCTGGCAGCCGGGGCTCAAGCGGCAGTGCAGGAGACGGAGCACAGGGGTGTGATTTGGGTATGCCCAGGCACACCCGGTGCACCCCGTGCGCACGCCTATGGGGCTCATACCCACGAACCTAGATGTCTAGGAACCCCTGCATCGCCCTCAACATTGTGACAGGGCAGAGACCTCCTGTTCATCACGTGTCTCCAGTGGCCCAGTAGCTGACAGCGAGAAAGACAATGCAGCAACTGCACGGCAGATAAGAACACAGTGTAACAACAGAACATCTTACCTGCTGCAGCAATGATAGAAAAACACCAAAACAACCTGGACACCGATGCAAGGTGGTTCCAGCCAAGGCTGCTAATATTTTTATGTTCACCCCTCCGGGAAACCAATGGGACCCCCTTTCGGAAGTAACATACACAAAGGGAAACGTCTTGCACACATACAGGGACAAACACCAACAACATCCCAGACATGCAACCACAAACAAGACTTACAACAAACCTCCAACTCAAACCCACACCATAAACAACACACCAGGAGGGGAAGGAAGACAAGGAGGAAGCACTTAGTATGGCATCGCAGGTGACATTGTTAATAACCTTGATGTCAAACTTGGATGGCCCTCAGATCTCATCCATGCACAGAAAAAGCATCTCACATGCAAGGCTGACAAACCAAACTGATCTCAGTCTCCAAGCCAGAGTATATAAGAAGACCTGAGACCACACCTAACTCACAAATTTGCTCCAGCCAGTGTATTAACCCTACACACACACCACACAGCAGGGAGACACTGCTTAAAGGGGAATTGCACACGCAAGCAAAAGGCAACAGGTTGCTGCAGACAACAGCATGCATGGCCAGCAGGGGCGTAGCTATAGGCGGTGCAGAGGTAGCAGTCGCTACCGGGCCCAGGAGCCTGAGGGAGCCCAAAGACCCCGGTGCCACATAAAAAGACACCAGTATTATAGAAAGTGCATGCTGTTCAAGTTACACCTCTGGCTGGAGGGAAAGGGGTAATGTCAATGTTTCAATGTTTGTTTCAATGTTTTCCTTAGGCAGCACGAAGGCAATGTGCTTCCCTGCGCCTGGCCATAAAGCACTGAAGGAAGGAGGCCCAAGCTGAACTCTTGCACCAGGGCCCATGATCCTTTAGCTACTCCCCTGGTGGCCAGCAAGTCACGGCGCACACAGCAAAACCTGTGACACTGCCACAACATGCCAAAACAACAACATGTTGCCACCGCCAACAGCAAGCGTGGCAACAGTGTCACAGTGTACACCATAGGCCGTGACACTAGAGCTCTGAAAAATTTATCTACTGACCAGAGGGACTTTGATCCAGTCGGCAACAAAAAAGCCCAACATTGAGCGTCACCTTTAAGTAACTAAATGATTATACCCACTCTTTGACTCTCGTCCCCAGAAAAGTTAGGACGTAGTCTAAAATATAATTTGCATGACTCCCTGAACCGTTGTCACTTTCCCTGGAAAATCTGTCCGGGAGAGCGACCTTAGGTTCAAGGCAGGCCTGATTCCCGCTGCCGGTTGCAGCTGTCCAACCAGTGCAAAAATGGTATCCATCGCTGCACTGACACAAACAAAATGGTGGTTTTTCAGCAGTTGATAAAATCACAGTGTAGGGGGAGTAACACCAGAATGAAAACAGAAGGTAAATGACCAGGAACTAGGCCTCAAGGCTAGGGGAAGGGAAATGGTGAGCACCTAAGGAAACCCTAAACCTATCCCTGACTCCTGTCAGTATGAATAGACCCTGAAGGTGGGAATATTCATACACCGTAAACCTAGGTCCTAGTCACCCTAAAAATCCCTAGGATTAGTGACAGGGTGTGAGACCACTGGTTCCCAGATGAATGAACCAGCGTCTCCCTGAGACTTAGTAAACAACAAGCAAATGGGAGCAACAAAATACCAAGAGAAAATGGATGAGCAGGAACCACACCAGCTCTTCCAACTCTAGGCAGAGAATATCAACCGCATGGTATGAAGTGCGAGTCCAGACTAAATAGAGGAGCAGTAATGACCACAAGCTACACCTGAGACAAGAGGTGTGGTCATTACCAACAACAACACTACAACAAGTGAAAACAGATGGGCTGTCAGATGACCTAACGTGTAGCCAGTCTCTCAGATCTTCTAACCTCTGTCACTGGAGGGACTGTAAGAGCCAGTCTCTCTGATCTCCTGGGACCTGTCATGGGAGTGTCTGTGATACCACCATGTACTTAACTTTTATCAGTGACTTCACAGAGTTACAGTAAGAGCTTTTCTACTAGCTTGATGCAGATTCAATTACCTGACAAATAAGACTTTCCTGCGTGGACTTGAATCACCCTAATCTTTCTCTTTGTTTCTTTTTTCTTTATTACTAACCATATATCCCCTCTCACTCACCCAGTCTTTTCTAAAGGGTCCAGAACTCGTTCCCTAAGCCAGGTGCTCTACAGACCACCAAATGTAACACTTTCATCCAAACTCAATGTCTGCCCGTGTGCTATTCAATTCATTGGAATCTATCCAGCCTGCAGTTGTCTGTCTTGAATACTGTTGGTTTTGAAAAGTGCAGAAACAAATTCTTGTTAAATGTAAAAGGAAGAAAAATAGAGAAAAACTGAAGCATCAGCAACACTAGTGGAGACCTACTGTATTTATACAGACTCAAGGCTTTGGCTGATGCTAAGGGTGCCACTGTTAAGTGAAGGGGTTGAATAAGGCTTTCTATTATTTTGACTAGACACAACAACCTGGGAAAAACAGGGAGGGGGTGAATACTTTTTATGGGCTCTGTATATACAGCAATACAAGTGCTCTGCTCATTTGGATTTTCCTCTCTCCTTTCTTCTTCCTATTTCTGTGTTCTCCTACATCTCCTGTTGTCCCTCTCGTTCCCAGTCCTTACACTCTCCCCCTTTCTCCTAGCAGTGGGACTCGAGATAGGAGTGGCTTATAGCCAGTATAAAGTCCACATCTATCTGCTCAGTGCAGTAAAACCTCAGTCCCCTTCATTCTTGCTATGGAGAGAAGCACAGCTACATCATTTCATATTCTTGTGTGCTAATTCTTAACCAAGCTGCCCGCTCTGCCCCAGCAACACTTTTTCATTCACCTTAAACCTTACTTGATAGTCACAAACCACACAATGTCTGGGCACTGCCACCTTGCATTAATCCTGATCTCCTTGGCATCTTTTGGAGTGGCTGATGAAGCCATACAGTGCCCTCCTTGCTCACAGGAGAAGCTTATTCGCTGTCTGGACCCTGTTGGGTGCCTGGAGCTGGTAAGAGAACCTGGGTGTGGTTGCTGTGCCACCTGCGCCCTCCAAAAAGGGATGACATGTGGGGTCTACACTGCCCGATGTGGTTCAGGGCTTCGCTGTTACCCCACAAAAGGTTCTGAAAAGCCCCTGCATACCCTTATGAATGGACAGGGGGTCTGCACCGAAATCGGGGAGATAGAAGCCATACAGGGAACTTTTCCAACAGCAGGTGAGAATTAAACAACATTGACCACAGGACAAAAGTAATTTCATGCAACCTTGTTCTTCTCTTGTGTCTTAAGGAACTTGCAATTGTGTCTCTCCTACTTCAAAGGCAGGAAATGCCTCCAGGATATAACTATACCACTGAATCAAATTCTTAACTCTTTTAGCACCAGATTTACTTGTATAATAATATCTTATGGCAAATGTATTGATATCTACATGTGACAGATGGGAATGGACTGGGGGTGTTGTTGATACTTGTCACCTACAAGAGTGTGTTTTGTGAGATCCTATTCCCAGCTCCACATCTGCATATGCAGTTATAGGATTAAATGACAAGTCATGTATAGAGGTAGGATGAAGGATGCTTGCGGGAAATGCAGGGTTCAGTTTACATAAGACAATAACCCATAAAATAGTTTGGACTTTTACAGGCATATGGAAATTCTTGGTAGGTTGAATTAATGTGATAGGTTTGTTTCTGGTTTTCCTCACAGAGGAAACAGCAGGTCTGTATCACATATGGTATTGTAGATCTGCAGAGCAGTGCACTGTTTCCGCAATCATTCACACAGCTATAAAACTTGTCCCAATTTCTGTAGCGTTGCCCCAAGACATATTTCTTGAATAATATCACAATGTATACTAAACAGGCACCAATATCTCTAGAGGGTAGTTTTAATGTACTTGTATTTTGTATTATTCATACTGTGGATTCTTGGTTGCTTTTGCATTTTTGTTTGTCTGATTATCCTAATTTCTGGAGCGACATCCCAGAATTGGACTTGCATACCCATTCTTTTTTTATAAATACTCACAATTTTACTTTCCATGTAGCCAAAATTGGAAGGGAACTATCATCAACGTTATGCTACCTTCAACCGATGTCATCATAAAGTAGTGACAGACATGCTGATTTCAGTGGTGTGTCATTCCTGAGCTAAAAGTAAATGGATGCTGATAACCAGCTTTATGATCATCACAGCCAGGGCCTGGAAAAGAGTCACAGATGCTGAGAAGAGTCACAGTGACCTATGAGCTCCTGCTTTCCCCATCCACCTCCTGATGATTGCAAGTTCTCTCCTAGTGAGAAAACTAAGGAGAAAGCTGCCAATCATCAGCAGGTGGGTGGGAAGCTCGTGAATAGCCAGGTTTCTTCTCCAGGCATCCATGACTCTTTTCCAGGTCCGGGCTGTGATGATAAAGCTGGTTCTCACTAACCACTTACTTTTAGTTCATCAGTGACACACCGCTGAGATCAGCATTTCTGTAACTACTTTATTCAGCCATCAGTGAGGACAGCATAAAGTTGATGACAGATTCCCTTTAACCTCAGGAACGGTTTCCTAAAACCAGTTTTGTATTGTTCCTACATGTATTTGCTGTCTTTTCTTGTGAAATTTCAATCTGTACAGTTAGCCAGATTTCCTTAACAGATATTGTAACAGTCCAGTGCGATATTGCTAGCGCTACAATACACCTTGCCAATCAGAACTGATGTTGGTGGGGATGACTATCACTCAGTCACTTGGTCTCAGTCATATAGATCTATCGGGTCATTTATCAAACTGGTGTAAAGTAAAACTGGCTTAGTTGTCCATAGCAACCAATCAGATTTCACCTTTTGTTTTTCAAAGGAGCTGGTCAAAATGAAAGATGGAATATGATTGGTTGCTATGGGCAACTAAGCCAACTATACTTTACACCAGTTTGATAAATGACCCCACTAGTCAATGTAAAAATGTTACATGATACATGAGACACTAGCGGTGGCGTAGTGTGGGTTGCCAGCACCCAGGGCAAGCCAATTATTGTGCCCCTTCCCCCTGCAAACCTGTCGACATGCCCCTTTTTTTTTACAGATAATGTAGTAGATGTCCACTGCAGTCCTATGTAACGCCACACGTAACAAAATGATAACTCTCTGAGTACAGATAATCTAGTAGATGGATGGGAGGCTGTAGAATTCAGATCACGCAGTGTGGCCTGAAGCCCCCCCCCCCAACCCTAGTTTGAAAGAAATATGTGGATGGACATTACATATATTGGTACAAAAAATACAGTAGAATACAGCACCATGCCTCTTACATCCAGTCACTTTTCCTCTGAGATACTGTACACTCTTTCCTCAACGTCTTCATTCGGAGATAAGACCGCCATGATACCTTCTTTCAGCTGTGTCTCATCTCTGCAGAGTTTATCACAGAATTTATTTATTTTTTTCAGATTTTATCACAGATTTTTTTTTAAGATTCCTCACTTTACTATCATCCTCTGCAGTAGTTATGTCTGCAGTAGTTATAATGCCTCCCATAGCGGTCCAAGTATTTATAAAGACTACTGTAGGAGCCCCAGTATTTATAAAGCCCCTTCAAAGTGTCCCCTCTGTATTATTATATATAATTGCCCCCTCTGTATTATTACTATAATAAACCCCTCTGTATTAATAGTATAATGACCCCCTCTGTATTATTAGTATAATGAACCCCTCTGTATTAGTAGGATATTATATATAATTGCCCCCTCTTTATTATTACTATAATAAACCCCTCTGTATTAATAGTATAATGACCCCCTCTGTATTAATAGAATAATGACCCCCTCTGATTTAGAAGTATTGGCTCCCCCTGTATTAATAATACCCCCTCTGTATTAGAAATATTGTCCCCCTCTGTATATGAAGTATTGACCCCCTCTGCATATGACGTATTGGCCCCCTCTGTATATGACGTATTGGCCCCCTCTGTGTATGAAGTATTGGCCCCCTCTTTATCATTATGACCCACTTTCTCTATATACATATAGTAATCTTCCTCCGTCCTCCCCACTTCCATAGTGCCCCCAGTACAGCCTGTCTTAGGGCGCATACATAAAAATAAAAAAAATACTCATCTCTCTTCATCACTGCTTGTGGCCTGTCTTCGGGCTTCCTGACACAGGTGGTCAGGAACACATCACCATGCCCTCCTGCGCCGAGTCATCGTGTCATCTCGTGAGACCCGACGCAGGAGGTCACAGTGAGGTAATCGTGATCTCCTGCGCCATTCAACTGCCTCATAGGCTTCAGGCATAGTGGCCTGAAGCCTATGAGGCATAGCAGAGGGGACGGGAGCCATAGACTTGCATCACCCTCATTTTATTGCCTGCTGCCTGGTGCCCCCTGCAATTTGGCGCATGGGGCAATGGCCCCCCCGGGCCCCGCCCACGCTATGCCACTTAACACTAATGCTCCTAGCACTGCCTTCTGGCATAGGCACAGGCACTTAGCTAAAGGATGACTAGTGGGCATGTGCCCCAGATGCTCATTGCCCGTGGGGGGGCACCAACAAATTACTCTGCAGGGGCCAGGGTACTTGAATACAGGACAGTACTAGGGCAGTATAGCAAATCTTTGCCACAGATAAGGGGAAGCCTACCTATGTATCTGGTTTAGTATTGTGTGTTGATAGGTTTTGTCTTTGAATCCATGTAAAGACTTCCTATACACTAAGCGGCCCTCATTCTGCAATTTGCAATATTTTGAGTCAGTCCGGTGCATTGTTAAAATGGTCACTTTTCAACAAACTTTGCATAAATCAATAGAATAAATTAATATATTAAACTTTTTAATATATCTTATTGTAGAAAAATGACATTTTCTCTATTTATGAGTCACTTTTTCACTTTTCCCCTGCCACCTACTTTGATCATTCACTCAGTTCAATGCTAAAATCCATTTTGCGATACAAGATAGATTATCAGCCGACTGAGGAAACCAGTTACATGCTGCCCATATAAGTCAACGAAGATTGGATAAGGGAGAAGGTAGAAGCTGCACAGTGAAAAATAAACAGACCCACATATACACAAATGCTGCTACTTGTTCTCAGGGATGTAGCTGGTGGTGCTGGTGGTGAGGGTCAACTTTGTTTGGACCAAGGCATTGACATACAGGTTGAGGACAGTGAATTGACTAGCTACAGCTTTCCTAGCCCTAATAAGTGTTTTATTGCACCCTGTGTTGAATTTACAACAACATACTTCTGTAAAATGTCTTCCATGCTGCTTATGTGTATGTAAGAGATAGAGAAGCAGGATCTCCTCTTCTTTATGTGTGCTATGTAAGGGAGCCATCAGCAGCTAATCTCTACCCACTTCGGAGCTGAGGGCAAAATTGATAAATGCAAGATACAAGTCATATACTGTTTTTCCTAATGTAGAGCTTGTCCTGAAAAGTCACCTTAAAGGTGTTATCCAACCCCTATAATGCCCCCTGTAATGGCCGGGCCCTCACACAGGTTGATGCATGCACGGCCGCCGCTGCATCTCCGCGATGCTAGGGAGGCTCATTCCCGTCGCAGCCTGCTATTGGCTGCCCCCCCATTGCCGGATGTTTTTATCCGCACGATGGGGAGATGCAGCGGCGACTGTTGGGGCATCAGAAGTGGTGCGGATGTCGGGGAGCACGGTAAGTACAGCCTGTGTGAGGGGCCTGGACATTAGAGGGGGCATTATAGGGGTTGGATAACCCCTTAAATAGAAATGTACCCTTAAGTCATGACTGTTGGATCCAGACACAAAAAACTTTTTCTATAGATCTGATGGGTGCATCCATTTGACTTTGTATAGATTTAACCACTGGGATGCAAAGTAAAATATTTGAAGGCAACAGGTGACATAGCAATGTGTGTTTTATCATGCAGCTAGACTGCCTGTCCTATACTTCTAGTGCCTCCCAAACTTGCCTATTAATACATGTAAGTACACATTTTTTCTGCTCTCGGCCACACCTCTAACTGCCCAAAACATAACTATGCACCTAATCCCAACCAGTCCTCTTAATGCCCCCACATAGTAATTATTTCCCCTTCATGCCACCGAGTAGGACATTGTGCCCCCTCATAGAATTATGCCCAGCTGAGCCCCCAGTAATATGCCTAGTTATGTGCCCCCAGGAAAATGCCTAGTTATGTGCCCCCAGTAATATGTCCTCTTATGTGTCCCCAGTAATATGCCCTGTTATGTGCCCCCAGTAATATGCCCAACTGTTCCCCCAGTAATATGCCTAGCTGTGCCCCCAGTAATGTGTCCAGTTATATCCCCGTCACAGAAAGTAAAAAAAATAAACACCACATTCTTACCTTGTTCCTAGCAGCAGCAGGACATCGGCTACTCTGGTCTGTGGAGGAGGTGGAGCCGAGGCTGATAGCCGGCCGGCCCCGCCCCCACACAGACCAGAGATGTAGAGAGCCGGCAGGGGGGAGGAATGATGAAGCAGGGAGCTGATGCCAGCTCTCTGCTTCATCATAATACTGTCAACTGTCTCTGCTTCCTATGGAAGCAGAGACAGCTGCCAGAAAGCGGGAAATATCTCCACCGTATCAGGACCGCAGGACAGCCACTGCAATCCGGGACTGACCTGCCGGACCTGGGACGGTTGGGAGGTTTGCGATATATCTCTTCGTTTAAGCTATACAATAAATGTCCCTATTTGGTGATTTGAAATGTTAGGAGGTATGCTGGAGTCAACCCAGAGCTGGATTTTTTTAAACATCTTTCTTCGTGAAACTTGGCTGTTGTCAAAGGTATTCAGATCATGCACAAAGCAACTTACAGCCCAGACAGCACACCAGACATCATCTACTTCATGAGGGATGAAATAGCTTGGTGTGGGATTTATCACTTGTCACCTAGGCCTCCATGAATTCTCATCTAAGAAAGTTAGGACTATTGCTGCTTATCTCAAAAGCTGTGCAGGATAGGACGGCATAATTCTGATTGATTGAATGGTTGATTGATTCACTCAGGATCCAATGAAGCTCTCTGTGTGGTTTTAGGCTAGGTTCATATTACCAAGTCTTTGTCATACAGTTGAGGGTGAATTCCTTTGCGGTGTCTGCTTGGTGTATGTGGAAAGCTCCTAGATCATTTGTCACATGCATCCATAGGGCCTCATTCCCCTGATGGAGACCAAGGGCAAAAGAATGCCCTGCTGTTGGACTGGTATTTATTGATATTACTTTTTCAACTGTATGGAACTGGCTCAACGTGCTTAGAACCAGTTGGCATTTACTTTTATTGTTAAAACATTTAGTATACGTCTGGATAGCACTGTATTTTTCACCCCGTAAGATGCACTTTTTTTCCTCCTAAAATGGGGGCAAAACGCTAGTGTGTCTTATGGGGTTAATACACGGCAAAGAAATATAAAATGTGTGGTGCATTGCTTATGCTTGGCACATCGCAGGCTGCGCTGCATAGGAACAGCAGCCTGCAATGTACCAGACATCCGAGTTACCTGAAGAGAGAGAGCCCGGTAGCCGCAGCCCATGCTTGCTGATAATGACCGGCCGCAGCGTGCACTTGGTGGCAGGGTCAGGTGTGCTGTAGTTGGTGTAGGGTGATAGAGACCGGCCGGCCGGCCCTGTCTGGTGTTAGTTGATAGGGACCGGCCAGCAGATTTGCAGTGAGAACGTTGGTGGGAGCGCGGGAGTAGGCAGATGAGGGGCGGAGTAGGCTTTCCTGCCACACGTGCCTGCTCCGCCTCTAAGTCTTCACACTGCCTGCTCCTGTGTACAAGGCATGAGGGCTGATGAGAGTCTGGGGGGCTGATGAGAGGCTGGGAGCTGATGAGAGGCTGGGAGCTGATGAGAGGCTGGGGGATGATGAGAGGCTAGGGGGCTTAGAAGAGGATAGAGGGCTGATAAGAGGGTAAGGGGGCTTATAAGAGGCTAGGGGGCTGATAAGAGGTTGGGGGTTGATAAGAGGCATGGGGGCTGATGAGAGGCTAGGGGGCTGATGAGAGTCTGGGGGTCTGATGAGAGGCTGGGGGTCTGATGAGAGGTTGGGAGCTGATGAGAGGCTGGGGGATGATGATAAGAGGCATGGGGTCTGATCTGAGGTCTGAATGGGGGTCTCATTTATATTGGGGCTCTTATCTGAGGTCTAATTGAGGGTCGTTCACTTTAGGGTCTGAGCTGCGATCTGGTGGGGGTCTGATCTGAGGTCAAATTGGGGTCTTATTAACATTGGGGGTCTGATTAGGGCTGTCAGCTGAGGTCTGATTAATATTGGGGGTCTGATTGCTGGTCTGACCTTCGGTCTAATGAAAAATATTTTTTTCTTATTGTCCTTCTCTAAAACTTAGGTGCTTCTTATAGGCCGGTGCATCTTATAGGGCGAAAAATACAGTACTTCTTAAAAAGATACTGCTTTCTTACGAAAAATGTATCATGTTGCACTTTTCTGTCCTATTAAAAAATAGTATTCAGACGTATACTGTTTCTCATCAAATTCAAGACTATGGGCTCATGCACACGACTGTATTATTATGTCCGTGAGCATGAGCTCTAAGAGTCAAAAGCCTAGTTGCAGAAGAACATTTTTTATAAAAAACCTTTTGCATATTTTTTAGACCTAAACACTAAATGAAAAAAAAAAAAAAATTGCCTTTAATTAAATCAGTAGTTAAAAAAATGGAAATTGTTCAGTGGTTGTCTGAGATAATTAAAAAAGCGTGTACTTTTTCCCCTAGAAACAGTGCCACTGTTGCCATTGTTCGGTTTCTAGGTTAAACATAAGTATGGATTGTAGCAGTACTTACGGGTTGATATCCTTAGCTTAATAGATTGTGGTGCCAGCGGTGATGGGTACCAGTCCTGAGTGCCCCCATTTAAGTGAAAAGTAGAAAGGAACTGCAGCACTCACAGGTCTTCACAAATTCCCCTGTTTATTTACCAAAATGTGTGACGTTTCGACCTTACATGGTCTTTCTCAAGTATGCTGTGAGTGCTGCGAATCCTTTCTATTGTTCGGTGTCTAGTATTGCAATTAATTTCTATTCACATAAATGGAGGTCAGCTGCAATACCAGTCATAACCCATGGACAAGAGTGGCTCAAGATTCTCATCAAACTGTAAAACCGTAATTTCCTAGTGTCCTTATCCTAATTTACCGCAGTGCTCTCAGGTTTAACGTATAATCCCTGAGCTTATTGTGTCTGATGACTGCACTGGATAATGGATCTGGCGTCTATGGGACTCTCTTTATCTTCTTGTTATTATTTGTACTTTAGAATTCAATATTTGTCAAAGACTTTCAGGGCAGAGTGGTAAAAGTCAGTAAACAGATCCTGACAAGGTTTCTAGTACACAGCAGCTCAGCTAGACGGGGAGGATGTGCTCATACTGCGCTCACAACCCAACTGTGGCCCTTAAGGACCAAATTCCAAGTTTGTATTTTATCCCTGTGTTTAGTTTCCTCCAAAAAATCATCAGGAACATCAGTGGACAAGTCATGGGTTTGCTAAATACTTTGGGGCACATTTATCATTGAAATCTGAAGGTTTTGTCCCGTCAAAATGTCACAAACTGCAGGTTTGCGACTTTTAAAATACCACCTACACAAAAATGTCCTCCAAAAGGGGGCATGGTAAAGGCGATGAGGGATCAGGGGCAGCCATCACATTGATCATCTTTTACGCCAGTTTGCGGTTCTTCAGGTGCACAGATAGCCCGATACGTATACCTCATCATAAATGAGTGCAGCATCCGGCAGCACACCTAGCTATCATGGACTTGCATACGCCCCTTTTTCCTAATGCAGGTTTATGGCGGAAGGGAAGCGACTAAAGTAAATCATAGCCCAGACGTGGATAAAATGTCTTATTCAACCTCCCAAGGGAATGTAGGAAGAATTCGGAAGAAGATCTTTTACCTGCAGAGGATCTTGATCTTGGGATTGCCTCTGTGACGGAGTAGTGACATAGTAGGTGATTAGGAAAGTAGGATGTTCTGGCCGAGGAGGGGGAGGGCCTCTTTAATATTGTCCGTCCTGGGACACCCGGCTGAGAAATCTGCCCCTCAAATTTCCAGCCCTTGTAAAAACACGGCCTTGGAAGATACGTTTTAGTGATGTCTGGGCCTTTTCTAGGGATAAAAAGAGCCCTACGTATTTACTTATGTCCTTTACAAAGGAATCTCCGAAGAGTAAACCTTCTGAGGATGGGGTATTGTCTGAAGCGTCCAAGTGTACTAGCTGCGGGTCTAGCCACATAAGGATAGACCTCTTAATTTCCATGCAAATGGATGCATTAGTGTTGCCCACTAAACAGACTGCCCTCTGGGCCCAACCCTTTAGGACCGATAGGTCCACGGGATTTCAAGAGGTAGAGGCTTGTTCAGTCAAGTCTAAAATATTTGTTAGTGGACCGACTACGTCCAACAGTCTGTCCTGGATCGTTCTAAAAGAACGATCAACTCCTTTTTTAGGATTTTTGCCAGATTTAGACAAAAATTTTATAAGAGTTGGATCTATTTCAGGAGTATCTGCAATTTTGTGCGGGAGCTTGGGCCTAGGGCATTCAGAATGCAGCTTACTTCTAGCTGTCTTGTCTAATGGTTTCTTAAGCCATAATGAAACAAATTTGGATACTTGAGGTTGAAGTACCCACTGACCTGACTGAGGATGTTTGATCATCACAGGGTCAAAGAAAGGAGTACCCAACCCATCCAAGATAAGGGATGAAGAATTTTCATCTTCTCCCAAAATTTCGTCTCCCTCATCAGAAATGTCCTCATACAGAGACATATTATCAATGTCTGAATTATCAGCCTCATCTAAGGTGGATTCAGAAGGGGAAGAGTTATGAGTCTGGCTTAACTCTCAAAGCCTTAGAAGCCCGCTTCATGTTGACAACCTCGGAGGGCGGAGGGTTCAATATTGACTGCTTTAGCAGTGGTAATTGTGCTTTTTGAAAAAGCTTTAGTAGTATCCTGATCCCTTTTTGTAAGTAATTTTTGCAATTTCGTAGGGGTGAGATCTATAAGAAAGCTCCTTTTCTGAGCGGCCTCCGTAGATCAAAATTGGTCGGAAGGGGTAGCAGAGTCTTTAGGAGACTGCATGGTTTGGGCATTGGTAATAGCCATGGTTACAGATTGTGCAATCGCCTCTTGTAATGGAGATATGGCGGAATAGACCGCAGATTTTGTCAGTGAATTATTAATCATGGACTGTAGGATTTCTTCTTCCACTATGACTGAACCTGAAGTCCCAGGTATTTTATTGGTATCCTCAGCGGACATGGTAATGGTAAGTATATGGATAATTAATCAGGAATATAATAAAATGTATATAATGAATTGGTGGCTACTCAGACACTCTGCTTCAGAACAGGTAAGGAATTTGTTAGACAGGTTTTTGCTATTGTCTGATTGCAAATGAGCATAGGTTTATTAGGGTGTTAAATTGGTTGTTGGGGAGGTGCTTTTGTGTATACAGTCGTGGCCAAAAGTTTTGAGAATGACACAAATATTAGTTTTCACAAAGTTTGCTGCTAAACTGCTTTTAGATCTTCATTTCAGTTATTTCTGTGATATAGTGAAATATAATTACACACACTTCATACTTTTTAAAGGCTTTTATCGACAATTACATGACATTTATGCAAAGAGTCAGTATTTGCAGTGTTGGCACTTCTTTTTCAGGACCTCTGCAATTCGACTGGGCATGCTCTCAATCAACTTCTTGTCACGGATGGTGTTGCAGAAAACTAGAAGATGCAAATAAAGATCCGACTGACTTGATCCCAAACTAAGGAACATAAGGGTGAGCCCTATAAAAGCCCTAGAGCTCTCCCTGACTGTTCAGCCCATACAAAGATATTTATGATAGATAATTGCATGCCCTCATACCTAGACTGTGTGACACCTGAAAACCCTATAATAGTGAGGGGACACGACCACCGGCTCCATACACTTAATACGGAGGGAGTCAGAGTCACCTAGGATCAAGCCAACAGGAAAACACAAATAAAGGAACAGACTTACTGAGGAACCAGCAGTTGCAGCATCTAGCAGTGAGCACAATCCAGGAAGTTGTATAAACCGCAAGGTGATGCAGTATGGGAGGGGATATAAAGGGATGCAATCAGTGCAACTAGATGACAGCTGAGAGAGGGAAACGAGATGACAAAATGAAACCAAAACAAAAGAACCTCAAGCAAGAGGTACTGAAGAACGTCTGTCAGAGCTTCTCAGAGATCTGGCGGTGACAGTACCCCTCCTTCTACGAGTGGACTCCGGACACTCAGAGCCCACCTTCTTAGGATGGGACCTATGGAAAGCCCTCATGAAACGAGTGGCCTTAATGTCCGCCACTGGGACCCACATCCTCTCCTCAGGACCATAACCCTCCCAATGAACGAGGTACTGGAGAGAACCACGGACAATACTATGAGAATCCAGAATCCTAGAGACCTGAAATTCAAGATTACCATCAACAACAATCGGAGGAGGAGGCAAAGAGGAGGGTACAGTGGGTTGGACTTAAGTTTTTAACAATGACTTGTGAAAAACATTATGGATCTTCCAAGTCTGAGGAAGATCAAGACGAAAGGCAACGGGATTGATGACGGACAGAATCTTGTAAGGCCCAATAAACTTAGGACCCAACTTCCAGGAGGGAACCTTCAATTTGATATTCTTAGTAGACAACCACACCAGATCACCCACATTCAGGTCCGGACCAGGCACACGTCTCTTATCCGCCACACGCTTATATCTCTCACTCATCCTCTTCAGATTACCCTGAATCTTTTGCCAAATAAATGACAAAGACGAGGAAAATTCCTCCTCATCAGGTAAACCAGAAGACCCCTCTCCAGAGAATGTCCCAAACTGCGGATGAAACCCATATGCACCGAAAAATGTTGACTTATCCGAGGACTCCTGGCGACGGTTATTTAAAGCAAACTCCGCAAGGGACAAAAAAGAACACCAATCCTCCTGATTCTCAGTCACAAAACAGCGCAGATATGTCTCCAGATTCTGATTGACGCGCTCTGTCTGGCCATTCGACTGCGGGTGAAAAGCAGAAGAGAATGACAACCGAACCCCCAAGCGAGAACAGAAAGCCTTCCAGAATCTGGAAACAAACTGCGTGCCCCTATCCGAGACTATGTCTGAAGGAATGCCATGCAGTTTGACAATGTGATCAACAAATGCCTGCGCCAGCGTTTTAGCATTGGGTAACCCAGGAAAAGGAATAAAATGTGCCATTTTGCTAAAACGGTCTACCACAACCAAAATCACAGTCTTCCCCGAGGAACAAGGCAGGTCCGTAATGAAGTCCATGGACAGATGTGTCCAAGGACGGGAAGGAATGGGTAACGGGAGGAGAGGACCCGATGGCTGTGAATGAGAGACCTTGGCACGAGCGCAGGTCTCGCAGGCTGCCACAAACCCTCAACCGTCTTACGAAGAGCCGGCCACCAGAATCTCCGAGCAATGAGATCCACAGTGGCTCTGCTCCCCGGGTGCCCAGCAAGGACAGTATTGTGATGCTCCTTAAAAACCTTGTGTCGTAAAGTGAAAGGCACAAACAACCTCCCAGGAGGACAAAGATCAGGAGCCTCTGCCTGGGCTGCCTGTACCTCTGCCTCCAAATCAGGGTAAAGAGCAGAGACGACCACCCCTTCAGCCAAAATGGGACCCGGGTCTTCAAAGTTCCCCCCTCTCGGAAAACAACGTGACAGGGCATCGGCCTTCACATTTTTAACCCCAGGGCGGAACGTGACAACAAAATTAAACCTGGAAAAGAATAAAGACCATCTGGCGTGTCTCGGGTTCAGATGCTTGGCTGACTCCAAGTAGGCCAGATTCTTATGGTCGGTAAACATGGTAATAGGGTGTCTGGCTCCCTCTAGCCAATGGCGCCATTCCTCAAAAGCTAATTTGATGGCCAACAACTCCCTATCTCCCACATCGTAATTTCTCTCTGCGGAAAAAGGAATACGGTCGCCATTTGGCAGGAGAGGGACCCTGAGACAAGACCGCACCCACCTCAGAAGCGTCCACCTCAACAATGAAAGGTAGAGAGACATCAGGTTGTACCAAGATGGGAGCGGAAGCAAAACTCTCTTTGATACTAGAAAAGGCCTTACGCGCATCTACCGACCAGGAGGAAAAATCCACCCCCTTTCTAGTCATATCGGTGAGTGGCTTAACAACAGAGGAATAATTCAAAATGAACTTCCTGTAATAATTGGCAAAACCCAAAAAGCGCATCAGCGCCTTCTGATTCTCAGGAAGCTCCCAATCAAGCACCGCGAGTACCTTCTCAGGGTCCATGTGAAAACCAGAAGCGGAGAGAAGAAACCCCAGAAATTAAATTTCTGGAACCGCAAACACACCTTTTTCCAGTTTAGCATACAATTTATTCTCTCGCAGAATGAGCAAGACCTGACGTAGGTGGTCCCTATGAGTTTTGAAATCAGGAGAAAAAAATCAAAATGTCATCTAGATACACTAGTACAAATTTCCCCATTACATGATAAAAAATGCTGTTCACAAAATGTTGGAAGACAGCTGGAGCATTCATCAAACCAAAGGGCATAACGAAATTCTCAAAATGGCCCTCAGGAGTATTGAAGGCCGTCTTCCATTCATCCCCTTCCCTGACCCTGACCAGGTTGTATGCCCCTCTCAAATCTAACTTAGAAAAAACTTTAGCCCCAACAATCTGGTTAAACAGGTCCGGGATCAGAGGAAGCGGATAAGGGTCACGAATTGTGATAGTGTTCAGCTCCCTGAAATCCAGACATGGTCTTAAAGAGCCATCTTTTTTCTTAACAAAAAAAAAACCAGCGGCAACAGGTGACTTCGAGGGTCGGATGTGTCCCTTTTTTCAGGCTCTCAGAGATATACGTACGTATCGCGACCCTTTTAGGTTGGGAGAGATTGTATAAACAAGATTTAGGCAGCTTGGCGCCTGGGATGAGATTAATAGGGCAATCGTACACCCGGTGAGGGGGCAGCTCCTGGACACCACTCTCTGAAAACACATCTGAAAATTCTGAGAGAAAAGATGATAGAGTCTTGGTAGAAACCTCTGAAAGAGACGCCGAGAGGCAATTCTCTCTGCAAAAGTCACTCCAATCATTTATTTGCCTTGCTTGCCAATCAATGGTAGGATTATGTTTAGTGAGCCAGGGTAGCCCCAACACTAGAGGCGTAGGTAATCCGCTTAGGATGAAACATGAGACATCCTCAACATGAGCATCACCCACAGTCAAACGGATATTGTGAACTATGCCCTTTACCGATTTTTGAGAAAGTGGAGCGGAATCGATAGCAAAAACAGGTATATCTTTTCCCAAAGTGCATACCTGGAAACCATGTGTTATAGCAAATTGATTATCAATGAAATTGACAGCTGCTCCACTATCTACAAAAATCTCACAAAAAAAATGTTCTTGCTCTCTAGCGCCACCCTGGCAGGTAGGACAAAACTGGAACTACAAGCAAATGGAAAAGCTTCAATTTCCGCATCAACTTTGCCAATGGTAACAGATGGAAAGTTTTTCGAGGATTTTTTTTTTTTAGTTTCTTTATTACCCTCAAAATTCTCCCTGAATCTTCTAGAGGGGCAAACATTTGCCAAATGATTTATACCTCCACAACAGAAACAAACCCTGCCCTGAGAGCTGAATCTTCTACTATCAGAGGCAAGCAAACCCATCTGCATGGATTCCTGCTCAGAGGGGATTGAGAGAGACTGAGACCCCTGCACACTGAATGAGACCGCCCCACTGTCCTTGAACTGAATATGACAGGAAGGAGTGATCTCTCCTCTCTCTCTAAAACGCCTGTCAATACGAACAGCCTGAGACATGGCAGACTGCAAGGAGACAGGTCTCTCATGAAAGGCAAATGCATCTTTCAATCCCTCCGAAATACCATAGCAAAATTGACTTCGGAGTGCAGCATCATTCCAACCAGTATCAGCTGCCCATCTCCGAAATTCTGAACAGTATATCTCAGCGGACTGTTTACCCTGGCATAAAAGACGCAGTTTAGATTGAGCAATACGATCCGGATCATCATATATCTGATCTGCAAAAAATTCATCCACCGATCGGAGGGGCCGTGCCCCCACCAGCAGCAAAAAGGCCCAAGACTGAGCAGCAAGATGATGATCCCCACCCTCTGCTCCTCGTCACCAGAGGAATGGGGAAGTAGGCGAAAATGGAGTTTGCAAGCCTCTCTAAAACAAACAAAATTCACACTACCCCCGGAGAACGTATACGGAAGCGAGATCTTAGGCTCATAACAAACTCCATGAACACAAGCTGAACCGGTCACCTGAAACTGGCGGTGACACTTCTGGGCCAATTCCTGACAGATAGCAACCCATTCTTTCATAATCACTTCTAGGAGTTTGTCAGAATTAGTGGGTTTTTGTTTGTCCACCCGACTCTTGAGGATTGACCACAAGTTCTCAAGGGGATTAAGATCTGGGGAGTTTCCAGGCCATGGACCCAAAATGTCAACGTTTTGGTCCCCAAGCCACTAAGTTATCACTTATGCCTTATGGAACGATGCTCCATCGTGCTGAAAAATGCATTGTTCTTCACCAAACTGTTGTTGGATTGTTGGAAGAAGTTGCTGTTGGAGGGTGTTTTGGTACCATTATTTATTCATGGCTGTGTTTTTGGGCAAAATGAGTGAGCCCACCCCCTTGGATGAGAAGCAACCCCACACATGAATGGTCTCAGGATGCTTTACTGTTGGCATGACACAGGACTGATGGTAGCGCTCACCTTTTCTTCTCCGGACAAGCCTTTTTCCTGATGCCCCAAACAATCGGAAAGAGGCTTCATCGGAGAATATGACTTCGTCCCAGTCCTCAGCAGTCCATTCACCATATTTTCTGCAGAAGATCAATCTTTCTCTGATGTTTTTTTTGGGAGAGAAGTGGCTTCTTTGCTGCCCTTATTGACACCAGGCAATCTTCGCCTAACTGTGCGTGCAGATGCGCTCACACCTGCCTGCTGCCATTCCTGAGCATGCTCTGCACTGGTGGAACTCCGATCCCGCAGCTGAATCCTCTTTAGGAGACGATCCTGGCGCTTGCTGGACTTTCTTGGACGCCCTGAAGCCTTCTTAACAAGAATTGAACCTCTTTCCTTGAAGTTCTTGATGATCCTATAAATTGGTGATTTGAGGCGCAATCTTAGTAGCCACAATATCCTTGCCTGTGAAGCCATTTTTATGCAACGCAATGATGTCTGCACGTGTTTCTTTGCAGGTCACCATGGTTAACAATGGAAGAACAATGATTTCAAGCATCACCCTCCTTTTAACAGGTCAAGTCTGCCATTTTAACCCAATCAGCCTGATATAATGATCTCCAGCCTTGTGCTCGTCAACATTCTCACCTGAGTTAACAAGACAATTACTGAAATAATCTCAGTAGGTCCTTTAATGACAGCAATGAAATGCAGTGGAAAGGTTTTTTTTTCGGATTAAGTTAATTTTCATGGCAAAGAAGGACTATGCATTTCATCTGATCACTCTTCATAACATTCTGGAGTATATGCAAATTGCTATTATAAAAACTTAAGCAGCAACTTTTCCAATTTCCAATATTTATGTAATTCTCAAAACTTTTGGCCACGACTGGTATATAGTAACATAGCATTAGCTTGCTTAATTGTACCTTGAAGCATTCTCAATATGCAGCATTTATAGGTGCATTGGAGATACTCAGGAGGTAATCTGGAGGGGGATACAATCTAAAAAAGAAAGATTTGTTTGTTTAAAATCTTTCCCCTCTTTAAAATAGCAGACCTGGTTCAGTGCAGGAATTGTTGTGTTTTTATTTCAGGTTCCACTCTTTGGAGGTTTGGACGCTGTCTGATCTGTAGACAGCTCTCCGTAATGCAGCAGGAAATAGCATTTTTGAAATCTGAGATTTGTAAATTAACTGTTAAACAAACTCAGGCTGGGAACGTTGCAATGCCACTTCTACAGAGGCCCCCTAGAAATGGAAGATGGGTTACTGCAGGTTCTGGTAGACTTAGAGTTTTGGATAGAAGACATGTCCCACAGCCTGTTGCTCTCCATAATTCATCTGCAGCACTTTCAGAGCGCAAGAGCAACATGGAGGATGGCTCAGGCACAGTGGGTGAGGAACAATCATCTCCTATGCCTAAAGTATGCAAGACTGCAGCCAAAGACAAAAAGGATAAGATGAGGACTGATAGTAAGCAGCTGTTGGTGGGCGATTCTATCATAAAAAGTCTGAAGTTTGAGGAAAATTGTTTTGTGAGACATTTCCCTGGTGCTACCGCTAGCAGGGACAGACAACGTATCCTAATATTGTTAGGCAAGCAAAGGAGGAAAGGGAGGTGGATGTTATTGTCCATCTTGGGACAAATGATCTGGCTTGCAATGAGGTTTCAAAGGTGAAGGAAGCTTTTCACACACTTGGTAATGATATACAGGAGGTTGCATCGACTGTTTCATTCTCTGTAGTTTTGCCTGTGCATAACCTTCAGCATGACAGGCAGATGCGCATCAAGGAATTCAGTGTATGGCTTGGTGAATGGTGTTTGCACCAAGGGTTTGGCTTTGTGTCTCATGTTAGCTCTCGTTGGAATGGAAAAAAAACTGTACAAGAAAGATGGTTTGCATCTTTCTCTCAAGGGAACGAATGTCCTCAGTGAACAGTTCAGTGAATAGTATTTGCTAAAGAGCATTTAAACTGGGAAAGGGGGGGGCAAAAGAGTGATATTTTTTGTCCTGCAAAAAATAAGCCCCCATGTGGCTATATGAACAGAAAATTAAAAAGTTATGGCTATTGGAGGGGGGGGGGGGCATCATTTCTTCTCAGCATGAACTGACTTTTATTAGTGAACGGCACTGAGGCCCACTGGTCCCTCATCCAGCGTAGATGCTCCCTGGCCCAAGACAATGATGCCTGGTAGTGTGGTCAGGTGTCATTGCACATCATCTAGCATGCAGACCACGCTGATGTAAATGGTTTCAAATGGCCTGATGTGACACTTGGGTGCCTCTCACCTCCCTTAAATGGTTTCAAATGGTCTAATGTGACACTTGGGTGCCTCCCACCTCCCTTAAATGTGCCTGAAGTTGCGTGGCATTCATCATCCGGTTCCACAGGGAATTGTTCGCAATGAAATGGTCATCAATGTGGGATGTGGCCAAAGGACGTCCACTTCTATGCTTTTCTGTGAGTCTTCCAGTCTTTCTGTATCTCTGTGGCAACCTGCTGATGACATGCTGTTTCTCTCTAAGCTCAGTGGCCACTTCCATCTAAAAACATCCTGCTTGGAGCCTCTCAATGGCAAGGTGCTGGTGATCAATTGTTTGGTGTCGTCTTGGTCTCATTATGTCAAAATGTGAACAGCATGATGAGGAGGTCTGTTGTAATACTAATTCTAATTGAAGCAGCAAATTTATTGGACGATTCATGGATCAAAC
Source organism: Bufo gargarizans (assembly GCF_014858855.1). Taxonomy (NCBI): domain Eukaryota; kingdom Metazoa; phylum Chordata; class Amphibia; order Anura; family Bufonidae; genus Bufo; species Bufo gargarizans. The sequence continues at coordinate 122,730,379 of NC_058085.1, forward strand.
GTCTGTTGTGAATTTTGCTGTTAAGCTTTTTGTTAGAGAACAGCAAGTTGTGCAAAAAGTACTGACACATTAAATATGTGCATTTAAAAGTTTATAGAAGGTCACCTGTAAAGGTTAGAGTGCATTTTAGGTACATCCTGAAATTTCACCCACTAGCCGAACCCTTACTTTTATTGAGTAGTGTGTGCTCCGATATTTTACCTGGTCGTCCATTGTCTAGATTAGCGAATCTACGATACGTAAAACACTAAACAAGAATGGATTTTATGGGAGGATACCACAGAGAAAGCCACTGCTGTCCAAAAAAAACATTGCTGCACATTTACAGTTTGCACAAGAGCACCTGGATGTTCCACAGCAGTACTGGCAAAATATTCTGTGGACAGATGAAACCAAAGTTGAGTTGTTTGGAAGAAACACACAACACTATGTGTGGAGAAAAAGAGGCACAGCACACCAACATCAAAACCTCATCCCAAATGTGGAGTATGGTGGTGAGGGCATCATGGTTTGGGGCTGCTTTGCTGCATCAGGGCCTGGATGGATTGCTATGATCGAAGGAAAAATGAATTCCTAAGTTTATCAAAACATTTTGCAGGAAAACTTAAGGCCATCTGTCCACCAGCTGAAGCTCAACAGGACAATGACCCAAAGCATAGAAGTAAATCAACAACAGAATGGCTTAAACAGAAGAAAATACGCCTTCTGGAGTGGGAAAGTCAGAGTCCTGACCTCAACCCGATTGAGATACTGTGGCATGACCTCAAGAAAACTATTCACACCAGACATCCCAAGAATATTGCTGAACTGAAACAGTTCTGTAAAGAGGAATGGTCAAGAATTACTCCTGACCGTTCTGCACGTCTGATCTGCAACTAGAGGGAACGTTGGGTTGAAGTTATTGCTGCCAAAGGAGGTTCAACCAGTTATTAAATCCAAGGGTTCACATACTTTTTCCACCTGCACTGTGAATGTTTACATGGTGTGTTCAATAAAAACATGGTAACATTTAATTCTTTGTGTGTTATTAGTTTAAGCAGACTGTGATTGTCTATTGTTGTGACTTAGATGAACATCAGATCACATTTTATGACCAATTTGTGCAGAAATCCATATCATTCCAGTTCACATACTCTTTCTTGCAACTGTATATGGAAAGAGAGGGACTGTAGTACCAGTAACATGGCCAGGTGCACATTCAGCTTCTGCGCCATTGGATGAGTGCATGCATACGGTTGTGATCGATCGGTGAACGATTGCTGTCGAAAGAAGTGACAAGGAGGGGCATCAGGAGCAATAGACGACATTGAAGCTGATGGGAAGGAACAACAGCTCTGCTTCCTTCTGCTGACGTTGACCAGCCCTGACTTCCAGAGAGAGAGGACGTGGGCTGGTGGAAGATGCAGTGGTTGCTGCATCAGGCTGTAAGACTAAATGATTGGCCAGTTTATGGTGAAGAATCGTGCGTTGACACAGGGCTGTTGTGCCAACATTAGCACCCTGGCGGCACCTCACCTTTTGCCCACACATCCTGCATTCTGACACACTAATGTCCCCCAGTGACTTGAAAAATTCCCACACTGACGAGTATTGCATTTTCCATCCACCACTGCGTGATACCTGCCTGCCGCTGTGTTTATAAACCTGTGCACTGCAAATGTGTTTCTCACAGGTAGCCTCCCAAGTAGCAGATGGTGTACCTCTCCCGCATTTGGCTCCAGATCTCCCACTGTTTCCAACCTGCTGGTTCACGGACAAGCTGCCACCTTTACTCCCTGATGATGATCATGCTTCCTCTTCACCCGACTCCAACATGCGATCCGCTCCATCATCTTAAAAAGTTTGGTTGTTACTTTTGTCAACCTCACCTGTCTCTTGTGCACGTTCCTGATCTCTCGCAACATGTGCTCTCACTTGACTGTCATCATCATCAGTAGTTGAACACCTAGAGGAGCCCACAACGAATCTCTCTTTCAAGTCTGGGCTGGCCTGTAACTGCTGACTGTCCTCATAAAGCTCATCATCGCTGAAAAGCAGAGCAGAGTCGGTGGCTATCATTACTTGATTTGCTGTCATCTGAGATGATGATGAAGACCAAGTCAACCATTCCAGTACAGCTGGATGACAGTGGCAGCTCTGGCCTGTTGCTGCGGCTGCTACCACCCCCTTTCCTTCTTCTGCTGCTACTTGTGCCGGCTACAGGAAATTTTTTGCCACTGCCTGTTCCTTTGAAGGGCCCAGGCAACTGTCTGTTGGCCGTAGTGTATAACAACTGTATCGCTAAAATAACAGATTAACTCTGAATGTCGGTGCACTAGAATAATGCACATGGCAATACACTCTTCCTGCACTCTCCCTCTCGAATGTTCCTCTATTAATCGTTTTCAACAACACTGTCACTAGTGCATGAGCATTTACCATGTCTCTCTCACAGGACAATAGCGGAGACTGCGTGGGATTAGTGTTTTATAGGGCTGTGACATCAGGGGCTGGCTATGTGGGGATTGGCTGGCTGCACAGCATTATGGGTGATCTTGTGTTCCTGGGCTCCTTACCAGTGGTGTACTAAGGGGAAGGCATGGGGGCGGTCTGCCCCGGGTGTTGGCTCTCAGGGGGGCGCCAAAAGCAATGAGCACTTACATCAAAACAAATGGTAGTGCTCATTGTTGGAGTGCTGGGAGCTGCAGTCCTTTCACTCACTGCTCAGCTCTCAGAGCTCCCCCCCTACCTACTTCAGGCCAGCGGCGCACAGAATGGTGAAGCAGGAAGACTTCTCCCCGCTCAACCATTCAGCCTGCAGGCACAGATCGTGCTGCCGGTCGTTGTGGGACGAAGCCTGCAGCCCGGAAATCTGCATAAGCTCCGCCCACACAGTGCTGCAGAGCGATCTGTGCTTGCAGGCAAGAGAGGTATGTGAGCTTCAGGAGCGGGACAAGGTGAGTACTGTGTTTTCTTTTGTTTTTTTTTAATACAGAGGGGGCACAGAGGGCTTTACTACTATGGAGGGGGCACAGAGGGCTTTACTACTATGGAAGGGGCACAGAGGACATTATTACTATGGAGGGGGCACGAAGGACTTTATTACTATGGAGGTGGCACAGAGGGCATTACTACTATGGAGGGGGCACAGAGCCAGTGGGCATTACTACAATGAAGGGGGCGCAGAGGGCATTATTACTGTGAAGGGGGCACAGTGGGCATTATTACTGTGAAGGGGGCACAAAGGGGATTTCTACTATGGAGGGGGCACAGAGGGCATTACTAGCACAGTGGGCATTACTACTATTAAGGGGGCATAATGGGCATTATTTCTGTGAAGGGGGCACAGTGGGCATTATTACTATAAAGGGGGCACAATGGGGATTATTACTATGAAAGGGGCATAGTGGGGATTATTACTGTGAAGGAGGCACAGTGGGGATTATTACTGTGAAGAGGGCACAATGGGGATTATTACTGTGAAGGGGGCACAATGGGGATTATTACTGTGAAGGGGGCACAATGGGGATTATTACTGTGAAGGGGCACAGTGGGGATTATTACTATGAAGGAGACACAGTGGGCATTATTACTATGAAGGAGACACAATGGGGATTATACTATAAAGGGGGCACAATGGGGATTATTACTGCAAAGGGTGCACAATGGGGATTATTACTGTGAAGGGGGCACAAAAGAGGGCATTACAACTTTGAAAGACATGTGCAACCGCCATTTTAGGAAAACCAGATTTTTTTTACTATGTAAGAAAAATTGGATTAGTTGATAATCAAAGTTTTCCTAAACTTATGATCGAATTCTGCTTTGAATGCTTTGCTTTGCTCAACACTAGTACCGAGTATAACCAGATCTGAAAAATATTACAGGGTTCAAAAGTCAACAGGAGAAAAATCTCCTAATGCATTTTCTCAGTACTGTAATGTTTTATGTGACTGATGAAAGATGTCTGTCTGTCGGTCTATGAATATCTATCGGTCTATGTACAGTGCTGCCCATAATTATTCATACCCCTGGCAAATTTTGACTTAAAGTTACTTTTATTCAACCAGCAAGTAATTTTTTGGCGGGAAATGACATAGGTGTCTCCCAAAAGATAATAAGGCGATGTACAAGAGGCATTATTGTGGGGAAAAAACATTTCTCAGCTTTTATTTACATTTGAGCAAAAAGTGTCCAGTCCAAAATTATTCACCCCCTTCTCAATAATCAATAGAAAAGCCTTTATTGGCTATTACATCAATCAAACGCTTCCTATAATTGCAGACAAGCTTTTTGCATGTCTCCACAGGTATTTTTGCCCATTCATCTTTAGCAATGAGCTCCAAATCTTTCAGGTTGGAGGGTTTTCTTACCATCACCCTGATCTTTAGCTCCCTCCACAGATTCTCAATTGGATTCAAGTCTGGACTCTGGCTGGGCCACTCCAAAATGTTAATGTTGTTGTCTGCTAACCATTTCTTCACCACTTTTGCTGTGTGTTTTGGGTCATTGTCATGCTGAAATGTCCACTGGTGCCCAAGGCCAAGTTTTTCTGCAGACTGCCTGATGTTGTCGTTGAGAAGCCTCATGTATTGCTCTTTTTTCATGGTGCCGTTTACTGTGATTAGGTTCCCTGGTCCATTGGCTGAAAAACACCCCCAAAGCATTAGGTTTCCACCACCATGTTTGACAGTGGGGATGGTGTTCTTTGGGTTGAAGGCTTCTCCTTTTTTTACGCCAAATGAAGGAAACATCATTGTGACCAAACAATTCAATTTTTGTTTCATCTGACCATAACACAGAAGACCAGAAGTCTTCTTCTTTGTCTTCTCTGTCCAGATGAGCTTTTGCAAAGGTCAAAAAATTACTTGCTGGTTGAATAAAAGTTACTTTAAGTAAAATTTTGCCAGGGGTATGAATAATTATGGGCAGAACTGTATATCTATCAGTTCATCTAATATCTGTCTGTGTGTCTTTCTATCTATCTATCTATAGAATGTAAAATTAAATAAAATACAAATTAAATTCTATCTATCTATCTATCTATCTATCTATCTACATTATTGTCTATCCATCTATCAATCATCATAATACAGTGGATTAGTCTGTAGCTATATAGATAATGCAGCACGATGTTAAACACTATGCATGGATGGATGGATAGATAGATAGATAGATAGATAGACATTAGAAAGATAGATATGATGACAAAGTAATGCTTGTTTGCTGTTCAGAGGTCATAAGTTGCAAAGTATCCTGTGAGATTTTAGCTGACTCACATTATTTTTGGGAAGTGACGGAAAGATAAAGGGCTTCATAATTCAGAGAACTAGGAGAAATTACAGGAATTATGTCAAATATTTGCTACAGAGCAGATAGGGTTGCTACTAATGTACCCAACTTCCAGAGTCAGCAGGTAAAAGCTTTTGTAGGCCAAGACTTAGGTCTCACGGTGGATAAAGTTGCACATTAGTCAAAAGTATGATTGTGTCCTGCTATATAGACCAGTGGTCAGCACTATGCTGATCCATGGGAAGAGTTTTCCATCTAAAATCTTCAGCTGAAAGCTATACACGTAGTCTGAGTCACTAGTGTGACATCTTCCAGATCTCTGCTGTTTCAGCTTTTTTTTTGTCTTCTACCTGCATAAGATCCTGTAAAGATGAATAGTTTGATATTGGCCTCAGGCGTTTTATGTAAAGTAAAGGACCAGGCTATGTTTTATTTCATATTGCCATCTATACTGCCTGTTTTTTGGAAATATATGTGACCACACTTTGAAGGGTAAATAATGAGAGGGATGATGTATGCTGCCTTGATTTGGAAGTTGCAGTCAGTGACTGTTAGGCCTCGACCGTTTATTTTTATGGTCCGCAAAAACGGGGTTCGTAGGTCCGTGATCCGTGACCGTCTTTTCGTCCGTGGGTCTTCCTTGATTTTTGGAGGCCGCCTGGCCGTGCGGAGCCAAACAGATCCGTCCTGAATTACAATGCAAGTCAATGGGGACGGATCCGTTTGACGTTGACACAATATGGTGCAATTGCAAACGGATCCGTCCCCATTGACTTTCAATGTAAAGTCTGGAGTCTCTTTTATACCATCGGATCGGAGTTTTCTCCAATCCGATGGTATATTTTAACTTGAAGCGTGTCCATCACCATGGGAACGCCTCTATGTTAGAATATACTGTCGGATTTGAGTTACATCGTGAAAACTCATATCCGATGGTGATGGGGACGCTTCTAGTTAGAATATACTACAAACTGTGTACATGACTGCCCCCTGCTGCCTGGCAGCACCCGATCTCTTACAGGGGGCCGTGATCAGCACAATTAACCCCTCAGGTGCCGCACCTGAAGGGGTTAATTGTGCGTATCATAGCCCCCTGCAAGAGATCAGGGGCTGCCAGGCAGCAGGGGGCAGACCCCCCCCCCCTCCCCAGTTTGAATATCATTGGTGGCCAGTGTGCGGCCTCCCCCGGCCCCCCTCCCTCCCTCTATTGCATTATTAACATTGGTGGCAGTGTGCAGCCTCCCCCGGCCCCCCCTCCCTCCCTCTATTGCATTATTAACATTGGTGGCAGTGTGCAGCCTCCCCCGGCCCCCCCTCCCTCCCTCTATTGCATTATTAACATTGGTGGCAGTGTGCGGCCTCCCCCGGCCCCCCTCCCTCCCTCTATTGCATTATTAACATTGGTGGCAGTGTGCGGCCTCCCCCGCCCCCCCCCCCTCCCTCCCTCTATTGCATCAATAACATTGGTGGCATTTATTGTAGGCAGCAGCTACAAAGGAGTTGGAACATCTATACATTATTTATATTAACCTACTATATTCCACAGCGCTTTACAGACATTAGCATCACTCTGTCCCAAATGGGGCTCACAATCTGTAGGTGGAAACTAGAGTACCTGAGAAAGCATCTAAGTGGTTCAGAGAGAGGGAGCTCCCTCTGCCTCCTATTAGCAGCTGCAAATGGGATTAAGCAAACATGGGGAGAACATACAAACTCCATGCGGATGTTTCCTTGGTCGGATTCAAACCCAGGAACCCAAGGCAACTGTGCTAACCACTGAGCCACCATGTTGCCCTATTGCACAGACAGTCCTCCATTTCAAAGAGGAGCTTAATTTCTCCTGTGGTGGTGTTGCAAGGAACACTTGCTGCCAGGTTTCCTGACATGTTACAGCGGATCACTGGAGGTCCTATAATAGGGCATCTTGGATATTGGACTGTCAAGCCTTAAACAGAATTATCCTTTAACCCCCTTAGTGACCACCAGTACACCTTTTTATGCCGGTCGCTAAGATGCCTTAGGCTTGGTCGCCACCTTTTTATGACAGTCTATGACAGTCTAGTCTTAGCACTGTATGGGTCTCCTTTGCAGCGCAAAGCGGAGTATGCTCCTGGTTTTCACGTTAGAGCTGGGCTCCTACTTTAATGGTTCTGATTGGCAGAAGTGTCAATGCGGACCTTTTAACCCCTTAGATGTTGCAGTCAATAGCAACCATAGCATCTAAGTGGCTTAGAAGGAGGGAGCTCCCTCTGCCTCACATCAGCACCCTGCAAATGAGATCACAGGGTGCTGATGTATTTGCATGATAGCCTAGGGTCTAATGAAGGCCCCCGGGCAAGCCTGAAGTATATCTGTATCCAGTTGTGCCTCTCTTCGCAACATGCTGGTGACTGTCAGTATAGCACTGACAGTATAATACACTGAACTGCTAAAGCAGTATATTGCATTATAGAAGAGATTAAAAGATCGCCTGTTAAGGTTCCCTAGTGGGACTAATGGTTAAAAAAAGTAAAAAAATACACCTTTTTATATAAAAAAAAGCTTTTTAATGAAAATATTGGAAAAATAAAATTCCCTCCACATATTTGCTATCACCACATCTTCAACGACCCACACTACAGTTATCATGTAACTTATCCCGTACTATGAACGATGTGACAAAAAATTCAAAACTGATGTTTTTTGCTAATTTGCCACCAAAACAATGGAATAAAAAAGTGATCAAAAAGTGTTTGTACCCTAAAATGATACCAATAAAAACAAAGTCATCCTGAAAAAAAAAGCCTTCATACAACTCTGTAAAAATTAAAAAGTTATGAGCCTTGGGATGTGGCGATGCAAAATAATTTTTTAAGAGTTTCATTGTGTAATAGTAGTACAACATAAAAAAAAGTATTTTTCGGACTATAAGACGCATCGGACTATAAGTTGCACCTATGATTTGGATGAGGAAAATAATAAAACATTTTTTTTTTTATCAGACCTCAGATCAGACTCCAAAATCAGACCCCCAAGCTCCATCAGCCTCAGTTCATACCCCAATCTGCCTCAGATCAGAACCCCTATCAGCCTCAGATCAGCCCCCCCCCCAACAGCCTCAGCTCAGACCCTCATCAGAATCAGATAAGACCCCCATCAGCCTCAGATCAGAACCCCATCAGCCTTAGATCAGAACTCATCAGCATCAGATCGGACCCCCATCAGACCTCAGATCAGACGTTTAAAAATAAATAAATAAATAAATAGACTTACCTCGTCTGCTCCTGACGGCACTGCCACTAACTGCTCCCTGGTCTTCTTCCAGCCGTACTGCACTGTGACCTGACGTCCCACAGCGTCAGGTCATGGTGCTCACCTATGTGCACTACCTACTCATGCTGTATGCCGTCCTGCATGCTGATGACCAATTTTCCCTCACTTTTTGGGGAAAAAAGTGCTTCTTATAGTCCGAAAAATACAGTTTATGTATTTGGTAACACTGTAATTGTACTGACACAGAGAATAAAGTTATAATTTTATTTATGGTGAAAAATGAACACCACAAAATTTATAACATAAAAATGCAATGGCAGGATTGCTGTTTCTTTCCCACCCCCCTCCAAAAGAGTTAATAAAAGTTAATCAGTAAGTTATGTGTACCCAAAATGGTGCCATTAAAAACGACAACTTTTCTCACAAAAAAAGCCATCATATGACTACATCGACCAAAAAAAAAAAGATCTAACTCCTAGGATGCGACAATGAAAAAAATTGCTTGGTTGCTAAGGCCCAAAACAGGTCGGTCACTAAGGGGTTATGTGTTAATCTTGAACTGAAAAAAGAGGGAAAGTTAGGACAAGTGAATTGTATTAAACTGAAGGGTAAATGAGCCTTTGATCTTTGTGACCTTAAATGTGACCCTCAGCTAGGACAGTTAAATGTTAACCAGACTCAAACATTGTGTTGTGTCAGTTCCCTCAAATACTAAGAAATGCAATGTGAGGCTGATCATCTCAAACAATGTATGCTTTGTGCCCCATCCTTCCCACTTGTGGTGGTCACCTCATGTGGGTCATCTATACTCCACTTATGACATTTCACGTATAATTGTCTTCTCACTTCAAATGGATTCTCTTCACAAAGAATCTGTGTTTCGGTCATGCACATTTTTTAATGAAAATGCACATTCCCAGGTCTGTTGATTGGTTTGTGCAAAGTTCTAAAGACTGCTGAATTTGTCTAACATTTGGCTGGAAGTCCCATTTAGATGATTGGAATGGCAGTAGTCATGTGCGACCTGCTGCCCCATTCATTTAGGGTATAGGACCCCATTTTCAGTGTGATCCCAGTGTGGCAGGCGCACTACTATGAAGTGCCTTTTGCGCTGTGGCATTAGAAGAATTTTGATATCTCTGACTTTTAGTCTAACCAGACTGTCTGTTACTCTGTAATTCCTCTAGCGCCGTTCTATGGAAACAGTAGGTTTAAAGAGCACACCAAATGCTTGAAATAGCTTCTTTATTAACCCCTTCCCGACCGCAATCTGTATATATATATACGTGATAGCTGCACATACCCCGTGCAGCTACCACGTATATATAAACGTTCTGGCAGCTCTTTAATCCAAGCGCTGCAAAGCGCTTAGATTAAAGCTTCTGCCCCTGCCCTGTATGCTGTCACGGACAGCATACAATGCAGTAATGCCGACAAGGGACCAATTAGAGTGGCCCCTTGCCAGCAATCGATCCGTGCAGACTAACCAATCGGATTGCGGCAGTGAAAAAATGCCGGTTTCAGGCTCTGATCTGCGCTCTGCAGATCAGAGCCTGAAATCACAGTGTCCTCGTGCCCCCCCGATCCGTGCAGGCCCCCCCCCCGATCTGTGCAGCCCCCCCCGATCTGTGCAGGCCCCTATCTGTGCCCCCTCCATCTGTGCCCCATCTTGTCCACAGTGCCCCTCCTTTAGTCTGCCCCCTCCATTCCTCCTGCTGGCCGTGAAACCCTCCCTCCCCCCTCCTTCCAGCGCTGCCCCCCGCTCGGTCTGCCCCCCTGCTGTGTTTGATGGCGGCGGCTCCATTCCTGAGCCGCCGCCATCATCAGAGTGTCAGCTCTATGCTGACACTCTGCTGTAACCCCAGCGGCTGCATCCATGGGGTTAATAGAGGGAGGGGGCTCCCTCTCTCTACCATCGGGGCTGCTGCGCTGCGATGGCTGCCCCGATGGTTGCCATGTCAACCGGACGCTTTGCAAAAGCGTCCGCTGTTGCCACCTACAGGCAATCTGATTGTATTACACTTTGCAATGCAAGAGCATTGCAAAGTATAGTACAGCCCCACTGGATCTTCAAGATCCAAGAGGGACTTGATAAAAAAAAAAAAAAAAAGTGAAAAAAATAAATAAATGATGTAAGTGAGCAGCGCTCTGAAGCGCTGCTCTGAACAGTGCCCGGCGCATGCGCATGAGGCAGAGGCTGCAGCGGCCTCGAAGACGCAGGCTGGGTCTGTACGCAGGCGCGATGTAACCCCGGCCGGGCGCAAGCGCAGAAAATTAGACGGGGACGATGCCCAGAGGATTCAATTGGCCATGCGCAGGATCTTGACTGGGGAGAGTTGTAGCCGCCGCCCAGCGAAGTGAATATTGATGAGCTGGGCAGGGCTTCAGAACGGCAGTTGGGAGCAGCTGGCTGGGCGCAATTTGAGATTAAACGCCGCCCCTTGGGCAGATTGGTGACGAGACAAGCAGGTTATAAAACTTTCGTTTTTGGTATTTATAAGTGTCATGGTCTTACCTTCTTACTACTCTCCTTCGTTTGACATGTGCTGGCGGCCATCTTGGTTTCTGGGTTTCTTGTAGCCTCCCACCCTGCGGCTTCTCCTTCCCACTGGGAGGAGCTTGACGCCTAGCTCATATATATAGGAGGTCTGTGGCTTCGGTTCCTTGCTTGGTCCTCCTGTGTTCACATGCTTCTAAGACTGCTGCTGCTTCTGGTTCCTGATCCTGGCCTCGTCTGACTACCCCGTTGGTTCCTGATCCTGGCTTCGTCTGACTACCCCGTTTGGTTCCTGATCCTGGCTTCGTCTGACTACCCTTCTGGTTCCTGACCTCTGTCTCCGCAAGACCCTGCTTCGGTTTAGCCATCCGTTTGGACTTTTGCTTACGGCTTGCTTTTCAATAAAACCTTCTCATTTTCCACTTATCTCTTGTTGTACGTCTGGTTCATGGTTCCATGACATTAGGACCAAGCCATGAATTCTGACGGTACAGGGCCATCCTCGCTACCTACGCTGGTTGCCAGACTTGATCAGCAGGATCACCTGTTGGGTCGGTTCGCTGTGGCGTTGCAAACCCTGCTTGAACGCACGGCTCATTTCGCTTCCGTTGCCGATGGGTCGGTTGTCGCTCCTGGGCCCGTTCCTACTGCCGCTCCGGTTGTTGCGCCAGAGTCTACCCCGACACCTGTTGCTGCGCCTGCGGTGTCTCGGGGTATGACCGGTTCTGCCCCCCTTCCACAGCGCTTTGGGGGAGAGCCAACTCAGTGCCGAGGTTTCCTTAACCAGGTGGGCATTTATTTCGAGTTGCTGCCACATGCCTTTCCTACTGAGAGATCAAAGGTGGGCTTCTTGATCTCGCTGCTCTCGGACAAGGCCTTGGCCTGGGCCAGCCCTTTATGGGAGAACAACAATCCGGTGGTTGCCGAGTTTTCCGGTTTTGTTGCTTCTCTTCGGAAGGTATTCGATGTGCCGGCTCGTGCTGCCTCTGCTGCGAAGCTCCTTATGTCCATCAGACAGGGTTCACGATCCGTAGCTGAATACGCCATTGAGTTTCGTACCCTGGCAGCAGAGGTGGGCTGGAATAATGAGGCTCTGGTCGCTGCTTTCTCTCATGGTCTTTCGGATGCCTTGAAGGATGAGGTTGCAGCTAAGGACCTACCAGTGGAGCTCGAGTCTCTTATTTCTTTCCTGATTTTGATTGACACCAGACTCAGGGAGAGACCTTCCTTTAAGGAGAGCCTGCGGAGGTCTTCTAACAGATTGGCGCCTACGTTTGCTGTCCCACCCGTGCCTCCCTCTCCTCCCACGCCTCCTGGGGATGACTTGTCTGGGGGTGAACCCATGCAGCTGGGGTTTGCTCGCCTGTCCGAGGGGGAGAGGGTACTCCGGAGACGCGAGGGCCGATGCATGTACTGTGGTCTCGGTGGGCATTTTCGGTTGGCATGTCCGAAAAATTGAAACGTGCGACCCTGAAGGATTTACTCGAAAGCAGAGGGGGGAACGCCAGCAACCGTCCGAGAAGGGAACTGATCGCAGAACTAACCGAACTGGATCAGGGCTTCACGATGGCAGAAACCCCGACCACGAGTAGTGACGAAAAGACCAGGATTGTTCGGGAGAGGCTCTCTCTATACGGGCCAAACCCACCTATGGAACTGGTACAGCAGTTGATGGCAGAAGCGGACGAGGATATACGGAAGGCTCGAGCCCACGAACTCAGCCTAGTGACCGCACACCGCAATGCCGAAGCACCGCAGGTAATCGTTCCTGTCGGAAACGCCGGGAGGCCAAAGATACCCTATGCGGCTTTTAGACCCTTCCTAGAGAGCGAGACAGGAATCGATGAATATTTAGCGGACTTCGAGAGGCAATGTGCCCTGCACCAGATTCCCAACAGAGAGTGGCCCACGATATTGTCTGGAAAACTATCCGGGCGAGCTCTGGAAGCATTTCGGACTCTGGGCGCTGAGGAAGTGACACAGTATGCGCTGGTCAAAGAGACACTGTTGCGGCGGTACGCTGTAACTCCTGACACGTATCGCCGACAATTTCGCAGCACGAGAAAGAAGCCTAACGACACACATATGGAATGGGCGCACCGAATGCGGAGAGCGGCAAATCACTGGATGAGCGGAAGTAAAGCTGTGACTGGTGAAGAAATTTTACAATAATTTCTCTTAGAACATTTTTATAATGGCATGGAGCAGCAGGGGAAGGAATGGCTGCGAGACAGACGACCCTCTACCTTAGAAGAAGCAGCCAAATTGGCCGATGAACATTACGACTCCCGTCTACACGAACCCACGAACTACCGAGCCCCAGCACGGGTCGAACACAAAGATGTTTACCGCACGCCACCACGTACTGAATTCCGAGCCTCGGTGCCCGCGGGCCCCGCACGGTACTCAGGACCACCGAGTAACAACTCTGATCGCCCCAGACCGACCTGCTACCGATGCAAGCAACCAGGGCACCTCATGGCTAGCTGCCCCCTTAATGCACACCAGACCCCCCGGAATTATAATTACCCCCCTGGGTCATCTCGTCCTGCCCGGGCGCTCTGTGTTAACCAAGAAGCCCCTATGGAGGAATATTTGGGACCACTTCACGAAGCAGATCCGGTATATGCTGCTTCGGATAACCGCCAGCACCATCGGCAGAAGGTATGGCTCGAGGGGCGATCTACCGAGGGGTTAAGAGACACGGGGGCTACCATTACACTAGTCCAGAGCCATTTGGTGTCGGAGCACAAGCGATCAGGGCAGACTGTGGCCGTTAGAGTGGCGGGAGGGGATGTGTACAAAATTCCGACCGCTAAAGTACATCTTGATTGGGGAGTGGGAAAGGGGTCCGTAAACGTGGGCATAATGGATAATTTACCTGCCGAAGTACTACTGGGCAACGATTTGGGCCCCATGACTTCTGCCTATGCTCCAGTGGACAACAACGAGGCAAACCCAGTGACTACCAGAGCCCAAGCCCGAATGGAGCAAGAACTATCACCGGTGCGGGAGACACAGGTAAGACCTACCCCGACCTCGACTGACCCGTTAGGTCCCATACCCTGGGACACCCCAGATGCTTTCGAGACAGAGTCTAAGACTGACCCGACATTACAAAAGTACCGGGAACGAGCAGAGACCGGAGGGAGCGGGTCAGATAACGAAACCTTTTTATGGGAAAAGGGAAAGCTGTATCGCTTGACAGAGAAAAGGGAGCAGCAGAGGCGACAGCTGGTAGTGCCCCACAAATACCGTCGAGAAATACTCAAGATAGGACACGACATTCCCTTGGCAGGCCACCTAGCTGTAACCCGCACACTACACCGCATTACTCACACATTCTTTTGGCCAGGGGTACACGCTGATGTTAGGACTTATTGTAAGACCTGCGATGTGTGCCAACGAGTAGGGAGGAGAGGCGATCACCCTAAAGCTCATTTAGTAAATATGCCCATTGTGGAGGAACCCTTCAGCAGGGTTGCTATTGACCTAGTGGGACCGCTGGCTACCCCTAGTCCCTCCGGTAAGCGCTACATTCTTACCGTAGTGGACTACGCTACCAGGTACCCGGAAGCTGTCGCCCTATCCAACATCCAAGCGGATACGGTAGCGAATGCGCTGGTGCAGGTGTTTTCCCGGGTAGGATTTCCGAAAGAAATCCTGTCCGACCGAGGCACCCAATTTACGGCCGAATTGACTCAGCAACTCTGGCAGGTTTGCAAAATTAAGTCCCTCCTGAGCTCTCCATACCACCCCCAGACAAACGGACTTTGTGAGAGGTTCAACGGGACCCTCAAACAAATGCTCAAAACATTTACTCAGGAATACCGAGACTGGGAGCGTTTTCTGCCACACCTCCTATTTGCTTATCGGGAGGTGCCCCAGGAAACGACCGGGTTTTCGCCCTTCGAGTTGCTCTACGGAAGAAAAGTACGGGGACCCCTAAACCTGATCCGGGAGCACTGGGAGGGAGAGATGGAGACTGACGGTGTCCCCATTGTGCCGTACGTGCTGGAACTCAGGGACCGAATGGAGCAATTAGCTAAATCAGTGCAGGCTAACCTCCAGTCGGCCCAGAGAAGACAGAAGGTGTGGTACGATCGGGGGGCCCGAAAGAGAATCTTTACCCTAGGACAAAAGGTGTTAGTGCTTAAGCCAGTTAAGACAGACAAATTACAGGCGTCCTGGCAGGGCCCCTATCAGATAGTGGAGAAAAGGGGAGACACCACCTATGTAATAGCTAGCTGCCATGACAGCAATCTTAGAAAGACATTCCATGTGAACATGCTCAAGGAATATCTTGAGCGGCCGGAGAACGTGACGGCCATATGCTGTCCCCCTCAGGAAGACCCCGACAGTCTACCCATTCCAGATCTGTTAGAAAAAAGTCCCCATGCAGATATAGTAGCTCAGGTCAAGATAGGGGACCGACTTAGCCCCACTGAAAGGGAGCAGCTTAACCAACTCCTGCAGTCCAAAAGCCCCACTTTCTCCCAGAAGCCAGGGTACACTACCTTAACCACCCACCAGGTAGATACCCCAGGACAAGCTCCTTTACGCCAGGCTTCTTACCGAATCCCCGAGGCAGTTAGGGCAGAGATGAAGAAGGAGATCGATGAGATGCTCCAACTCAAGGTAATTGAGCCCTCCGATAGTCCCTGGGCTTCTCCAGTGGTCCTGGTGCCCAAGAAAGATGGTACAACCCGGTTTTGCGTAGACTATCGGAGGCTCAATGAAAAGACAGTGACGGACGCTTACCCTATGCCCAGGGTAGACGAGCTACTCGATCGTATAGCCAGGGGAAATTATCTGACCACCATCGACCTCTGCAAGGGTTACTGGCAGATTCCCCTGGCCCAGGAGGCTGTCCCCAAGTCAGCATTCGTCACCCCGTTCGGCTTATATCATTTTAAGGTAATGCCGTTTGGGATGAAGAATGCCCCAGCTACATTCCAGCGCTTGGTTGATAGGCTCCTGGATGGCTTCCAGAGTTTTGCTTGCGCATACCTGGACGACATAGCGATCTACAGTGAGTCCTGGGGGGACCACTTAGCTCACGTAGGAATGGTTCTGGATCAGATCCGGACTGCGGGCCTGACTCTGAAGCCAGAAAAATGCCACTTTGGGATGGCCGAGGTACAGTACCTGGGTCACCGGGTGGGGTGTGGGAAACAGCGACCAGAGCCGGCCAAGATAGAAGCTGTTGCCAATTGGCCCACCCCCACCACTAAGACTCAGGTCCTAGCATTCCTGGGCACAGCAGGGTACTACAGACGGTTTGTACCAGACTACAGCACACTTGCCAAACCCCTGACTGACCTGACCAAGAAAAACTTACCTCGACAGGTCCTGTGGTCTCCCCACTGTGAAACGGCTTTCCAAGCTCTCAAACTTGCTCTTGTCAACGCTCCCGTCTTGGCGGCCCCAGCCCTTAACAAACGTTTTATCGTCCATACAGACGTTTCCATGTTCGGGCTGGGAGCTGTCCTCAGCCAAGTAGGCGAAGACGGAGGGGAGCACCCAGTTGTCTACATCAGCCGTAAGCTCCTGCCACGTGATGTCAGCTATGCAGCGGTAGAAAAAGAGTGTTTGGCTTTGGTGTGGGCACTAAAGAAATTGACTCCCTATTTGTATGGACAAGAGTTCACTCTGGTTACCGACCATAACCCGTTGGTGTGGCTAAACCGGGTCTCGGGGGATAACGGCAGACTTTTACGTTGGAGTCTGTCATTACAACCCTTCAACTTCACCATTACCTACAGACCTGGGAAACAGAATGGCAACGCTGATGGGTTGTCCAGACAAACAGACCTCAGCCCAGCATAACCAGCGGTCTGGACAGCCTTAGTCTGCCCCGAAAAGGGGTCAGACAGTGTCTGCCAGAGTGTTCCACAAAAAGGGAGCACTGTTACAAAACTGTTAGTTACACTGTTACAAAACTGTTAATTACACTGTGTGCGGTCGGTCAGGACTTCAGGGACCCGTAACTCCCGAACCCTTGGACCGACGGAGCCGGATTTTGGATACACCAGGACTGTCTGAGGATACCGAATGTAAAGATGTACCCCCTGGATTTGGGGTACATCCAGAACTTGGGTAACATTGTGTGTGGATTGATTATGTTAAAGGCTTATCTGAGGGGAGGAGACGTGGGGGCTGTCCCAGACATGTAATTGTGTATTGTGGTAATCATGTAAATGTAGCCCTTCCCAGGGCAGGATGGCATAAAAGGAGGCCCCGGGTCAATAAACATCAGTCTTGCTTAACCTTCAAATCGCAGCCTCGACTCGTTTGTGGAGGGGGGAAGGATCATCCTAGCTGAAAGATCATTACCGGGATTGTTCTACATTTACAGGATCCTTCTGGATACCGAGACGAAGCGGCTCCTCTCTCTCTCCCTAAACAGAGATCCAGACTATCCAAGCGGTCCAGCTCCCAGCTAGCCGGGGAGTAACCGTAACACCTTCCAGTGGGGATAGCCATTGGTGCCGTTCACAGAGAGTCGGTCTGTTTCCAGGTGATTTAGTCTCCACACTACTCGGTGGTCTTGGGGTACCCCTGGCTCCAGAAGCATAATCCGACTTTCGATTGGAGATCGGCCGAGATCCTCTCGTGGTCACCGCAGTGTGGGGCTAGTTGCATCCATGGGCCTGTCAAGTTGCTGTGTACTTCCTCGGACTCTCTGTTGCCTCCTGAATACGAAGAGTACCGGGATGTATTCGATAAGGTGCGCGCGGTTGCCCTACCTCCGCACCGCCCATACGATTGTGCCATAGAGTTACAATCTAGTGCCGTTCCTCCTCGTGGCAAAGTCTATCCACTGTCGGTAGCGGAGAATGAGGCCATGGAGGAGTACGTGAGGGAGGCGCTTTCACGCGGACACATTCGCAAATCCTCGTCCCCGGAAGGGGCTGGATTTTTCTTTGTGAAAAAGAAGGGCGGTGAGTTGAGGCCTTGCATCGATTACAGGGGTCTCAATCGCATCACGATCAAGAACGCTTACCCGATACCCTTGATTTCCGAGCTGTTCGATCGCCTCAAAGGGGCCACGGTCTTTACCAAACTCGACCTGAGGGCGGCATATAACCTGGTAAGGATCAAGGCGGGCGATGAGTGGAAGACCGCGTTTAACACCAGGACCGGTCATTATGAATCCTTGGTTATGCCCTTTGGGTTGTGCAATGCGCCCGCAGTCTTCCAGGAATTCATCAACGATGTTTTCCGTGACCTGTTGCAGCAGTGTGTGGTGGTCTATTTGGATGACATCTTGGTATATTCTGAATCCATGGAGGCCCACATTATGGATGTCAGACGAGTGTTGCAACGGTTACGAGAGAACAGGCTGTTCGGTAAGCTTGAGAAATGCGAATTTCACCGATCCCAGGTAACCTTCTTAGGTTACATCATTTCCGCTGAGGGGTTCTCCATGGATCCTGAGAAGGTTTCGGCTGTCTTACAGTGGCCCCAGCCCAGTGGTCTCCGTGCCCTGCAGCGCTTTTTGGGCTTCGCCAATTATTATCGGAAGTTCATCAGGGACTTTTCTATGCTAGCCAAGCCGCTCACGGATCTGACCAGGAAGGGCAGTAATTTCCAGGTCTGGCCGCTCGAGGCCATCCGAGCGTTTGAGGCTCTAAAGTCCGCCTTTGTGTCGGCTCCGATTCTGTCGCATCCCAACCCTGGGTTGCCCTTTGTCCTCGAGGTGGACGCGTCTGAGACGGGAGTAGGCGCCCTCCTGTCTCAGCGTAGAACACCAGAGGGTCCTCTGCTTCCTTGTGGGTTTTACTCCCGGAAACTGTCTTCCGCGGAGTGCAACTATCAGATTGGTGACAGGGAGTTATTGGCCATCGTGCAGGCCCTTAAAGAATGGAGGCACTTGCTCGAGGGTTCGGTGGTTCCGGTTCTCATCCTGACGGACCACAAGAATCTGACCTACCTTTCTGAGGCCAAGAGATTGACACCACGTCAGGCCAGATGGGCTCTGTTCTTGTCACGTTTTAATTACGTGGTCTCCTACCTACCCGGTTCCAAGAACATCAGAGCGGATGCCTTATCACGGCAGTACTCCGAGCTGTCCGGGGAGGAGTCGATTCCGACTTCGGTCATACCTCCGAATCAGATCCTGGCCGCCATTCGCACCAGCCTGACCTCTCCCCTGGGTGAGCAGATTTTGGCGGCTCAATCTGGTGCTCCCTCTGGGAGACCCAACGGCAGGTGTTTTGTGCCTGAGGAGTTGCGCATTCGGTTGTTGCGAACCTACCATAACTCCAAGGCCGCGGGGCATCCTGGAAAGAATCAGCTGTCCTGGGCTGTTTCACGTCTGTTCTGGTGGCCTTCTCTACGTTCCGACATCGCCGCATATGTAGCGGCATGCTCCGTTTGTGCCCAGAGTAAGTCCCCTCGGCACCTTCCGTTGGGCCTTTTGCAACCCATAGCCACCGGGGAGCGCCCATGGTCACACCTGGGGATGGATTTCATTGTGGACCTCCCTGCATCCCGAGGCCATACGGTCATTCTCATGATTGTGGATCGGTTTTCCAAAATGTGCCACTGTGTTCCTCTCAAGAAGTTACCCTCTGCACAAGAGTTGGCCACGATTTTCGCCAGGGAGGTCTTCCGGTTGCACGGTTTGCCCAAGGAGATTGTGTCGGATCGGGGGAGTCAGTTTGTGTCCAGGTTCTGGCGCGCCTTTTGCTCCCAGTTGGGGATTCATCTCTCTTTCTCCTCGGCCTACCACCCTCAGTCCAATGGGGCCGCAGAACGATCCAATCAGGCCTTGGAGCAATTCCTTCGTTGCTATGTCTCCGATCACCAAGACAATTGGGTTGACCTCCTGCCTTGGGCTGAGTTTGCCAGGAACACAGCAGTGAACTCTTCCTCTGGGACGTCTCCCTTCATGGCCAATTATGGGTTCCAACCTGCCGTGTTACCGGAGGTATTCTCTCCCCAGGATATTCCGGCTGTGGAGGATCACCTTTCCGTCCTACGTGCTTCTTGGGTACAGATTCAGAGGTCCCTTGAGGTCTCTGCGCAGCGCCAGAGACTCCAGGCTGATCGCAGACGAGCGCCCGCTCCTTCCTACCAGGTCGGAGACCGTGTATGGTTGTCCACCCGCAACCTCAACCTTCGAGTGCCCACTCCCAAGCTGGCGCCTCGTTTTGTTGGTCCCTTCCGAGTGCTTCGCAGGGTAAACCCGGTAGCCTATGCCCTTGCGCTTCCTCCTGGCATGCGGATCTCCAACGTGTTTCATGTCTCCCTGTTGAAGCCATTGGTGTGTAATCGTTTCACTTCCTCGGTTCCTCGGCCCCGTCCGGTCCAAGTGGGCAATCGTGAGGAATATGAGGTGAGCAATATCCTGGACTCACGCCTGGTCCGCGGTCGGTTGCAGTTTTTGGTCCATTGGCGTGGTTATGGTCCAGAGGAGCGTTCCTGGGTTCCCTCCGCAGATGTCCATGCTCCTGCTTTGCTCCGAGCCTTCCACGCACGCTTCCCTCAGAAACCGTTCCTTACTCCGCGGAGGAGGGGCCCTTGAGGGGAAGGTACTGTCATGGTCTTACCTTCTTACTACTCTCCTTCGTTTGACATGTGCTGGCGGCCATCTTGGTTTCTGGGTTTCTTGTAGCCTCCCACCCTGCGGCTTCTCCTTCCCACTGGGAGGAGCTGGATGCCTAGCTCATATATATAGGAGGTCTGTGGCTTCGGTTCCTTGCTTGGTCCTCCTGTGTTCACATGCTTCTAAGACTGCTGCTGCTTCTGGTTCCTGATCCTGGCCTCGTCTGACTACCCCGTTGGTTCCTGATCCTGGCTTCGTCTGACTACCCCGTTTGGTTCCTGATCCTGGCTTCGTCTGACTACCCTTCTGGTTCCTGACCTCTGTCTCCGCAAGACCCTGCTCCGGTTTAGCCATCCGTTTGGACTTTTGCTTACGGCTTGCTTTTCAATAAAACCTTCTTATTTTCCACTTATCTCTTGTTGTACGTCTGGTTCATGGTTCCATGACAATAAGGTGGACAGGGGGGATACTTAGATGCTTTTAATAGACTTTATAAGACCTGTAATGTCATATATATATAACTAAATATGCTGATTTGGCCTGTCAGTGTCCCTTTAACACAATAATAGCAGATTTTAATGTCTCAATGTTCTGAGAGCTATAGTTTTTTTTATTTTTTGAGCGATTTTCTTATATAGGGGTTAATTTTTTGCGGGATGAGGTGACGGTTTTATTGGTACCATTTTGTGGGACATACGCCTTTTTGATCACTTGGTGTTGCAAATTTTGTGATGTAACTTGACAAAAATTGCTTTTTTAAAAACAGTTTTTATTTGATTTTGTATGGTGTTTATCGGACAGGGTGGATCATGTGATATATTTAAGAGCCAGTCGTTACGGACACGGTAATATCTATAAGTAGTGATGGACGAACATCGGCCGGGACGATTCGCGAACGGTCAAATATTCGCGAACCGCGCGTTTGTGGCGGACCCCATTGACTTTAATCGCAGGCGAACCTGAAAAGCCTTCAGGTCATATTTGCGGCCACCAAATACTTAGTAGAAGTGCTCAAATAGTCCCACAAGATAGACCGTGACATACCAGAGGGGGATCAATGGCAAACATTCCACAAAAAATATGTATTTTAATCAGGGGCCATTTTTATGCATCTTAAAGGGAAACTCTCAAAAATGTGCCCTGCTGGAACAGTTTATTTTAGGCCACAGGAGTACAGGCCCCAAACATTAAGCATTCACCTGCCAGAAAGGAACAAGTTATTATGTTGCTGGAGGTACATTAAGCGGTCACTGAATAACAATTTTACTGTAGGCCAGTGGAGTACAAGCCCCAAAAGATAGGCATTCACCTGACAGAAAAGAACAAGTTATTATGTGGCTGAAGGTACTTTAGGCGGTCACTGAATAACAATTTTACTGTAGGCCAGTGGAATACAGGCCCCAAAAATTAAACCTTCACCTGACAGAAAAGAACAAGTGATTATGTGGCTAGAGGTACATTAGGCGGTCACTGAATAACAATTTTACTGTAGGCTAGTGGAGTACAGGCCCCAAAAATTAGGCCTTCACCTGACAGAAAAGTACAAGTGATTATGTGGCTGGAGGTACATTAGGCGGTCACTGAATAACAATTTTACTGTAGGCCAGTGGAATACAGGCCCCCCCAAAAATAGGCATTCATCTGACAGAAAAGAGAAAGTTATTATGTGTCACTGGGTAACAATTTTTATGTAGGCCAGTACAGGCCCCAAAAATTAGGCATTCACCTGACAGAAAAGAATAAGTGATTATGTGGCCAGAGGTATACTAGATGGTCACTGGATAACAATTTTACTCTGGGCCAGTACAGGCCCCAAAAATTAGGCACTCACCTGACAGAAAAGAACAAGTGATTATGTGGTACAGGCCCCAAAAATTAGGCATTCACCTGACAGAAAAGGCCTTTTATGCCACTGTATATACATAAGACAAGGACCATTCTTTGTTCTGGGTAGTGGCGGATATGTGTGGGCTGGCATGAGGAAATTTAATTACACGTAGTCATCACAGGTGTTGAATTCCTCCCAGATCCATGCCTCATTAATTTTTAGAAATGCGAGGTAGTCCACACTGTCGTGAGCTAGGCAAGTGCGTTTATTGGTTACGATCCCCTCTGCTGCGCTGAATGTCCTTTTCGAATTGGGCAAGCCAAGAGTTCCATGGAAAATTGTGTCAGCTGTGGCCACAGGTCAAGCATGCACACCCAGTAGTTCCTCGCTTCTCAGAGGGTCCACATCGGCCGTTAACCCGATGTAGTCGGACACTTGTCGGTCTAGGCGTTCCCTGAGGCTGGATCCGGAGGGCGGCTGTCGATTGTTTGGCTGCAAAAATGATCTTATATCCAAAGTGACCAACACATCTTCAAACCGCCCTCTTCTTGTGGGTGCGGTAGGATTGGCACCAGCACCTGTTTCGCTGTGGGTTGAAATGCCTCTGTTAGTGCCCGCAACAGCAGAATGCAGAGTCTCTCGCAGCAAGGCCTGGAAATGCTGCATTCTGACAGCCCTCTGTGATGCTGGTAACATGTGCACCATTGTGTGTTAGTACCGGGGGTCTAAGTACATTGTCACCCAGTACTGGCCCTTGCCCTTTATACTTTTTATACGGGGTCCCTCTTCAAACACTGGAGCATGAAGGCCCCCATTTGCACTAAATCGGAAGTGGTGGAGCGCCCTGGCTTCTGCTCATCACCCAGGAGAATGTCATCCTCGGTCTCCTCCCCCCCAGCCACGGACAACACCAGGGATCCTTGAAAAGTTTAAAGTCCCCCTCAAAGTCTGCCTTTCTTGCTCCTCCTCCTCCCCCCAGCCACCATCCTCCTCTTCAGACTCCTGCTGACTTGTCTCAGATGGAGTAGCCCCCCTGGGAATGCATTCAGCATTGCGACTTCCTCATCTTCCAGCTCCTCGACGGCTTGATCAATGACATGACCCAATGCACGGTCCAGAAAGAAGGCGTAAGGTACGATGTCACTAATGGTGCCCTGGCTGCGACTAACCAGTTTGGTGATCTCATCAAATGGCCGCAGAAGTCTGCATGCGTCGTGCATGAGCAGCCACTGGCGCGGTGAAAAGAAACCAAGCTCCCCAGAACCTGAGTTCGTACAGGTAGTCATAACGGCTTGTTGCTGCTGGAGCAGCCTATCAAGCATATACAAGGTGGAGTTCCAACGTGTTGGGCTGTCACAAATCAGACGTCTGACGAGCACTTGGTGTCGCCGCTGAACGTCAGCAAGGCAAGCCATGCATGGGATAGGCATAAGGCCATCCTTCATATAAGATAGGGCCAGGGGCTATCCATAGTATTTAGTATATTGGGCAGACTAGATGGGCCAAATGGTTCTTATCTGCCGACACATTCTATGTTTCTATGTAAGATCTTTTAAAATGGCCAGAGATTTTCCTGGCCTGCCACAAGGCATCCTGGACCCCGGGCTATTTGGCAACAAATCGCTGCACGACTAAGTTCAGGACGTGTGCCATGCACGTCATGTGTGTCATTTTGCCCTGTTTCAGTGAGCTCAGCAGATTGGCACCATTGTCGCACACCACTTTACCAACTGTCAAATTGAGAGGGGTTAGCCACTGATCGGCTTGTGAATGCAGAGCTTAAAGCAGTGCAGGACCAATGTGGCAATGTCTCACCTGGCACGGGAAGCTTGGGGGGTGCAGCGGAAGAGGCGGTAGCAGTGGAAAAGTAGGAGTCAGCCGAGGAGGAGACGGAGGATTGAGTAGGAGGAGAAGAAGAAAAGGCAGGGCTGCATGCAATCCGTGGCAGTAACACCAAATCCACACGGGTGCTACGGGTTGCATGCTTGACGGCCATCAGAAGGTTCACCCAGTGGACAGTAAAATTTTTGTACCTTCCCTGCCCGTGTTTGCTAGACCACGTGTCTGTGGTCAGATGCAGTGATGGCCTTGCAGTTCGCCCGGCGGTCGGTACGCGGCAAACTTTGCTTGTTCGCTGAACATGCGAACATATGGCGATATTCGCGCCCTCCATATTCTTTACATTGTGAAGAACTTTGACCTATGACACATCCATCAGGTGGTACAGGACAGCCAATTGAAAAGTTTCAGCACATGGACATACCCCCTACCTTATAAATAGACCCGATCTGGGCACCATTTTACATTCAATCTTTTGTCAGTGTAGGGAAAGGTTGCTGTGTGGAGCAGGGACAGACTGTTAGGGACAAAAACGGTATCAAATAGGTCCACAAAAGTCCTTTTAAGGACTGGTATAGGTGTACTATTGATAGGTGTGCAGTACAGAGGGGTGTAATACACTTATACTTTCTAACATAGAAAGCATATAATAGTGGATTTGTATTGTGCAGCAGTGGTGAGCGGTTCTACTGCGATACTGCAACTACACAGAGTGACAAACGCAATTAGAAAAAATAATTATAACTGGTGCGATATACCAAAAAAACTTATAGAAGCAGGGTGTTATATACCAATAATATACTTTCTATATAGTGCATTTGGGTAAGGCGTCACTTGTTTGCGGTTTTGCTGCGTTCCCTCTGATATACACAGTGACAAACGGTATTAAAAAAATATATATATTATTAGTGTGATATATCAGTCGCCCCCAAAAAAACTGATAGAAGCGGGGTGTATACCAATAATATACTTTCTATATAGTGCATTTCGGTACTGCAGCATTTGTTTTCTGTTTTACTGCATTCCCTCTGCTGCACACAGTGACAAACGGTATTGGAAAAAATTAATTATAACTGGTGTGCGCATGCGCTTACGCGAAAATTACATTGCCGATATTTCGCATTGAAAAAAATAATGAATGGAGATCGCAAATTTGAATAATACATCTGGTATGTCACTGTCCATGTTGTGGGACTATTTGTGCACTTCTAGTAATTATTTCTATGCTGCAAATATGAGGTGAAGGTTTTTCAGGTTTGCCTGCTATTTAAATGAATGGGACCCACCGCGAACTTGCGGTTCGCGAACATTTGATCGCGTTCGCGAACCGTCCCGGCAGATGTTCGTCCATCACTAGTCAAATGTATCTTGGCACCAACACTGTGTGCCATAGATATATTCACTTGCCGCTGAACGTGGCCATAGGATAAGGAGAAGAGGCAGGGAGTGTGGCTTTGTAGGTTCTGACGGTGTTGCTCTCACTGGGCTAGTTGATAGGAGGCCAGGTACCTTTTTAAGGTGGTCGTCCTTAGGTGAGTGTTGGGATTACTGCAATTTATGTGTTGACAGCACAGGCTGCATATGGCAACACTATTGTCAGCAGCTAAAATGTTAAAAAAAAAGCCCACACTGCAGAGCCATGTACCGGCGTCCAGGGAGCGCATGATGTGACCGTGCATGGTGGCGGGCTCGCTCCAGATACATTTGCAGTCTGCCTTTTTGCCTCCTGTGCACTGCGAGTTCTGCCTGCTTCTCCCTATCTGCTGCTCCGTCTCTCCCTCTGAACTCAGGTGAAGTCCATCGTCATCTTCTCCACCACTGACATTAGAGATCTCGGAGTAGGCAGCAACAGTGGGGACCACCCTCCTTGTGCTGATCTGGGTACTACTGTCGTCAGACCGCTGGGTAAGAATGGCTGCACATCAGTAAGGTCTGGGAATGGATGGGAAAATAATTCCTCTGACTCGAGAGGAGGGGCTATGATGATGGTGGTGTCTTTAGGGGTGCACAGAGCAGAGAGTGAGGAGGGTGCAGATACAGAGGATGAGTAGGGTGCAGAAGCGGAAGGCTGAGTGAGCCAATCAACCAACTCTGGTGCGTTCTTTGATGTAATCGCACGCACCTTCTCCAACTTCCCACTTAGGTTTCAGCCTGGTGCACCTGCCCAACCCCTACCACCCCTGCGGAACGGCCTGCTTTTTCCTCTGCCTGTCATTTTCAAAATTACCCTGTGCCAAAGTCCCTAGAGAAGAGCAGTATTTGTGAAAGAAGGTATATTGCAGGCCTCAATCAGTATTTGGTGGAACCCGGTATATCAAGCCCCTTAATCAGTACTTTGTGGAAGCAGGTGTATCGCAGGCCTCAATCAGTATTTAGTGGAAGCTGGTATATCAAACCCTTTAATCAATATTTTGTGGAAGCAGGTGTATCGCAGGCCTCAATCAATATTTGATGGCAGCAGGTATATATATCCCCTTATTTAGTAATTTGTGGAAGCAGCTATCGCAGGCCTCAATCAATATTTGGTGGAAGCAGGTATATCGCACCCCTCAATCAGTATTTTGTGCAAGCAAGTGAATAGCAGGCCTCAATCAGTGTTTGCTGGAGGTTGGTATATCAAACCCCTCAATCAGTATTTTGTGGAAGCAGGTATCGCAGTCCTCAATCAGTATTTGGTGGAAGCCGGTATATCAAACCTATTAATCATTATTTTGTGGAAGCAGGTGTATCGCAGGCCTCAATCAATATTTGATGGCAGCAGGTATATCAATCCCCTTATTCAGTAGTTTGTGGAAGCAGGTATATAGAACCCCTTCATCAATATTTGGTGGAAGCAGGTATATCGCACCCCTCAATCTGTATTTTGTGGAAGAAGGTATATCAAACCTCTTAATCAGTATTTTGCTAGAGCAGGTATATCGCACCCCTCAATCAGCATTTTGTTTAAGAAGGTGTATCGCAGGCCTCAATCAGTATTTGGTGGAAGCAGGTATAGCGCACCCCTTAATCAGTATTTTGTGGAAGCATGTGTATCGCAGGCCTCAATCAATATTTGGTGGAAGCAGGTATATCAATCACATTAATCAGTATTTTGTGGAAGTAGGTATAGAGAACCCCTTAATCAATATTTGGTGGGAGCAGGTATATCGCACCCCTCAATCTGTATTTTGTAGAAGCAGGTATATCAAACCCCTTAATCAGTATTTTGTGGAAGTAGGTATATCAAACCCCTTAATCAGTATTTTGTGGAAGCAGTTGTATCAATCCCCTTAATCAGTATTTTGTGGAAGCAGGTATATCAAACCCCTTAATCAGTATTTTGTGGAAGCAGGTATATTGCACCCCTTAATCAGTATATTGTTTAAGAAGGTATATCACAGGCCTCAATCAGTATTTGGTGGAAACAGGTAAATCGCAGCCCTCAATCAGTATTTTGTGGGAGCAGGTATATAGAACCCCTTAATCAGTATTTTGTGGAAGCAGGTATATACAACCTCTTAATCGATATTTGGTGGAAGCAGGTATATCGCACCCCTCAATCTGTATTTTGTGGAAGCAGGTATATCAAACCCCTTAGTCAGTTTTTTGCAGAAGCAGGTATATCGCACCCCTCAATCAGTGTTTTGTTTAAGAAGGTGTAGCGCAGGCCTCAATCAGTATTTGGTGGAAGGTGGTAAATCGCAACCCTCAATCAGTTTTTTGTAGGTATATCAAGCCCCTTAATCAGTATTTTGTGGAAGCAGGTGTATCGCAGGCCTCAATCAATATTTGGTGGAAGCAGGTATATCAATCCCCCTAATCAGTATTTTGTGGAAGCAGGTGTATCGCAGGCCTCAGTCAAAATTTGGTGGAAGATGGTATATCAAACCCCTTAATAAGTATTTTGTTAAAGCAGGTGTATCGCAGACCTCAATAAATATTTGGTGGAAGCAGGTATATTGCAGGCCTCAATCAGTATTTTGTGGAAGCAGGTGTATCGCAGGCCTCAAACAATACTTGGTGAAAGCAGGTATTTCAATCCCCTTAATCAGTGTTTTGTGGAAGCAGGTATATATAACCCCTTAATTAATATTTGGCAGAAGCTGGTATATCGCATCCCTCAATTTATATTTTGTAGAAGCAGGTATATCAACCCCTTAATCAGTATTTTGCTAAAGCAGGTACATTGCACCACTCAATCAGTATTTTGTGGAATCAGGTATATCTAACCTCTTAATCAGTATTTTGTGGAAGCAGGTGTATCGCAGGCCTCAATCAGTATTTGGTAAAAGCAGGTATATCAATCCCCCTAAATCAGCAGTTTGCGGAAGCAGGTATATTGCACCCTTCAATCAGTATTTTGAGGAATCAGGTATATCAAACCCCTTAATCAGTATTTTGTGGAAGCAGGTGTATCAAAAGCCTCAATTGATATTTGGTGGAAGCAGTTATATAAATCCCATTAATCAGTATTTTGTGGAAGCGTGTGTATCGCAGGCCTCAATCAATATTTGGTGGAAGCAGGTATATCAATCCCCCAAATCAGTATTTTGCGTAAGCAGGTATATTGCACCCCTCAATCAGTTTTTTGTGGAATCAGGTATATCAAACCCCTTAATCAGTATTTTGTGGAAGCAGGTGTATCGCAGGCCTTAATCAATATTTGGTGGAAGCAGGTATATCAATTCCATTATTCAGTATTTTGCAGAAGCAGATGTATTGCACCACTCAATCAGTATTTTGTGCAAGCAGGTGTATCGCAGGCCTTAATCAATATTTGGTGGAAGCAGGTATATCAAACCCCTTAATCAGTATTTTGCGGAAGCAGGTATATTGCACCCCTCAATCAGTATTTTGTGGAATCAGGTATATCAAACCTCTTAGTCAGTATTTTGTGGAAGCAGGTGTATCGCAGCCCTCAATGAATATTTGGTGGAAGCAGGTATAGCAATCCCCTTAATCAGTTATTTGTAGAAGCAGGTATATCGCAGGCCTCAATCAATATTTGGTGTAAGCAGTTATATCGCACCCCTCAATCAGTATTTTGTGCAAGCAGGTGTATCGCAGGCCTCAATCAGTATTTGGTTGAAGATGGTATATCAAACCCCTTAATCAGAATTTTGTGGAAGCAGGTGTATCGCAGTCATCAATCAATATTTGGTGGAAGCAGAAATATCAATCCACTTAATCAGTATTTTGTGGAAGCAGGTATTTAGAACCCCTTAATTAATATATGGTGGGAGCAAGTGTATAACAACCCTCAACAAATATTTTGTTGAAGCAGGTATATCAAACCCATTAATCAGTATTTTGTGGAAGCAGGTATATAGAATCCCTTAATCTATATTTGGTGGAATTAGGTATATCACACCCCTCAATCTGTATTTTGTTGAAGCAAGTATATCAAACCCCTTAATGAGTATTTTGCGGAAGTAGGTATATCGCAGGCCTCAATCAATATTTGGCGGAAGCAGGTATATAAATCCCCTTAATTAGTATTTTGTAAAAGCAGGTGTATTGCAGGCCTCAATCAATATTTGGTGGAAGCAGGTATATCAATCCCCCTAATCAGTATTTTGTGGAAGCAGGTGTATCAAAGGCCTCAATCAATATTTGGTGAAAGCAGTATATTAATCCCCTTAATCAGTATTTTGTGGAAGCAGGTGTATCGCAGGCCTCAATCAATATTTGGTGGAAGCAGCTATATATCAGGCCTCAATCAGTATTTTGTGCAAGCTGGTGTATCGCAGCCCTTGATCAGTATTTGGTGGAAGATGGTATATCAAACCCCTTAATAAGTATTTTGTGGAAGCAGATGTATCGCAGGCCTTATTCAATATTTGGTGGAAGCAGGTACAGTACAGACCAAAAGTTTGGACACATCTTCTCATTCAAAGAGTTTTCTATGAAAATTGTAGATTCACACTGAAGGCATCAAAACTATGAATTAACACATGTGGAATTATATACATAACAAAAAAGTGTGAAACAACTGAAAATATGTCATATTCTAGGTTCTTCAAAGTAGCCACCTTTTGCTTTGATTACTGCTTTGCACACTCTTGGCATTCTCTTGATGAGCTTCAATAGGTAGTCACGTGAAATGGTTTTCACTTCACAGGTGTGCTCTGTCAGGTTTAATAAGTGGGATTTCTTGCCTTATAAATGGGGTTGGGACCATCAGTTGCATTGTGGAGAGTCAGGTAGATACACAGCTGATAGTCCTACTGAATAGACTGTTAGAATTTGTATTATGGCAAGAAAAAAAGCAGCTAAGTAAAGAAAAACGAGTGGCCATCATTACTTTAAGAAATGAAGGTCAGTCAGTCAGAAAAATTGGGAAAACTTTGAAAGTGTCCCCAAATGCAGTCACAAAAACCATCAAGCGCTACAAAGAAACTGGCTCACATGCTGACCGCCCCAGGAAAGGAAGAGCAAGAGTCACCTCTGCTGCGGAGGATAAGTTCATCCGAGTCACCAGCCTCAGAAATTGCAGGTTAACAGCAGCTCAGATTAGAGACCAGGTCAATGCAACACAGAGTTCTAGCAGCAGACACATCTCTAGAACAACTGTTAAGAGGAGACTG
Organism: Bufo gargarizans; assembly: GCF_014858855.1. Lineage (NCBI taxonomy): Eukaryota > Metazoa > Chordata > Amphibia > Anura > Bufonidae > Bufo > Bufo gargarizans. The sequence goes on from NC_058085.1 coordinate 122,761,185, forward strand.
TGTGAATCAGGCCTTCATGGTAGAATATCTGCTAGGAAACCACTGCTAAGGACAGGTAACAAGCAGAAGAGACTTGTTTGGGCTAAAGAACACAAGGAATAGACATTAAACCAGTGGAAATATGTGCTTTGGTCTGATGAGTCCAAATTTGAGATCTTTGGTTCCAACCACCGTGTCTTTGTGCGATGCAGAAAAGGTGAACGGATGGACTCTACATGCCGGGTTCCCACCGTGAAGCATGGAGGAGGAGGTGTGATGGTGTGGGGGTGCTTTGCTGGTGACACTGTTGGGGATTTATAAAAAATTGAAGGCATACTGAACCAGCATGGCTACCAAAGCATCTTGCAGCGGCATGCTATTCCATCCGGTTTGCGTTTAGTTGGACCATCATTTATTTTTCAACAGGACAATGACCCCAAACACACCTCCAGGTTGTGTAAGGGCTATTTGACCATAAAGCAGAGTGATAGGGTGCGGCGCCAGATGACCTGGCCTCCACAGTCACCGGACCTGAACCCAATCGAGATGGTTTGGGGTGAGCTGGACCGCAGAGTGAAGGCAAAAGAGCCAACAAGTGCTAAGCATCTCTGGGAACTCCTTCAAGACTGTTGGAAGACCATTTCAGGTGACTACCTCTTGAAGCTCATCAAGAGAATGCCAAGAGTGTGCAAAGCAGTAATCAAAGCAAAAGGTGGCTACTTTGAAGAACCTAGAATATGACATATTTTCGGTTGTTTCACACTTTTTTGTTATGTATATAATTCCACATGTGTTAATTAATAGTTTTGGTGCCTTCAGTGTGAATCTACAATTTTCATAGTCATGAAAATAAAGAAAACTCTTTGAATGAGAAGGTGTGTCCAAACTTTTGGTCTGTACTGTATATTGCAGGCCTCAATCAGTATTTTGTGCAAGCAGGTATATCGCAGTATGCAGTAATCAGCATGTTGCTGAATTAGGTATATTTTAGGCCTCAATCAATATTTGGTGGAATCAGGTATATCAATCACCTTAATCAGTATTTTGTGGAAGCAGGTGTATCGCAGGCCTCAATCAATATTTGGTGGAAGCAGCTATATCAAACCCTTTAATCAGTATTTTGCGGAAGCATGTATATCTCAGGCCTCAATATTTAGTGGAAGCAGGTACATCAATCGCTTTTATCAATATTTCGTGGAAGTAGGTGTATTGCAGGCTTCAATCAATATTTGGTTGAAGCAGGTATATAGCACCACTCAATGTGTATTTTGTGGAAGCAGGTATATCAAACCACTTATTCAGTATTTTTTGGAAGCAGGTATTTCACCCCCCTCAATCAGTATTTTGTGGAAGCAGGTGTATTGCAGGCCTCAATCAATATTTGGTGGACTCAGGTATATCAATCCCCTTATTCAGATTTTTGTGCAAGCAGGTATATCGCACCCCTCAATCAGTATTTTTTGGAAGCAGGGATATCAAACCCCTTATTTAGCATTTTGCTGAATTAGGTATATCGTAGACCTCAATCAATATTTGGTGGAAGCAGGTATATCAATCCCTTTAATCAGTATTTTGTGGAAGCAGGTGTATCGCAGGCCTAAATCAATATTTGCTGGAAGCAAGTATATCACACCCCTCAATCAGTATTTTGTGGAAGCAGGTATATCAATCCCCTTAATCAGTATTTTGTGAAAGCAGTTGTATCATAGACCTCAATCAATATTTGGTGGAACCCGGTTGATCAATCTTCTTAATCAGTTTTTTGAGGAAGCAGGTATATCAAACCCCTTAATCAGTATTTTGCGGAAACAGGTATATTGCAGACCTCAATCAATATTTTGTGGAAGCAGGTACATCAATCCCTTTAATCAGTATTTTGTGGATGCAGGTGTATCACAGGCCTCAATCTATATTTGGTGGAAGTAAGTATATCGCACCACTCAATCTTTATTTTGTGGAAGCAGGTATATCAAACCTTTTATTCAGTATTTTGTGAAAGCAGGTATATCGCACCTCTCAATCAGTATTTTGTGGATGCAGGTGTATCGCAGGCCTCAATCAATATTTGGTGGAAGCAGGTATATCGCACCCTTTAATCATTATTTTGTGGAAGCAGATATATAGAACACCTTAATCAGTATTTTGCGGAAGCAGGTGTATCGCAGGCCTCCATCAATATTTGGTGTAAGCAGGTATATCAATCGACTTAATCAGTATTTTGTGGAAGCAGGTATATCAATCCCCTTAATCAGTATTTGGTGGAAGCAGGTATATCAATTCCCTTATTCAGTATTTTGTGGAAGCAGGTATATCGCACCCCTCAATCAGTATTTTTTGGAAGCAGTAATATCAAACCCCTTTATTCAGTATTTTGCTGAATTAGGTATATGGTAGACCTCAATCAATATTTGGTGAAAGCAGTTATATCAATCACCTTAATGAGTTATTTTGTGGAAGCAGGTGTATCGCAGGCCTCAATCAGTTTTTTGTGGAAACAGTTATATCAAACCCCTTAATCAGTATTTTGCGGAAGCAGGTATATCGCAGGCCTTAATCAATATTTGGTGGAAGCAGGTATATCGCACCACTCAATCTGTATTTTGTGGAAGCAGGTATATAAAACCCCTTAATCAGTATTTTGTGGAAGCAGGTGTATCGCAGGCCTCAATCAATATTTGGTGGAAGCAGGTATATTGCACCCTTTCATCAGTATTTTGTGGAAGCAGGTATATAGAACCCCTTAATCATTATTTTGTGGAAGCAGGTATATCGCAGGCCTCAAACAATATTTGGTGAAAGCAGGTATATTGCACCCTTTAATCAGTATTTTGTAGAAGCAGGTATGTAGAACTCCCTAATCAATATTTGGTGGTAGCAGGTATATCGCACCTTTTAATCAGTATTTTGTGGAAGCAGGGATATCAAATCCCTTAATTAGTATTTTGCTGAAGCAGGTATATCGCAGGCCTCAATCATTATTTTGTCGAAGCAGGTATATCAATCCCCTTAATCAGTATTTTGTGGAAGCAGGTGTATCATAGGCCTCAATTAATATTTGGTGGAAGCAGGTATATTAATCCCCTTAGTCAGTTTTTTGTGGAAGCAGGTATATCGCACCCCTTAATCATTTTTTGGTGGAAGCAGGTATATCAAACCCCTTAATCAGTATTTTGCGGAAGCAGGTATATCGCAGGCCTTAATCAATATTTGGTGGAAGCAGGTATATCTCACCACTAAATCTGTATTTTGTGGAAGCAGGTATATCTCACCACTCAATCTGTATTTTGTGGAAGCAGGTGTATCGCAGGCCTCAATCAATATTTGGTGGAAGCAGGTATATTGCACCCTTTAATCAGTATTTTGTGGAAGCAGGTATATAGAACCCTGTAATCAATATTTGGTGGAAGCAGGTATATTAATCCCCTTAATCAGTATTTTGTGGAAGCAGGTATATCAATCCCCTAATCAGTATATTGTGGAAGCAGGTATATCGCACCCCTTAATCATTTTTTGGTGGAAGCAGGTATATCAAACCCCTTAATCAGTATTTTGCGGAAGCAGGTATATCGCAGGCCTTAATCAATATTTGGTGGAAGCAGGTATATCTCACCACTAAATCTGTATTTTGTGGAAGCAGGTATATCTCACCACTCAATCTGTATTTTGTGGAAGCAGGTGTATCGCAGGCCTCAATCAATATTTGGTGGAAGCAGGTATATTGCACCCTTTAATCAGTATTTTGTGGAAGCAGGTATATAGAACCCTGTAATCAGTATTTAGTGGAAGCAGGTATATCAAACCCCTCAATCAGTATTTTGTGGAATTGCTATTCAACTATATGTACCACGTAAACTGCATAACAAGATAAAATGAAAGAAACTGAATTCTGCTGTGATTTATATTTACTAGTGCATAAAAGTATTTAGTCAGCCACTAATTATGCAAATTCTCCCACTTAAAAAGATGAGAGAGTCCTGTAATTCTCATTATAGGTACACTTCAACTACGAGAGACAGAATTTGAAGGAAAAAATACAGGAAATCACATTGTAGGATTTCTAATAAATTATTTGGTTAATTCCTCTGTAAAATAAGTAGTTGATCACCTACAAACAAGCAAGATTTCTGGCTCTCACAGACCTGTAACTTCTTCTTTAAGAGGCTCCTCTGTCCTCCACTCGTTACCTGTATTATTGGCACCTGTTTGAACTTGTTATCACTATAGAAGACACCTGTCTACAACCTCAAACAGTCACACTCCAAACTCCACTATGGCCAAGACCAAAGATCTGTCAAAGGACACCAGAAACAAAATTTTAAACCTGCACCAGGCTGGGAAGACTGAATCTGCAATAGGCCAGCAGCTTAGTGTGAAGAAATTAACAGTGGGAGCAATTATTAGAAAATGGAAGACATGCAAGACCACTAATAATCTCCCTCGATCTGGGGCTTCATTCAAGATCTCACCCCGTTGGGTCAAAATGATCACAAGAACGGTGAGGGAAAATCCCAGAACCACACGGGTGACCTAGTGAATGACCTTCAGAGAGCTGGGACCAAAGTAACAAAAGCTATTATCAGTAACACACTACGCCGCCAGGGACTCAAATCCTACAGTGCCAGACGTCTCCCCCTACTTAAACTAGTACATGTCTGGGCCCATCTGAAGTTTGCTAGAGAGCATTTGGATGATCCAGAAGAGGATTGGGAGAATGTCATACGGTCAGATGAAACCAAAGTTGAACTTTTTGGTAGAAACTCAACTCGTCGTGTTTGGAGGAGAAAGAATGCTGAGTTGCATCCAAAGAACACCATACCTACTGTGAAGCATGGGGGTGGAAACATCATGGTTTGGGGCTATTTTTCTGCAAAGGGACCAGGACGACTGATCCGTGTAAAGGAAAGAATGTGGCCATGTATCATTACATTTTGAGTGAAAACCTCCTTCCATCAGCAAGGTCATTGAAGATGAAACGTGGTTGGGTCTTTCAGCATGACAATGATCCCAAACACACCGCCCAGGCAACGAAGGAGTGGCTTCGTAAGAAGCATTTCAAGGTCCTGGTGTGGCCTAGCTAGTCTCCAGATCTCAACCTTTGGAGGGAGTTGAAAGTCTGTGTTGCCCAGCGACAGCCCCAAAACATCACTGCTCTAGAGGAGATCTGCATGGAGGAATGGGCCAAAATACCCGCAACAGTGTGTGAAAACCTTGTGAAGACTTACAGAAAACTTTGTCACTGCCAACAAAGGATATATAAGTATTGAGATGAACTTTTGTTATTGACCAAATACTTATTTTCCACCATAATTTGCAAATAAATTCTTCAATAATCAGACAATGTGATTTTCATGATTTATTTTTTTCTCATTATGTCTCTCATAGTTGAGGTATACCTATGATGAAAATTACCGGCCTATCTCATCTTTTTAAGTGGAAGAACTTGCACAATTGGTGGCTGACTAAATACTTTTTTGCCCCACTCTATATAGGGAGAGGTTATATGGAGTAATAGAAGATATAAGGATAAGTTATATGGAGTAATAGAAGATATGGAGAAGTTATATGGAGTAATAGGAGGAGATATAAGAATAGGTTATATGAAGTAATAGGAGTAAATATAGTGAGAGGTTATATGGAGATATAGGGAGAGATTATATGGCGTAATAGGAAGATATATGAGGAGAGGTTATATGGAGTAATAGGAAAAGATATAGGGAGATGTTATATGGAATAATAAGAGGCGATATAGGGAGAGATTATATGAAGTAATAGGAAGTTATATAGGTGAGGATACATGGAGTAATAGGAGAACATATAGGGAGAAATGATATGGATGGAGAACAGAGTTTTAGTAGAAGGGTGAGACAGTATAATCTAAGTTATTGTTTTTATTGTATTTTTACCAATTGCACAGGATATTTTTAACCATAAAGATAATATTCAGTAAATCCATGTGGCTGCAGGTTTTATTATTTTCCTATAGGAAGGCCATAGCACAGGTTATCAGAAATTCTGTAGAGAGCTAAAGTAAATGTCCTAAAGACAACCAGCCTGGTAGGAGGAGGAAGAAGGATGAGGTCTAGAGTCCCCTCAGCAGCTGGAGTTTGAGCAGTAGAGAGACCTGGAGACTGGCCACACATTCCTCGAGTTTGAAGCAATAAAGCTTTGGCAGGAGTAATCTGCAAGGATTTCCTGGATATCAGGATGAAACGCATGTGGGCTAGGCTCACATCACCTACAAATAAAGTGCCATAAGTAGGAAGATAAAGCACATGAAAATCATGGACTTAAGAAATCACAGAAAAAGCCATCAAGTCTACTCAAAATCACAGAAAGATGACAAACTTATACAAGGGCAGGCTAAACACCAGTTCCCAAAAGGATGCAGAGAAGTCACAGTGGTATATGAATGAGGCTGCAGAGGTGCAAAATACTGATGAACATCCTTCACCCAGCTGTCATTCATGAGGGAGGTGGCTGTGTGGTATTAGTCATAGGGTTGCTCGTAGTATACCATGCAGGCTTACACCTTTTGTCACGTTCATTCTACTAGATTAGGCAGGCTGGTCCCCACCTCCTTCATGTACCATAAAAACTGTATCCAACTAAAATATGCATGTGGTATTAGTTGATATGGATTAAGGGTTCGATTGTCTTGCAAGACCCTGCGCTAATATACACTTGTCTAACCTCCCCTGTATAGAATTTCTTTCTTTTTGCATGCTGCTGGGAATTGATGTTTTAACCTACCTGTATGTTAGTAAGTGTGACCTCATTCTGTGTTTATCAGGGCATATTCAGACATTGCGGTTAAGCCATTGTCAAATCCACATCAATTTTGTATGTGGTTGCAGTTTTCACAGGGAAACATAGCTTTGATGTGTTTCACCTGCATCAAAAACACAAGAAAACTATATATGGCTTTTTCTCATGGGCATTTCAAACATATTTCAACCAGAACACTCTAAACATTTAGGTTGAGTGAAAGACAAAGGAACATTCCATCAATTTATTCTGTGGCTAAAAGCTAAAAAAGAGAGGGTAGCATTAGGACATAAAATGTAATAAAAATGGAAGCGGGCTGATCTATTCCCTTGGGTGTACATTGGGCACGTGACCTGAGTGCTGAGTGTGGTTGCCAAGAACTTTGCCTTGGCCGCTTTGTCCCTGGGAAAGGAAAACCTAGCTATGATTTCACACATATAGGAAAAATTGCAGTAGATGTTGAAACATTGTCCAAAAATAAGCTTGGTGATGGTAGAATGATGAATGATAATCGGTGAAACTGAAAAATAGTTCAGGTTAGGCATAGTTACATAGTTTATACGGTTAAATACATTAAGTTCAACAAAGGGATAGGTTGGGACACTGATTTTAGGAAAAGGGGAGTGAGACCCAGATTTTTACACATTTTTATAAAAATTAATGTAATTTACTTTTAAGAATTCATCTAAGGTCTTTTTAAAACTGCCCACTATTCCTGCTGTGACCACGTCCTGAGGTAGACTATTCCAGAGATTCACAGTTCTTACAGTAAAGAAGCTTTGAGGCTTCTGGAGACCTAACTTCTTCAGATGGAGGCAGTGCCCCCTTGCCTTTTGAGGGAGTTTTAAAGGGAACAGCTTTTTAACATATTTTTTGTATGGTCCATTTACATTTTTGTATAGGTAAAAATAAATTTAATTATTTTAATCTTCCCTCAAGTACATTCAAATCCTTCTCTATGGGTGACTCTCCCAGTGCTACTTCCCCTAGGACATATGATAACCATTGATTATTATTGCCCAGATGCATAACTTTTACATTTGTCCACATTGAACCTCATTTGTCAAGTTGGTGCCAAAATACTCAGTGTCCTAGTGAGCTTGTAGTTTTTGAACATCTTCCATATATTGCACAGTATTACATAGCTTGGTGTCTTCTGCAAAAATAGACACAGTCATGAGAAGAGTCCAACCATGTCTTAGCCACACCAACTACATCTATGTGTTTGACTAGTACCATAGACTCCAGCTCCCCATTTTGCTTGTTTGACTTCTGACATTCAGTTCCTGAAAAGTAAATATCTGAGATTTTTATAGGAACTTTGGTTTATATTGTTGGTTTGTAACAGTTTCATGTTACCAGCAGCTCTGTTTTTCATGTGTGTACATTAGTGCCCAGTCTTCCCCCTACTCTCACTAACCTCAGCCCCCACTAAATCCCTACTATCCCCTCCTATATCCTACTCCCTCTCTACACTGTCCACCCCATTATTGGTATGATTCCACCTCCCCAGATCCTAGTTTAAAAGCTCCTACAGCCGTCATAGCATTCTTTCCCCCAGCACAGCTGCACCCTTCCCACTAAGGTGCAGCCCATCCCTACTGTAGAGCATGTAGCTGAGAAGTAAGCCCAGTTCTCCATGAACCCAAACCCATCCTTCCTGCAACAGCTTCTGAGCCACTTATTTACATAGTTACATATATAATACAGTTGAAAAAAGACATGTCCATCAAGTTCAATAAAGGGATAGGTGGGAATACGAATCCCATAAGGAAGTGAGACTCATATTTCTACACATATTGAATATTGTTTTTCTTTTGTTTCTTTTTATTCTTTGGCTATCACAAATGAAGAGGTATATCTGTAGATAAAGTGCCTTTAATTTTGTAAACTGGTTGTCATGTATGAAAATGTCTTGATAACTGTCTGAATGACCAAGTGTAATGTATATACACTACCCAATTCAATGCTTGCTGAAGGATTCTTCTTTCCTATGTGTTTGTAATTTGGAAAAATGTTAATAAAAATTATCTGCTTAAAAAAAAAAAAAAATGATACTGTGGTGCGTATTAAAGGGGTTATCCAAGAGTATAAAATGTCCCCCCATATGCCTGGCCCCCACACTGAATATACTTACCACGCTCTGCTCCTGGTTCCCGCACCGCTGCTGCTTCTCCCCGTGCGCTGGGATAAGCAGCAGCAGTGGTGCGGGGACCAGGAGCGGTGCGAGTATATTCCATGTGACGAGCCTGGCATATGGAGGAATTTTATACTCTTGGATAACCCCCTTAATGCCCCCACATTGTTATTTTTGCCCCTTTGTGCCAGCACACAGTAGTAATCTCCACATTGTGCCCCCTTCACAGTAGCTATGGACAGATTATGTGCCCCCTCACAGTAATTACGCTAGATATGTGCCTCCCTTACAGTAGTTATGGACAGATATATTCCCCTCACACAGACCCGTTGAAATGAATGGGTCAGGATTCAGTCTAGATGACATGCATTTTCACCGGCGCTGGGTGCGCCAAAGTAATGGAAAGGCCGGTGCCGCTTCATAACTTTGGCAGTACCACTGCCAATTTAGGGTTTATTAAGACCAGTGTCTAAAACCCCGTTCCTAATAAATGACTCCTGAGTGTCTGGGCAACAGTTTTAACCCATTTACACAACACGGACCATATGCATTTTGTGACTGCAAATTACAGATGACACCCATGTAATGTATTTTGCGGTCCACAATCGGCAAGATATGGATGCCGTCCATGTGCCATCTGCATTTTTTTGCAGACCCATTACCTAGCCTGCACATTGCGGACCAGTATAGGACATTACATTTTCTATCCTCTGCGGAACAGACATAGGGATGCGGAAAGCAAATGACTTGTATGTGCTTTCTGCATCTGTATGTCCATTCTGCACAAGATGGAAAATGTGATACATCCTATACTTATCAACAAAATGGGGACTGCAGACCCCTTTAAGTTAATGGGTCTGCAAAAACATACAGATCGCACATGGACGGCATCCATATCTTGCCGATTGTGGACCGCAAAATACATTAGAATGTAGCCTCACAGTATGTGGTGTGGCAGGCGCAGCACAATGAAGTGCCTTTTGCGCTGTGGCATTAGAAGAATTTTTATATCTCTGACTTTTTAGTCTAACCAGACTGTCTATGACTTTGTAATTCCTTTAGCGCCGTTCTAAGGAAGCAGTAGGTTTAAAGAGCACACCAAATGCTTGAGATAACTTCTTTATTAACTTCAACATTTCTTCATATATAACAATGCTGCCTCCGCAGCAGATAGTCCACATACAAAACACTTGTTGAATAAAGTATCATAAAATGGCGGTATGCATAATGGTGGATATATTTCTCTCTTGAGTATCTGTACTGTCACTTTAAGTTATTTTAGCACTTTATAATCTCTCTGAGAGGTATATCTGAGGTCTAACTAATAGTTCACTTGCTGAATTTGATCGTATTTTGCAATATGCAGTTAGTAACTATTTGCAGATTGGTTGAGTATGATCTGGTATGGTTGTATGCAATATGGAATTTTAATTTGGATTGTGAACTTTGTAGTTTGCAATTGGTGGAACTGTAAGTAAGCACATATATAACTTGTTCAGTATACAGTTCTAATCACTATATTAACAGTAGGAACATTATATAACTGTTTTAAATACCTATTTTGGCCTCTTGCTTCCATAAAACACAGCTCTTAGTGGAGTGAATGTCTGTTCAGCTTCTCTCTCTCCTCTGGTGTAATGATTCTAGCAACTGTTGCTAGGCAGATTTACCACACAGGCTGTGTGTGAGGCTGGCTGTGATTGGTCTAGACTCCTGCCCAACAACAACAGTTTAACTCTATGCTTTCTGTTGTTTCTGCTGTTTCATTGAGCTTACCTTACATTATATAATGAATCTTAAAGGCACAATATCTTTTTCTGCTTCTGTGAACACAATATATATAACAGTTTTATGACATCCAAACATGAAGTCACTGTAAATAACTCTGCTTTTGTCTTTAACACACAAACATAGGAACTGTATTAAGGTTATAGGCAGGTATAGCTGTTTAAACATATAAGCTATATTAGCAACCTAGGACAGGTCTTAGCTGGCCAGTTACATGTGGGTAAGGGACAGTCACAGGAGGGCCAGAGGGGGACAGGGGGGATGGGTGGGGTAAAAAAATAACATACCAAGTCAGGTTCAGTGCCTGGCTGGGACAGTGAACACAGTTCTCACTCACCTCCTCCTAAATTGCTGCAGGCTTCACACATTCAGCACCAGGAGCGCTAGGTGAGGACCAGATGTGGGTGGAGCTACAGCAACACTTAACAGGGGAGTGGCTACTGACATCGCTAGATGGGAGTCCGAGCTAGTACATAGTGAAGTGGCTCAGCACAGGCCTGGCTGAGCTGGTGTCAAACTATTCATGACACTGCCCACCACACGGCAGGACTGAGCTGTAAGGAGGCGGGTGCCATCGCAGATGCAGCTCAGGACATACTGTTAAGGCTCTGCTCCTTAGAGCTGTGAATGGTGCAGTAGGACCTGAGATTAAAGTCAGATAGTGAGGTGGGCCTCTTTTACATGCTGGATGGAGTGATGATGAATGATGAAGCGGGGAGCCTGCTGCTCTCTGCTTCAGCATTACAATCAGCTGTCTGTGCCTCCTGTAAACGCACAGACCGCTGAGCTGGAGGGCTTCCTTATAGGCTGGGCCCCTTTGCAGCTGAACCGGCTTCACAGACGGAATGTCCGCCCTTGTCTTAGTGTCATATTTAACTCCCTAAGCTCCTGCTGTCTCTCTAGTGATACTTTCTGAAAACACTACCTTGGAGGTCCTGGACTTGAACTTCTTTCCTAGTTCCCTAAAATCATTTTTAAGGAAGTTCCATCTCTCCCTGACTTTACCATTGGTACTAATGTGTACCATGACCACCAAGTCTTCCCCAGCCCCAACCAGCAATCTCTCTATCTGTTCTGCAATATGCCAAACCCGAGCAACTAGATGACAACACAGTGTTCAGCATTTATGGTCTCGACGACAGATGACCCTGTATGTCCACCTAATAATGGAATCCGCAACCACTGCCACCTGCCTGACTTTTGATGCACTCCTCTTCCCATGCTTATAGCAGTCATTCTCCTGGTTGCTAGGAGAAATGCCTTGGGCCAGAACCTCATCCTGATGACCACACAAATATGCCTAATAATTGGATCCAGTGGTATTCACCCATTCAGTATGGCCAGTAGCAGTGTGTCCCTTGTTAGCATATCTAAGGCAGGAAGGGCACATTGTAAAAGCAGTTGAACAACATCCTTTTGACCAATATATGGGGGAGGATATTTGGGTGGTCACAGGGTGGAGTCTATGGTTTGGGGCTGGGACACAGCAACATATAGGTGAAAGTTGGGAGAGGGGCTGGGGCTTCTCTTCCTGGAAACCTATGGATGAACAGCATTTCAGGAGCAAGCTAAGTTATATGTGTGCTTATGTGGGTATGTATATAAGTATAATATCCCAGTAGACTTTATATGTGTACATATAGATATTTGCAGTCTGCAATTGTATTACCAGTAGATTATATATGCTGTTTATGCATGAGTCTCTATATGTACATGTACTAATGGTCAGGTACTGGATGTGAGTTGGTTAGAAGAGCAGATCCAGTAGACTGTATATTAGTGGACTCTGGATATACTGTATATACATACACATTATTAGCCACATTTGCTTAGCATCCAGGGAGGGCAGGAACTGAGGTGGCTGTGTGTGGTGGTGTCCTCTATGTATTGTGTTATCTGTATCTCTATGTATAATGTCCATTGCTTTGTCATCTCTATATTATCAGCAAACTATTTTTATATATAAGTATCTGCGAGGGTTATGTGTTGCTCCTGGGGAATATGAAGGACTGGAAGAGGTGTAATTATACACAGAATAATCAGGTTGTATGGGAAACAAGGGCAACATGCTAGGAATAGAATAGAAGGGATGGAAAACGGAGATATACATAAATATCCATTTTCCAAGAATCAAAAATCCCCTCATCAATGGCGAGCTAGGCCCAAATGTTTTAATTGATCTCTGTTAGAATATACTGTTGAAATTGCTGTTATACTGTGAATTTAGGTTTTTAGACCTAGGAGATTCGGACAGGTAACACAGTTTCATTGAGTCCTAGTGTGAGTTCATCAGTTTGCGTCCCTAATATCATTCAAACATTTACTAGGGTGTTTCAGCTCAGGACTAGGCTCCCTGGCACTTTTTCCTGTACCCTTTCTCATGAAATTAACCCAAATACTGACCCCATAGTCCTGATCATGTCCTCCTCCTCCCACCTCCATTTCACTGACCCCAGCCAGTGCCAGCACAGTGAGGTCTAAGCCGCTCTCCAGGTTTGCAATGCTTCTGCATGTTGCAAGCTGCGTATTTACAGTATCTCACAAAAGGGAGTACGCCCCTCACATTTCTGTAAATATTTTATGATATCTTTTCATGGGACAACACTGAAGATTTGACCTTTTTATACAATGTAAAGTAGTCAGTGTACAGCTTGCATAAGATATATGAAAAAAAGGGATTTCAGCTCGCCCACCGTCCTCCTTCTCCGTGCACGTATTCCTGACCAGGAATCAATCAGAACAGTAGAAAAATCCAGCAGCAGGCTCAGGATAAAATCCAGTTTCTTTATTTCTTCATTATAAAATACATAGGCTGACCAGACAGGCCTGCATGATGATGCACAAGAAAGCCTGCAAACAGTTTGCTGAAGACAAGCAGACTAGGACATGGATTACTGGAACCATGTCATGTGGTCTGATGAGACCAAGATAAACTTATTTGGTTCAGATGGTGCCAAGCGTGTGTGGTGGCAACCTGCTGAGGAGTATAAAAAAACAAGTGTGTCTTGCCTACAGTCAAGCATGGGGGTGGGAATATCATGGTTTGGGGGATGCATAAATGCTGCCAGCTGTGGGGAGCTACGGTTCATTGAGGCAACCATGAATGCCAACATGCTCTGCTTCAGTATGTCACAGTACATGATCCCCTCCCTTCGGAAACTGGGCTGCAGGGCAGTATTCCAACACGATAACGACCCCAAACACACCTCAAAAACGGCCACTGCCTTGCTAAAGAAACTGAGGAAGAAAGTGCTGGACTGGCAAAGCATTTCTCCACACATAAACCCTATTGAGCTTCTATGGGAAACCCTCAAACAGAACATGGAGGAGCGCAAGGTCTCATCCACCAGCTCTATGATGTCGTCATGGAGGAGTGGAAGAGGATTCCAGTCTCAACCTGTGAAGCTCTAGTGAACTCCATGCCCAAGAGGATTTCTGGCAGTGCTGGAAAATGATGGCCACATAAAATATTGACACTTTGGGCATAATTTGGCCATTTTTTCACTCAGGGTTGTGCTCACTTTTGTTGCAAGCGGTTAAGACATTAATGGCTGTGTGTTGAGTTATTTTGAGGGCACACCAAGTTTACACTGTTATACAAGCTGTTATCAAAGTGTCATATCTTCAGTGTTGTCCAATGAAAAGATATTTGAGTAGATTGAGTAGTAATGGTGATTTTGGTTAAAACTTAACTTTTAATTCTTAAGGATAGAATATGTCCCTCGGTGTGATATTAGATACAAAGAATGTGTACAATAGCACAAGGGATGCAAAATATACTTGGTGCACGGCGGCACCTTTTAGATTCACAATAACTTGGTGCACGGCGGCACCTTAAATAACCGGTGGTCTTACCGTTACCGCCACGGTCTTCTGGTTTTTGGTGATGTCCAACGCTAGCAGGTGTGCTGTGGAAAAAAGTGTTGTTCATGTTGTAGAAGCATGCGGTCCCAGTCTCCTCCTCGTAGGGGGGGGTTTACCACCTCGATACCCATAGCTTTAATGCTCCGTGGGTTACCATGATGGTATTCGTGTATATGGCGTGATACGGCTGTATCTTTTCTGTTGGTGATATCCCCTAGATGTTCACCAATCCGTCTACGCAATTCTCGCTTCGTCTTGCCTATGTATTCCAAGGGGCATTCACAGGTGATTTTGTAAATGACCCCCCTGGTACGGCAATTTACAAAGTCCTTAATCTTGAAGGATTTTTGAAGATTGACACTGAAGAATTCTTTGCCTGTTTGTATTGTACTACAGGCTATACATCCACTGCATCTGAAACACCCTTGTGGTTTTCTGTCTAGCCAGGTTCCTTTTCCAGTTGATTTATGGTGGCTATGTACCAGTAGGTCCCTAAGGCTGTTACCCCTCCTGAAGGTGATCTGAGGGTAGTCAAAGATCTTTTCTTTGATGTCTGGGTCTTTGATGTCTGGGTCCATCTTATTAGAACGGGTGCTCCGTAATAGGACGCTAGGGCCAAGATAGCACCCACTAGTTAGGGCTGTCTAGGAACCCTCCAATATATAACACCCCTGCCGGGCCCCAATCGCACTTTTTTCCACAGCACACCTGCTAGCGTTGGACATCACCAAAAACCAGAAGACCGTGGCGGTAACGGTAAGACCACCGGTTATTTAAGGTGCCGCCGTGCACCAAGTTATTGTGAATCTAAAAGGTGCCGCCGTGCACCAAGTATATTTTGCATCCCTTGTGCTATTGTACACATTCTTTGTATCTAATATCACACCGAGGGACATATTCTATCCTTAAGAATTAAAAGTTAAGTTTTAACCAAAATCACCATTACTACTCAATCTACTCAAATTTCTAAACATATTGGTGATTAAGTCATCATTTTAGCATATAGCTCCCCCTAGCTCCAATGAAAAGATACCATAAAATATTTACAAAAATGTGAGGGGTGTATTCACTTTTGTGAGATACTGTAGATCCAGAATCTGGGCTTCCAGATATGCAACATGCTTGCATCTAATGCAAATGTATTCACCCTCAAACAGCTCTTCAAGGCATGCATACACTGTACAGAATGCACACTTAGTAGCATTGTCCATGGAGCACATGTTTAAATGGGGATGAACAGTAACGTATAAAAGAAACAGTAAATGTGAATTTAAATTCAAACCCCTGACAGCTATAATTGGGGAACTTGCTAGAATCAAGCAAAGAATGTACAAGGAAAATTGATCAATCCTTAATTCCTATGTCCTTGTGTTGAACTGTGGCCTAGTGATAAACTATGCACTTATCTGTAATTGTAGCACTTTTCTGTAATTTTGCAGTAATCAGCAAACCTTGCAGCACTTGCAAAACTTCGCTTGCAGTTTCTGTGGCTTTAATGTAAGTTTAGATGACAGAATTCCTTAAAGGGGTTTTCCAGGCGTTTGGCCCTTTTTGATAGCCCCTGTAGTAAGTGGTAAAGAATAAAAGATTTAAACCCACCTTCTCCTTGCCAATCCAGCCCTCCTGACTCTATTTGATGATCTTTCAGATGGGCCTCAGCAGTCATGTGTCCCTAAGTTGCACAGCACTGCTGGGTCACGTGCTACTTGGGACAAGTCACCGCTGGGACCAGTCATTTTTCGCGGTGGTGCACATGACCACCATCTGTACACTGGGTGGAATAAGCAAGCTGTGAATAAGAATATTGCCAAATGGAGCTAGAGTGAAGGACAGCAATTGGTCAATCTTTTATTAAAGGGAGTCTTTCCCCTAAACTGACCATTATAGAACACTAACACCATGATCTGCATTATAGTCCCCATATTGGAATGCTACTTACCATATAGCTGTCCGTCGCTTATTTTCGCTAAAAACACTTTTATTCCACATGTTCCTCATTTCCCTGGTTCTTTTCTGGCCCTTTGTTTACATGCAATAAAAACAATCTCTGCCCCTCCCCCTGCACTGCTAAGGGAGTGAATACAAGAGCTGCCCTGAGTGACATGTCTGCCTGCTGGGAGACTCTGCAGCATGTTGTATGTGTAAGACTACAAGAGCTGCCCATAGTGACATGTCTGCCTGCTGGGAGACTCTGCAGCATGTTGTATGTGTAGGACTACAAGTCCCACTTGTATAATGACACTGCTAATACACACAGGATCTTCCCCCTACCTTCTTGTGAAATGCTCTCTCTAGTATGTCAGCTTCAGTTCCCAGCATTGTCTCCTCACTGCCTGCAGAGCTGTGCAGCTGAAGGGGTTAAGAATCCTAGCAGAGAGTAGACGGCAGTGAAGGGGGGGGGGGGGGCGTGGCCAGCACAGAGATGTCTGGTTTACAGGCTTGTAAACAATCTTTATCAGAGCAGGGAGAGAAGCTGACATCACAGGTCATGTGACCCTCAGTGAAATCTGAGAAACCAGCCACTGGAGATAAAGTGAGTTAATTGGAAAGCTGTTACATTTGCCTAGTTAGGAACATAGAAAGAGCAAAAAAATTACTCGGACAACCCCTTTAATCCAATAAAAATGTTGTATAAGGACCTGAAGTGTACAGTTCATGGGAGGAAACCCACCAACATAACTGAGTTGAAGCTGTTTTGTATTGGGGAATGGGCTAAAATTCCTCCAAGCCGATGTGCAGGACTAATTAATAATTACCAGAAATGTTTAGCTGCAGTTATTGCTGCACATAGGAAGCACACCATATACTGAAAGCAAAACTTTACATAGTTTTCCACTCCCAGACATTTGGTATGAGATCATTTTCCTCAATAAATAAATGACCAGGTCTAACATATTTGACTCATTTGTTAGATTTTGTTATTTTACTTTATATTTAGGACTTGTGTGAAAATCAGTCTGTCTATCTAAATGAAATTACCTACATAGTGTAGTATATATCCTACCTGTAGCAAGAATGCTTTTGCAATTTTAATTGAGTTGCCCTCAAACCAGAGGTACCATCTATGGAGAAAGGCAGTGGTGTTCACAAGGTGAAATGGCTGGAAAGTGATGGATATACGGTGAACACATACATTGTAAGAGTATAGAAAAGCTTGGTGTGGGATTATTATTAAGCTGGTAATAGATAAAGTAAAGAAAATTAAATTTCCAAGGGTCTGGTACATTAACATTTTCTTACATGGTAATTAAAAACCATTATACAGGAATTTTAAGACAGAAATCTCTTTGGAAAAAAAACTGCACAGTCGTCCAGCAGCCAAGACGCTGAAATTCCTTACATCCTCTCTTGTTGCCCATAAAAAAAAGAAAATCACTTGCCAATCTGGCTCGGCTCCAGCCTGCTTTCTGAGATTACCATCTTGGATGGATGTCACAGCAGCTATGCTTGAGAGGACCAGCCAGCACCTTCTGGAGGGCCTGTCAGACTTTCCATGAACTCATAAGAGAACTGGGGCTGCAGAAAGGCAGAAAGCAGACAGTGTGGTGGGGGAGGTTATAAGAGCCAGGGTTGACCCCATTAACACCTTGGACCCAACACTGGGGTTTGCACTGCAGCTTTGATGTGTTTTACTATTAAATTTGCCAAAAGCAGCAACTCTCCAAAGTGTTAATACTTTTCCTGGCTCCTTTCTGTCTGTGTCAGTGTGTATCAGGCTGCATATCCCTTAACTCACTATGATTTCTGCCATCCAGCATTAGAGCAGCAGACAATAATGTCTTATTTTCACCATAAAAATGCACAAAAGATCCAGATGAGAATGATGGATAGATAGATAGATAGATAGATAGATAGATCAAATCTGACCATGGACAACATCTGCATGGAGTTTGTATGTTCTCCCCGTGTTTGCGTGGGTTTCCTCCAGGTACTCCAAAGACTTACTGATAGGGACCTTAGATTGTGAGCCCCATTGGGGACAGTGTGACGCTAATGTCTGGAAAGCGCTGTGGAATATAGTAGTGCTATATAAGTGCATAAAATAAATAGATGCAAAAGTTTCATAACCAACTCCCTAAATACTCCTCTAGACTCTAAACAGATACAGACTCCACCCAAACAAGACCTGCTTACATGCAGACTCCCTGTATACAGATCCCTAAACCAGCCACCCCAAAAAAATATATACACCCCAGATCAGACCCCAGATGCTTACATAGCACCTTCTAATATCCTTCTGTCTGAAACTTTGCAGCATTGTTCTCTAGTTAAAAGTGATTTTCCAGGATTTTTATATTGATGGCCAGTCTTTAGGATAGGCAATCATTATCAGGTCAGTAGGGGTCAGACACCCCCACCCCACCAATCAGCTGTTCGGGACTAGCTCTGGTGCTGGAAATCGCCACTGGAACTACACAGTTATGTCCATCCACTACATAGTATACTATATACTTCTGGTGCTTATTTCTGGAGAAGGGGCCAATCCAGAATTGCTAATTAGACCCCCGATGATTTGATATTGATGACCTATCCTGAGAATAGGCTATCAATATAAAAATCCTAGAAAACCCCTTGAAGGACCTGCACAGATCTGATCAAGGGACTAGGAGGTCCTTCAAAAGTAACAAGAAATGCAGAGAAAAGGGATGAGCATTGCTGGTCTCTCCCCTCCTCTTTCTTCTGCAGAATGCTCATGTCCCCCCTACAATCAGACCCATGATTTTGCTAGCTAGTCTTGAAGGAGACAGGAAAGGGGCTGTGTAAATTATGCTATATGTGAGTGCATTGTGGGGCAGCGAGTTGATGGTTCCCTGCTAAACTTTAGTTTTCTATTATATTTGCATCCAGAGGACGCAAAAATTGTTGGAGATGGCACCACTGCTGGTGCCTGGGGCAAATGTATCATTTGTCCTATAGTTAAAGCTCCCTGTACACACTGATTAGCCATAATATCATAACAACCTGCCTAATATTATGCAGTGTGGCTACTCGACCGCTTATGCAGCACTGTATTGTGTGTGTGACACTAGTCTATGAAGGATTGGCCACCAAATATATTATTGCAACTGAGAACACAAATTACAAATCCTACAGAAATTACTCGTAGTTTGTAGTAGAATAAGTAGTCAACTCATTGTTAATAGGATAGGTCATCCATATATGATTGGTGGGTAGCTGACTCCTGCCACAGCCACCAATCAGCTGTTTGTAGAGGCTACGGTGCTCATTGGTCACATGGCCATCCATACAATATACAGTGCTGTGCTTAGCATGCTTTGGATAGCCTGCAGCTCCTTGGCCTCTTCAAACAGCTGATCAGTGGCTGTGCCTGGAGTCCTCAAGATAGGTCATCAATATTCTACTCCCAGAGGAACCCTTAGTGGAATATTCTTCAATAAAATAACACATCATCACATACATAAAAAGCCGCCAAGTCTACAGAACATATATTGCAGTAGTAAATTGTCTAAAAGGCTAAGAGATTACAACATGGGCAGGGTTGCCATCTTGGTGCATACGAGCTATGACTTTTTATTACTGTGCATTTTTTTGTACTTCTTTATCTATAGATTTTTTTTTATACGTGGTAATTTAAGTTGTAATCTTTTATCACACCTGGGTCCTGGAGACTGGGGGCCCAATCATGGATTTTGCATTGTAGCACATGAGCTTAAAGTTATGAATCTGGTCCGGGGATTATTATTCTGATCGGTTAGTGTTGATATACTGAGATTAAAAACCCCTTTAACATTTTATTTTGCAACAGGAGGCCAAACAGTATGGCAACTACTCACATATGAGCCCTGATTAACAGTAATTTTCAGTATTTACTGGCTCCCATGGCCATAACCATGAGGATCAATAGCAAAACATAAGCATAATAACAATGGATATGGGGGGCACACGACAATGGAAAACGAGTGCACTAATGGTTCAAATTCAATGCAAAGATACCCAAAAAGGCCACATGGCCCAAGAAAACGCAAATAATTCATACAAAAGATAATGCACAACAAGAGGCCTGGGACACCAGGAGTTAAAAAAATATATACTTTTTTAAACTACTAGAGTACATATACAATGTATGGTTAGTAGCCATAGACCAGGACGATGGGTATACAGGGGGTTCCAAAAGATCCATTATAAGGTAAGAAAAGCGACCAAAGGAAGTGAAATGATGTCCATCACTGTGCAACCCTTATATCTGCTATAAGGTTTGCACAATGATGGACATCATTTCACTGTTTAATAAAGTAAAAAAACATTTATTTTTTTACTCCTGGCGTCCTAGGCCTCTTGTTGTGCATTATCTTTTGTATCAATTATTTGGGGATTTTTTATGGTATTTATCAAGAATCATGACATCATGAATTTAATATGTGATGCTTTATATATATATTGATATTATGAATTTACAAGGTACTATAGTATTTATTGGCCAATAAATCATAGAATAGGTAATTTATACACATTTTTATGTGTATTTTTTTTTTTACTAAATAATCATGTGTGAAATCAATAAATAAAATTTTGGATTTCTGTATGTATATTTTTTTGCCATTTTTATATAATCATGTGTGGAATTTGCTAATTAATTTATTATAATGGTTTTATAATTTTAGTTTTGATATATACATACATTATTTCTTATGATATTTAAGTTTTTTTATATATTTTTTTGGCTACTTGGGGTATGTTTTTTTTTTAAAGTACACACAGCTCATATTGCAAATTCTATTATTCACATATCACGCTTTTTTATTAATTCATAGATTAGCATGTAATTATTTGTTATTGACTTAACCATTATAATCATGTTTTTTTTTAAGGTTTCCCTTAATATGATTAATTATGTTCACATACATCACACTATATATATTTTTTTTATTAAGATATATCCACGTCTTACATGGAGAGCATTTGCGTTCCATTTGGAAGTTGCGCACTTCCGGTTTGTCATCACATGTTCTGTGAGACTTCCAGTCAGTGGCCATCTTGGTTAGATGCAATGTACGGCTTTTATTATGACCTTCATACTATTGCACTCCGTGTAGAACGCATTTACGTTCCATTGTTAAGAGGCGTGGCTTATAACTTGTGATCACATGTGTTTTGATGTTTCCTGTTGGTGGCCATTTTGCGTATGCACGGTGTGGGACCTAGGACGCCATGACTACACTATGATGTACTTTGTTAATATTCAGGTGATTCTATTAACTATTGATTATAATTAATTCTATTTGTATATATAAAGGACACACAGACATTCACCCCTGAGGAAGCCGGACTCTACTAGCGATACGCGTGGGGTGTTATTTGTGTGACTCAGATCCACCTTTATAGTCTGAGTCTCATATATTTATTTTTTTCTGGTATCATTTCATGTTATTTTGATGCCACATTATTACTCATTCATTGCGGATTCCTTGTTTGGATTTTGTATTTTTGGCTTGGACCATATACATCTTGTCCTTATATGTGGACTCTGGTGGATGCTGTGTTTGTGCTTGGTCTTATTTGTACCAGCACTTGATTCATTGTAAACAAATTTTAAATGATGTCTGTATGTCTATGTAGTCTAATAAAATTGTCTTATTGATTTGATATTTTGTGGATATGCACATTATTGCGGTTTTCTTGGACCATGTGGCCTTTTTGGGTACCTTATGTTCACCATAAGCAGCAAGTGAAATGGAAGCGTAATGGTCATCATTGCTTTTTAACTTGTTCTGAAAATAACAGGATGCCTTGATCCTTCATGTTACTAAGCTCCAATATTGGTCACAGTGGCGACTCTAGGAACAATATATAGGGGGGGCACAAAGATACCACAGTCAAAAATGGGGGGGCACAAACAAAATAAGTATATATCAATAAGATTACAAAATACGAGAGAATTGCGATATGCAGGGATACAGTTATAATAAAGCAATTTACTTACAAAAGAAGCTATTCAGTCGTCTGCAGTGCCGTCCTCTGCTTGCATCCACGTATTCTTTCCCCTTCTTTCTGTCTCTCGTCAGTGCACAGGCGCACTGTTATGGGGGATCTGTGGAAGACACACTGTTATGGGGGCATCTGTGGATGACACATTATGCCTCTCATTAGCCCTCATTATGCCTCTCATATCAGCCCTTATGCCTCATTAGCCCCCATATCAGCCCTTATGCCTCATTAGCCCCCATATCAGCCCTTATGCCTCATTAGCCTCCATATCAGCCCTTATGCCTCATTAGCCCCCATTATGCCTCTTATTAGCCCCATTATGCCTCTTATTAGCCCCATATGCCTCCTATTAGCCCCCATATGCCTCCTATTAGCCCCATATGCCTCCTATTAGCCCCCATATGCCTCCAATTAGCCCCATATGCCTCCAATTAACCCCCATATGCCTCCAATTAACCCCCATATGCCTCATATTAGCCCCATATGCCTCATATTAGCCCCCATATGCCTCCTATTAGCCCCCATATGCCTCCTATTAGCCCCCATATGCCTCCTATTAGCCCCCATATGCCTCCTATTAGCCCCATATGCCTCATATTAGCCCCATATGCCTCCTATTAGCCCCCATATGCCTCCAATTAGCCCCCATATGCCTCCAATTAGCCCCCATATGCCTCCAATTAGCCCCCATATGCCTCCAATTAGCCCCCATATGCCTCCAATTAGCCCCATTATGCCTCATATTAGCCCCCATATGCCTCATATTAGCCCCATGTGCCTCCTATTAGCCCCATGTGCCTCCTATTAGCCCCATATGCCTCCTATTAGCCCCAAATATGCCTCCAATTAGCCCCCAATTATGCCTCCAATTAGCCCCCAAATATGCCTCCAATTAGCCCCCATATGCCTCCAATTAGCCCCCATATGCCTCCAAATGCCCCCATATGCCTCCAATTAGCCCCCAAATATGCCTCCAATTAGCCCCCATATGCCTCCAAATGCCCCCATATGCTTCCTATTAGCCCCCATATGCCTCCAATTAGCCCCCAAATATGCCTCCAAATGCCCCATATGCCTCCAATTAGCCCCCATAATGCCCCCAGCAGCCACATTTTCTATAAAATAAAAAATAAAAACACTTACCTCTCCTGCTCCTGGACGGACGCCGCCTGCCATTTTCTCCTCAGTCGACTGTGCTCTAAACTGGCGCGCACAGCGTGAGGTCACAGAGCGACCTTACGCTGTGCGCAGCCCTGCACAGCCGACAGCCGAGGACCAGGAAGTGGTGAGTACAGAGCGTTCACCACTTCCTGGTCCTTCGGTACTAATGAGCGCTTCCATAATGGAAGCGCTCATTAGTATTCACTCTCGGGAATCAGCGGGGGGGCACCCGGGGGGGCAAGGGACAACATAGGGGGGGCAATTGCCCCCCCTCGCCCCCCTCTAGCGACGCCACTAATTGGTCATAGTCATGATTTATGTTCTAGGGTAAAGGTCAAGTGTTATTCCTAAAAGGAAGACAGTGCTGAAGTTAATTACACAGACATAGACTTCTCCTGCCAGCGACAGGCCATTGGAAAAAATATTCTTGGAAAGCTAAATATTATAGAGATGGAATGTGATGGAATCATCATTTTTGTAACACTGCAGTTACAGCTTAGAAAGAAGACAACGTTAATGTAACTTTAACCAGAACCATAACCATAGGCAAAAAAAACAAAAACTTAAAGGGGTTGTGCAGGATTAGAAAAAAAAAGGCTACCTTTTTCCAAAACAGCGCCACACCTGTCCACAGGTTTTGTGTGGTTTTGCAATTCAACTCTATTCACGTCAATGTAACTGAATTGCATAAATAAAGCATTAATGTTTTTCTAATCCTGAACAATAACTTTAACCTAAGAAGTTTCTGAAAATGAGATTCTTTATCTGAATTTATTTGAAGAATTCTCTCTGCAGGTCCGTAGAGGTAGACCGGTTGCTAAGGATACATAGGATTTGTCCGGCAGTGTATGCATAGCAATCAGCCTACTTTACACTACTTTGGGATGAATTGGCAAGGATGTTTGGTTTTATTCAATTCACATGTCTATCTTTTAGTTTCAAGATTTCAGTAAAAAAAATTAACCTTTAAATCCCTTAAACTTCAATGGTATAATGGTTGTGAATGATTTCAGGTGTTAAAAGTGCTAAAGGCGGAGCTGAATGGTTGTGCACGAAGGCCATATGGTTCCCTATTATGGAACTGTAGGGCCTCCTGTGTGCTGCTGTAAATGCTCTTTTGGATGCCATATGTATAGAGCATTCTCCAGTTTAAAAGGTTCTCTGGGCTATAGATATTGATGGCCTATCCTCAGGATAGGTCATCAATATCAGAAGCAGAAGGTTCCATAAACTCTGTAGTTTTGGGTGCCTGCGTACTGAAATTCAGCTCCCATTCACTTGAGAATAGGTCATCAGTACCTGTAGCCCAAAGAACCCCTTTGAATGCACAAAAAAGTTAAAATGATTCTTGTCTTAACTGTGATGATAACCAAGGTTTACAGTCACTTAACCGTTAATTTGTCATATTGGGTATTACCATAATAGTATAAGCAAAAAACATAGGATTTAGGCCAAATTACTGTTGTGCAAACTGTGGTAAATCATTTCCTATATGGATAAAATATGTTTAACTATGAATGATGTATCTTTTTTTTTTCAGCCGAGGATGACTACCCAAATGTCAGCTTAAATCCGTGTCCTACAAACGACAAGATCTGCATCCAAAAAGAACAGGCAAAAGCAAACCGGAACACAATGCACAGAATGAAAAAGCATTCTACGGGCGGCCAAAAGATAGTAAACAATCTACCTGTCCAAATGGTAAGAGAGGTATATGATGGTACTGGTTTCAACATACATGACCATAACTAAGCTTTGGCTTGTATAACTACATGAGAATGGTGGTATTGTCAGGTTCACTCACTTCAATGGAGCTTAAATACAGTACCAAAAACAACACATGGACAGATGTGGTGCTGTTTTAGAAAAAATCTGACTTGCTTCTTTAATACTAGACAACCCCTATAACCAAAGCATGTAGTGTGGGCTTCTCATTATCTTGGTGGTATTTACCTTTAATTGTTGTTCTTCCTAGGGTACATGCCACATGGCGTTGACTATAGCATTAGATAGGTTGACATCTCTAAGGACCAAGACACAGGAGGATTTTCTAAGTTACCCAATCCCAAATTGTGACCGGGATGGAAACTTCAACCCCAAGCAGGTATATTGATCACTTACCAATTCTCAATAATGATCATTAATAATTAAATGTTTTATCAAAGTTGTATCTGAATTATAGTACATCATAAAAAAAAAAAACTAAACAGGTTCAACGATAAATGTTTTCAGTTCCTCCATCTCGTACAGTGCTTTCTATGCTCTGTTTACCTGCTCGCTGTAGCATTTGCAGTGATGAGCAGGAAAATAGAGCAGAGAAGGCAGCGCTCGTATGAAAAAAAAAAAGCGGACAACCCCTTTAAAAACATACTTGGAAAATATTACATACATTGCTACAGAACATACAGGGTAATACAGACCCAGATATGTACCTCTTACATCCAGTGGCATCTCCTCTCTGATGTAGATATTCTCTTTCCTCTTCTTCTCCTGTTAGACCAGAACGTCATGGTCACTTCTTTCAGCCGTGCCTTGTCTCTGCAGAGTTTAACAAACAGGCATCTTACTTTCCTACTTCTCCATCATCCTCCCAGCTTCTCAACACCCCATCATGCCACACCCATTACTGTGTCCACTGTGCCCCCCAATACTATACTGCAGAAACAGTCCCCCTGAAAATACAGGTACAACACACCACACCAGTATAAAAATTAAAAAAAAACTACCTTTTAGATCAGACCTCCATATAAAACCCTAAATGAGACCCCCCCCATCTCAGACCAGACCCCTTTAGACCGCTATGTCAGACCCTGACCCTATAGCAGACCTCAGATAAGACCCCCATTAGAACTCCAGAGCCCCATATCAGACCTCAGACCAGACCTCCAGACTCCTATATCAGACCTCAGACCAGACCTCCAGAGCCCCATTACACCTCAGACCAGACCCCATTGGACCTCCAGTCTCCCACTAGACCTCCAGACCCCCATATCTGACCCCTATTAGACCTCCAGACCCCTATATCTGACCCCCATTAGACTTCCAGACCCTCAATCAGACCCCTATTAGACCTCAAGACCCCCAATCAAACCGCCATTAGACCTCCAGACCCCCAATCAGACCTCTCCAGACCCACAGCCAGACCTCTAGACCCTCATTAGACCTCCAGACCCCCAAACAGACCACTCCAGACCCACACTCAGACCTCTTCAGACTTCCAGTCAGACCTCCAGACCCCCAATAAGACCCCCATTAGATCTATAGACCCCCCAATCAGACCTCTCCAGACCCCCCATTAGACCTCCCCAGACCCCCAGTCAGATCTCCAGACCCCCAGTCAGACCTCCAGATCCCCCAGTCAGACCTCCAGACCCCCAGTCAGACCACTCCATACCCCCCATTAGACCACTCCAGACCCCCATTAGACCTACAGACCCCCAATAAGACCCCCATTAGACCTATAGACCCCCCAATAAGACCTCTCTAGACCCCCATTAGACCTCCCCAGACCCCAAGTCAGATCTCCAGACCCCCAGTCAGACCTCCAGACCCTCAGTCAGACCACTCCATACCCCCCATTAGACTACTCCAGACCCCCATTAGACCTCTAGACCCCTAATCAGACCTCTCCAGACCCCCAGTCAGACCACTCCAGACCCCCCTAGATCCCCAATTAGACCTCTATATCAGACCTCAGATCAGACTATAAAATAATAAAGTAACTTACCTCTCCTGCCGCCACTCTCCCTGTCCTGGCTCTCTTTACTTCCCAGGACCAGCGCTGCACAGTCACCTGACCTCCTGCAGCATTAGGCCACAGTGCACTCTGTACGTCCTGACACTGCAGGCAGCCAGGACGCAGCAGCGCGGGACCTGAGAAGAGCAAGCAGGAGGAGAGGTAAGTACAGCGCTCACATCGCTTCACTCCCCCGCCTCCTGCATACTAGTCAGCGCTTCTATTACGGAAGCACTCACTAGTATGCCCATTGCAAGATGCACTGCATCTTATAAAGAGAAAAGTACAGTCCCACTGGCTTAGGGGCCCAGTCGCAACTGCGACCACTTCGACCCCTATAGTTACACCAGTGCCAGTGGTTATGCCCACCAGTGAAATCCAGCAGCTGTGGCTGTGCTTACACACTATAGGAAAAAGCGGTGTTCTTTCTGGTGTCCAGGACCATGGCAGCGTGCATATGCATGATCCGCAGCTCCCATCCAAGCCACTACGTATCTGCGCTGCAGTGATGGCCATAACT
This sequence comes from Bufo gargarizans, assembly GCF_014858855.1. Classification (NCBI taxonomy): domain Eukaryota; kingdom Metazoa; phylum Chordata; class Amphibia; order Anura; family Bufonidae; genus Bufo; species Bufo gargarizans. Next base: position 122,789,082 of record NC_058085.1, read on the forward strand.
CCTGGAAACGTGCAGTATATAGTGCGATGACAAAAGTTAATCAAAGGAGGCAATATGGACAATCATAACACATAAGTTTCTTGTATTAACTTTGCCTACCTGATAAATGCCATTTGCTGAAGTGAGACAACCCTGTAAATGCAACGCTAAAGCATCCCTACAGCCTCTTCATACTTAGAATCCGTAGGGGTCCCTGCATTCTGGAAATGATGAACTGTTTAAGACTTTAATGATGCAGTGAGGGGATTATTAACCATAGATAGTAAAGTAAATTACCATTTTTATTCAGATTTTTTTTAACACTCCATTAATTCCATGGCATCATAGTATTGTACATATGTAAAGGGTTTACATACATAAAACAATACAAAAATAAGTGAGACAAACATGAAGTAACTGGTACAGAGAAAATGGTACAAAGGGGAAGAGGACTCTACCCACTAGGGCTTACAATCTAAAAGAGGAGACAGTAGTTTTAGAAGCTGTTCATATGGTTGTTTAGGGCCAGCATAGTTGTTATAGGCTTTACTGAAGAGGTTGGTTTTCAGGTTGCTTTGGAAAGTTTGGATGGTGGGGTACTGGAGTAGCAAGCTCTAAGGTATGGGGAAGGCACGGCATTAATTTACAGCAAGGCCAACAATTGTTAGAGCCACTGGGATCTTTAATAATTGTCTCTAATTTGTTGTATTTTATTAGCACCTTTGGTCAAGCTAGGTTTGTTAACAATAGTTATAGAACCTCCTAGAGTAGATCTCAGCTGCTGTCTACTACTCCCATTCTAGGTGTTATGAATGCCCAGAGGCATAGAAGGAACAATCATGATGACCAACATGTTCATAATATTTAATTTCTAGTTTGATAAGCCAAATTTCATGCAAATCATCTCTTGGTTTGCATAAATTCCTATTTTGATTCCAACGGTCACAAATAGGACCTAAATATGGATCATGTTAAAGGACCGTTTTGGAAGTCATATAATTAAAAAGGGAATAAAAACAAATATATCTGTAACTTACATAGAATAAAGAGGTAAATGCATGATTTCTTTTTTTTTTACTGACTTGACTCTTGCCTGTTTCTCATAGTGCCATCCAGCTCTTGATGGACAACGTGGAAAATGTTGGTGTGTTGATCGGAGAACTGGGGTTGCACTGCCTGTGCCTTATGATCCTAATCATGATCCAGACTGTCAATTGACCTTAGAGCTCATCAGAAAATAGGGTCCATGGAGGCTTCTCCACTTGAAATCCATCTCCCCACACACTATTCTAATAAAGGAGATTTAGCAAGTGGGCACATGCAATCTTCTTAATGTTGAATCTAAAGAGACCACATCACTCATTCTTTGCCTGAGGAACCTTTTGAGGAACACAATCTAGATAAGCTGAAGTTAACTTAGGCAGAGAAATTGACATATTATTTGGGTGGGCTTTAGGGTATTCAGGGGTTCTGGAGAAAAGGCATTATATCGTTTTTTTAAACCTTAGGAGTCAAGAATTTGGGATAGCATTTAGTGCATTCAAGAAAATCAGCTGAAACAAAGTAGTTGGGTTTATTTTTTAGGAACTTTCGATGAGCCAATTGAAGTTGTGTAGAAGACGTGTGGAAATACAGAATGTGTAGCATGATGAGGTTTTGACTGCTTGTTCCTATATGATTAGTAGAATTTTGAAAGTGAAATTTACGCAGTTGGTATTTGATTGCGTAAAACATTTGCATCCCAAATCATTGGACATTTTAAGACTTTCTTAGCAACCAAGGGTGTCCCCAAAACAGCCTACTAATGCCTCTTTTTGTAACTCATCACAGACCACACCCCCTTTATAATTCAGCTAAAATGACAGCCTTGTATACATTGTCATTGATGGTGGCACTCTTCATCTAGAAAGGAAACAGGACAGAATCAGAAACCCCCACAGAAGCAGATTAGTCTGCATAAAGTGTCAGTATCATTACATTAATAAATGATGGTCCATCAGCAAGTAGGCTGGCTGAAATTGATAAATTCTATTATTTGTATATTTTTTAATACTCATAATTTAGAGTGCATATACGGTAGTGTAAACAAGGCATGGATCTCTCATCACTCTACGATGTCTTTACATGCCTTATCCTATGGATTATGCCCATTTGGTTAATGGTAATCCCGAAGTAGATTCCATAAATATTGTAATGTTCAGTAGTTGTGTAACATATGTACTGAGGTTTGTATTGTGATATAGGTAACATGGGCCCTTGCCAGTACTACCTTCATGCTAGTACGATCTTCTGCTTATGCTTTATAGAGAAAATTCCCTTTTTGAACAAATTTTCTCAATTAAAATCTACACAAAACTTGAATAATTTATCTGCACTAACTTATCTAACTTTGTAACTCTCACCTGAGCTCCCACAATGCACTGATCCTTAATAATAAGAATCCATGTATAGCTTTCTGTCTGAAAGGAGAGTGAAAACTATATCAATAAAAATCATTACCAGATAATTAAAATATTTGCCAAGATACTCAAAATATTATTCAGATTTGAACTGTAAAAATGTTGTATGTTGGATAAGAGTGGTGTTTCCCTTTCAGGAGTGTACCACTGATCATGACCACCATGACCAAGATTTGTTTTTACAGTACTGTAAAGTTTTAGACAGGTGTGCAAAACATGCTGCAAAGTAAGAACGCTTTCAAAAATAGAAGTGATAATAGTTTATTTTTATTAATTAACAAAATGCAAAGTGAATGGACAATAGAGAAATCTAAATACAGTTAATAGTGATGAGACGAGCCCCGTTGAGGCAGGTCACCATCGCGGCCTGCCATTGGCTGATCCCCCCGTCGCCGGATGTTTTGATCCAAGTGACGGGGAGATGCAGCAGTGGCCATGCAGGGATCCGGAGCAGGTAAGTATAATTCATGCAAGGGACCCGGGCATTGGGGGAGATATTTTAGATATTGGATAACCCCTTTAAGCAGAACTCTATTTTTGCTGCTTCATTCACACAGCTATCAAGTGAAAATTCTCCCTGTCTAGAGCAGCCACTAGGGGTAGAAGGACAGTTTTTCATAAACTCCCTCTTGTGGTGGCTACAGGTAGCCACATTTTTTTCATGAAAAGGGTTGTCCGAAGGAAGGTTGTCTTTGTGAAAGCATAGTCACCAACAGTCCCGGTAATGGGGCAAATCTAAGAATGGAGAGGTGTGATTTGTGCAAATTTAAGTGGTTGAGGGGTTGGAACTGGGGAGTGCCTTAAATGTCCTGGGATTTGTTGGCATCTGTGGTAAAAGCAGTTAAGATATTAAAATAATAAAAAAAAACCTCTAACAACCCATTTAAATTACATGTCTGTGTAAGGAGGTAATAAGCATAACACACAATGGATCTCCGATTACAATAAAGATATGTAAGCAAATAAATCTGCACAGAATTTTGGATCTACACTCCTCAACATAGAATTTGCAACAACAAAAAAGAAAAGTCGTCGAACTATGGCAAGCACAAGATCGACAGACATAATAATACTGTAATATGCAAATGCTAAAAAAAATGGAAAAATATTTAAAACAGCATGATTTATTCATGAGCACCACATGCAGAAATACACACACTTTGACATGGTATCAGTGACGTTATAATGGTTGTCCGAGGAATGTTCTGCCATGTCACGCAAATCATCAAGATTTACTGCTGGCAGCTCCCTTTATAATTGCCGTCCAATGACGTCCCAAGTGTGTTTGATGGGAAAAGTTTGGAGACGCTGAAGACCATGGTAACATGTTTAGCCACATCACTACTCAAAGTAGCATGAGTAACATATGGCCTAGCATTTCACTGTTGAAAAATGGCTCCTTGGACACTTTGAAGAAATGTCAATACCTTTTGTTCCACGACCAAATCAGAATAAACCTGAGATATTAGTGTACCTGAAATTAATTCTAGGGGCTTCTGGCTACCGTACATTATGCCATCACATGCCATATCACCAGGAGCAGGACTGGTGTGACGTTCGTTTGTGAAGGCCTCTTTATGGCATTGCCCATGTGGTCTCCAGACCAATCTCTGGCTATTACTGCATCCAAGACTAAAGCAGGGCCTCTATTCCAGACTCCATTGCCTTCTAGTCTTTGACAGCTTGAGGTCAATTGAACACCTGTAGCTGGATATCTGGCTCAATCAGAGGTTCACCCCTGTGGACATCTTGCTGTCATGCCAGTTGATTGCTTTTCTCCCAACCACTGGGACATAAAAAAGGTTGAACAGTGCTGACATCTCGATCTAGGCACATAGCTAACTGTCAGAGTGCTAAACCAAGGTCTCTCAGTTCAAGGATTCTTTATCTCTCAGTTTGCAACAAGTGGTGATAACTGGCATGCCGATGAACAGGAGGCATCACACAATCATCCCACACAATTTGATCAAATTTTTTAGACTTCATTTAAAATACTTTGCTCTTAATCTGATTTTATGCCTCTCCCACATGCCACAGATTGGAGCTAGGTGCTTAAAATTTAATAATCTGCAGATCTTAGCGACACATGCTACTTCCTCGATTTGTATAAACTTATGGCTTGTCCTTCTTGATGTTGCAATTTCAATGTTGAGGAGTGTATTTTGATAAAATGCTGTGTCAAGATGAATATTGAGCATGAAATTACATTACTGAAGATCACCACTGCAACCTTATACTTATTAATTCATGTTTTCAGACATCAAATTGTATAGCCTCCAACAAGATACATCCAACAGGATGTTCAAGTTCATGCTTGCACTCATCTTCTTTCCTCATGTATTGTATAAGGCACACATTATAAGCTTAGTGGGAGGGAGGGGTTATTTTTATATGCAGCAAATAGAGGAAGCAATGCAAATAGTGTCTGGAGTAGACTTAGTGTAATAAGATATTTTTTATAATCTTACCAGTGGGAGATGTGGGTCTGCAGAGTAGGCAGTAGGAATTGAATGGTGTTTAATTTTTTTTCAGGGAGGAGTGACTCTATATGACTGACTAGTGATTTCACAATAATTCCGTTCACCAGCCAACAATATGCACTGGGAGTGGTGAATGGACTATATGAGTTTGGGATTCTCTTTTCTTGGACCAATCAAATCTATTGTCTGTTGTATAATGGTGACTGGTGAACTTTTAATCAACACTGTAATCAGTCTACCAACTCACTCCTCCCTATTGCTTAGGAAAATAAAGTGCAAATGTAACTTAAAGAAAATATCCACTTTCTAATGCTATGTTGGTTATTTAGGTTTAAAATTCTGTGCTGATTCATTTCTTAATATATCTTGATAGTGATGAGAAGTTTTTCTGATCCTCATCATAGACATAGAGTTATAATATAAAATTCTGGCTTCCGGTAATCACCACTAGAGGGAGCCTAGTAGCTTAATGTATACAATTAGTCTTCACTAAACCTCCTTGCTCCCTCTAGTGGTGATTACATATAGTCAGGTGTTCAGCATTTAATTTCATGTGTATACAAAGGATATTTAGCTTTGTTTCATTAAAAAAGAGCCCCGACTTCTATAACACTATGTATAGCAATAAGGCTACCCTTTATGGCTAATATAGTCAAAGGTGGACATTAACTTTAAGTAATTTCTGTGTTTTGTTTTAATGTTCTGGTGGGTTTCTCTGAAATTGCAATGTTATTTCTGTGAAAAATCTTCCTATCACATGATCTACCAAGGTTAAAGTCTTCATGGTATACAGGATAATATACAACTGCCTTCTCAACCAACCAAAGTTGGAGACATTTGCAAGAAGAAGGGAAGCATCACGACAAGGGTTAATGTTGGCCTTTAAAATGATGTAGCATTTTTTACATATCTATTTGGTGTTAAATGTGAAACCAATAAACACACTGATGTTTCCATCACGTCTCTGTCCAGGTGACTTCCAAAATCATAATAGCTACTACAGTAAAATGTCTGTTTTGGGTACCTCTCTAACCTCCCTCAAAGAAAAAGTAACTACACACTTCAGTTTTTCTTTTTGTGGCACTGAGGAATGGAAACCATCTTGCTTCTTTTTGATGGTGGACTGAAGGTGAGCACCTCTGGCAATTGGGTCTCGTTGATTTCCAGGCCCTATATTTATGTCACATTCAGAAGCTCCAGAGGCTATGAAGATTTATACACTCGGTAGAAGCAGAATAGTAGGACATTTTTAAGGAAGACTATTTAGAAAGTTGCGTACTATATTTAGCAAGCAAATTAACTTTGAAAATAGGGCAAAGATGTCCATAAAATCTGTCCATTTTCTAGCATTTTTTAAGAAGAGGAATACTGACCAAAACTTCCACCTCTCAACAAAATGTCTTAAAGTATTCAACGATATATGTTGCACATATGCTGAAAGTATGGTCAATAATTCCAATGTGCGAAGGGTGCGGGCTGGGTGAAACTGGAAGTGCTTTTATTGACACATGTTCTGCAATGACAGCATGACCTTCAGTCAGGTAGGCAGAAGAACAACTGTGTATTCTGTCCATACATATTACTATACATATATCTATTTAATAACATTCTCATTCTCATACACTGGCGCCATGTGACACGTCAGTGTACTCCACTAACATTTGTGCAGTGTGTTATTTACTCACACAACATCACCAGCAGCCTTTGCTAATTACAGGGATATGAATTAAATAACTTTTGCCCTGTTTATTGCCCTAAATATGTGTTCTCTTACCTGCAATGACAGCATGACCTTCAGTCAGGTAGGCAGAAAAGAAACTGTGTACAAAAGGTCTGTCTTTTAGTTCCCCCTGCATTTAGCAGTGGTATATGATCTGTGCTGGTCATTCAGGCTTTAAACACTCTGCTGCCATCTACTGGTGATTTCATAGAAATGCTATGAGTTTCACTTTTCTATTGCCACAGCTATACTCCTAGATTGCTGAAGCTGGGAATATATGTATTCGTTTATTTTTTTATGGGGTACCTGATTTTGACATACCTTACATATACAGTACTGATATGGTCAGGGTCAGACAAATCGTGGCTGATATGATAACCTGCCAGGCATCTGATTTCTCATGCTTTCCACTTGTGAAACTCCCGGTGGAATAGACAAGGGGCCCACTCTGTCTCTCACGTACCAACATACACATGCAGCCAGTGCTAACCGATACAGAATGAAACTTACATGGACCTTGAACAGTCCATGTCAATATTCGCAGTAGATTTTAAATTTCAGAGCCTAGAAGAAGTTTACTAGTATACTGACTTTAGGGTAATTGATGTTTAAATGACCTTTTAAAAACAACTTTCATGCTCTGTAGGCCAAGTCAAATGTATCCTTTCTACAATGCCTACATATGCCAGCCACTGTCCCACACAGGTGCCACACTACTCACCCCTCTTCACATTAGTCGCCAGCTGGGATCTGCTCACCTTCTGCTACTCAGCAGCGGCGGTCCCTGCCACCATCATCTTTTGTGTTTCCTGCAGGTCGTGGCCTGTGCTGCATTGCCTCCAGGCATGTGCTCTCTCTCCAGCTCTTGAAGGGCCAACATGCATGTACCCTAGTTGCTTACAGTCAATGGCTGGTTACTTGGTGGAAGGTACCTGAGCTTTAAAGAGGACCTTTCGTGGATTTTATTAATTTAGATAAGTACCTGTACTTGTGGGGTACCCCCCGCTGATGCTGCCACCCTGCCTGTTTTATTAAAATAGCGCTCCTTCGACGCGCTGTGCCCCCCCCCCCGGTATTTCCCCCCCTCAGTATGCTAATACTGAGGATTGGAGCAATGGGAAGGAGACGCAGTCTTTCTCTGTGGGCATCTCCTTCTCCCCCCCTCCCTGGCTGTGACGCTATGACGCTCTCCGATGCATTTGGACAGCACTACAGCCAGGGGAGAAGGAGACGCCCACAGAGAAAGACTGCATCTCCTCCCCATTGCTCTGATGCTCAGCATTTGCATACTGAGCGGGAAAAATACCGGGAGGCACAGCGCAGCGTAGGAGCGCTTTTTTAACAAAACAGGCAAGGTGGCAGCAACAGCGGGGGGTACCCTGCAAGTACAGGTACTTATCTAAATTAATAAAATACGGTGAAAGGTCCTCTTTAAGGTATGCCAGTGTTCCTGCAAAGATGTGCTTATTTTGTTTTCTACAAAGGAAAAAATGTGGGGGGGGTTCAGTCAGCACAACCCTGTATGCAGGTGCACATTGCTATGGCGAAATACACATACAAACACAAAAACACAAATGCAATGGCACTCTGCAACCAGCACTCTGCCCTGCCTCTATGCTGGATGTTGAATGAGGCATTAGTGTACATTTTGGCTAAAGCATAATAAGCCACTCACCACGTCAAGGTTGCCTCTATGAGTGGTCCCTAACACTAGTTCCTACCTGTTATGGGCCATGACAGCCACACAAAGTCCAGGGAGCGCAGGTACAGCATGCACGCTAGGCACACTCTGCTTTTAACCCCGTCCGGTGCCATAACAGCTTCCATCGGATCCAGGGATGCAAGTACCAACATGCATGCTGAGCCCACTATATACTTCTCCTGGAGCCAAATGGCTACTGGTAGGCACTATAAAAGCAGACTCAGTTTTATACTGACTTTAAAACCAGCCTCCTTATTTTGTTTTCTGCCTGTGTACCATGCCTCTGCCTGTTCATCGACTCTGACTATAGCCTGACTATCATATTGTACCATTGCTGCCTGCTCTGACCTCAGACCAGTCTCAAGGATATGCAGAAACCCTGTTGCCCTAACCTCAGCCTGTTTCTGAATATGTATATTGTCTGATCCCTCAGTTCTTTGCCCTAGCATTTCTGACCCGTGAGTCAGCCACCAACTACAGTAGGACTATCTCAAGAGGTGGCTCCCCTGCAGCTAAGACCAGATTCCTGTATAGGGCTTAAAGGGTAAAAACCAGGGGACTGCCAGGATAATGCCCTTAGAGATAGCCCAAAGTCAAACTAGTTAGTTAGTACAGTGGGTCCACACCCACTGCTTATTACAGTCTTTGACAACTGGAAACTTTGCATTGATTGGCATGAGTGTGGATTCAGCCATTCAGCTTGCAGATCTCATATGGCCACTGTGTTGGATTTCACAAGTCATTTAAATATCTACACTCACCTAAAGAATTATTAGGAACACCTGTTCTATTTCTCATTAATGCGATTATCTAGTCAACCAATCACATGGCAGTTGCTTCAATGCATGTAGGGTTGTGGTCCTGGTCAAGACAATCTCCTGAACTCCAAACTGAATGTCAGAATGGGAAAGAAAGGTGATTTAAGCAATTTTGAACGTGGCATGGTTGTTGGTGCCAGACGGGCCGGTCTGAGTATGTCACAATCTGCTCAGTTACTGGGATTTTCACGCACAAACATTTCTAGTGTTTACAAAGAATGGTGTGAAAAGGGAAAAACATCCAGTATGCGGCAGTCCTGTGGGCGAAAATGCCTTGTTGATGCTAGAGGTCAGAGGAGAATGGACCGACTGATTCAAGCTGATAGAAGAGCAGTGTTGACTAAAATAACCACTCGTTACAACCGAGGTATGCAGCAAAGCATTTGTGAAGCCACAACACGCACAACCCTGAGGCGGATGGTCTACAACAGCAGAAGACCCCACCGGGTACCACTCATCTCCACTACAAATAGGAAAAAGAGGCTACAATTTGCACAAGCTCACCAAAATTGGACTGTTGAAGACTGTAAAAATGGCTTCTTGAACATAACAATGAGTTCGCTGTACTAAAATGGCCCCCACAGTCACCAGATCTCAACTTAATAGAGCATCTTTGGGATGTGGTGGAACAGGAGCTTTGTGCCCTGGATGTGCATCCCTCAAATCTCCATCAACTGCAAGATGCTATCCTATCAATATGGGCCAACATTTCTAAAGAATGCTATCAGCACCTTGTTGAATCAATGCCAGGTAGAATTAAGGCAGTTCTGAAGGCAAAAAGGGGTCCAACATGGTACTAGTATGGTGTTCCTAATAATTCTTTAGGTGAGTGTAGATTGTGATGTGTTTTTGTCAAATAGTATTCAAAGGCTGACCACCACATCTAAAGGGTTTACAGAGGGAGGGGGTTCCCACTATGTGATTATGGGGTGCTAACGGCTGCTATAGAAGCCAGAGCCCTTACAAAGGTCTCATAGATGAACTGACAGTTCCAATGGAGTACAATACAGCATGTTTTGTACAGCATTGTAAAGGAGATCAGACCCTGAAAAGCCGAAGTCCCCTAGTGGGACAAAAAATAAAACGTAAAGAAGGATAAAAAAATAGAAGTTTCAAGAAAAAAAAGCGCCTTGTTCTCCTTATCAATACCCTCACATCACATGATCTATCCTGTTAGATGAACACCCAAATTTTTTAAAATAAAAACGGTACCAAAGCAGCCATTTTTTCATCACTTGACTTACAAATAACATAATATTAAGCAGTAAAAAAGTCATATGTACCCCAAAATAGTACCAATAAAAGCATCACCTCATCCTGCAAAAAAATGCACCCCCACAAAACCATCCTCAGTAAAATGTACAAATATTTTGGGCAAAAGTAGCAATACTGTAACAAACTATATAAAAGTAAGGTAAGTATAGATAAAAAAGGGGACACAGCGCTGCAAATCACCCAATAGTAATAGGTATTAGGAGGAGGCTTTATTGGTTGTACTGTAGATCTTGCCTTGAGAAGGGAGTGCAGCAGCAGACCACTACAGCTGGAAACTGACAGACTGGAGAGGTGTTGTGCCCTCGGCACAATGCCAGAAGGTGTGCAGCTACTGTTTATTGCAAATAGTTTTCAGAAATTAGTTTTGAACGCTTCGCCCAATTTTTTTATTCGATTCAAATTAATTATTGTCAATGCGCGTTAAAATCTGCTATTTCCTGGCGGCAGAGAGTCTGTATATCAGTGTACAACACTGTACATTGCAGAAACATGCATAGCTAGTCTACTGTGGTAGTGAAACAGTTACTGTGCGTCAGACAGTTGACAGGCATCACTCTGGCAGCATCAAAATAGTGGCTGAAGCAGGTGGCTGCAAGAAACAGGTCTTTTGTTTACAAAGTTTTGATCTGGCACCCAGAATGATCTAGTCTGATTCATCAGGCACTGGCGTTTGGAAAACCTGGCTGATCCACACCTGATTCATCTGCTCATTAGAGACTCCAGACCTAAGTTGCTGCTGATGAAGTTGGTGCTGCTCTTACCATCCCCCTCCAGCAGTCATGACAGTGAAGCGTGAGCGCAGATTGCCCCCCGGTCAGACTTTTTTGAGGATGGGCAATGCCACACATAGGCAGCGACCAACTGTCTACATAGGATGTCTTGATAGTTGAGTTTATCCTCCCTCTCAGCAGGTGGAAAAAAGGCCCCCATTTTGGACCGTTAGCGAGGGTCTAACATGGTGGAGAGCCAGTAGTCATACCTCTGCCGAATGGTGATAATACGGCTGTCACTACGCAAGCAACTCAGCATGCATATAGCCATTTGTTCAAGACTCGGAGGGACTCCCTGCCTCGATCAACAGTGCATACTGACATGGTGTTTTAGGGGGTCATCTGTAGAGTTGAGCGAACACCTGGATGTTCGGGTTCGAGAAGTTCGGCCGAACATCCCGGAAATGTTCGGGTTCGGGATCCGAACCCGATCCGAACTTCGTCCCGAACCCGAACCCCATTGAAGTCAATGGGGACCCGAACTTTTCGGCACTAAAAAGGCTGTAAAACAGCCCAGGAAAGAGCTAGAGGGCTGCAAAAGGCAGCAACATGTAGGTAAATCCCCTGCAAACAAATGTGGATAGGGAAATGAATTAAAATAAAAATTAAATAAATAAAAATTAACCAAAATCAATTGGAGAGAGGTTCCATAGCAGAGAATCTGGCTTCCCGTCACCCACCACTGGAACAGTCCATTCTCAGATATTTAGGCCCCGGCACCCAGGCAGAGGAGAGAGGTCCCGTAACAGAGAATCTGTCTTCATGTCAGCAGAGAATTAGTCTGCATGTCATAGCAGAGAATGAGGCTTCACGTCAGCCACCACTGCAACAGTCCATTGGCATATATTTAGGCCCAGCACCCAGGCAGAGGAGGGAGGTCCCGTAACAGAGAATCTGTCTTCATGTCAGCAGAGAATTAGTCTGCATGTCATAGCAGAGAATGAGGCTTCACGTCAGCCACCACTGCAACAGTCCATTGGCATATATTTAGGCCCAGCACACACACAGGCAGAGGAGAGAGGTCCCGTAACAGAGAATCTGGCTTCATGTCAGCAGAGAATCAGTCTGCATGTCATAGCAGAGAATGAGGCTTCACGTCAGCCACCACTGCAACAGTCCATTGGCATATATTTAGGCCCAGCACACACACAGGCAGAGGAGAGAGGTCCCGTAACAGAGAATCTGGCTTCATGTCAGCAGAGAATCAGTCTGCATGTCATAGCAGAGAATGAGGCTTCACGTCAGCCACCACTGCAACAGTCCATTGGCATATATTTAGGCCCAGCACCCAGGCAGAGGAGGGAGGTCCCGTAACAGAGAATCTGTCTTCATGTCAGCAGAGAATTAGTCTGCATGTCATAGCAGAGAATGAGGCTTCACGTCAGCCACCACTGCAACAGTCCATTGGCATATATTTAGGCCCAGCACACACACAGGCAGAGGAGAGAGGTCCCGTAACAGAGAATCTGGCTTCATGTCAGCAGAGAATCAGTCTGCATGTCATAGCAGAGAATGAGGCTTCACGTCACCCACCACTGCAACAGTCCATTGGCATATATTTAGGCCTAGCACACAGGCAGAGCAGAGAGGTCCCGTAACAGACAATCTGGCTTCATGTCAGCAGAGAATCAGTCTGCATGTCATAGCAGAGAATCAGGCTTCACGTCACCCACCACTGCAACAGTCCATTGGCATATATTTAGGCCTAGCACACAGGCAGAGCAGAGAGGTCCCGTAACAGACAATCTGGCTTCATGACAGCAGAGAATTAGTCTGCATGTCATAGCAGAGAATGAGGCTTCACGTCAGCCACCACTGCAACAGTCCATTGGCATATATTTAGGCCCAGCACCCAGGCAGAGGAGAGAGGTCCCGTAACAGACAATCTGGCTTCATGTCAGCAGAGAATTAGTCTGCATGTCATAGCAGAGAATCAGGCTTCACGTCAGCCACCACTGCAACAGTCCATTGTCATAAATTTAGGCCCAGCACCCAGGCAGAGGAGAGAGGTCCCGTAACAGACAATCTGGCTTCATGTCAGCAGAGAATTAGTCTGCATGTCATAGCAGAGAATGAGACTTCACGTCAGCCACCACTGCAACAGTCCATTGGCATATATTTAGGCCTAGCACACAGGCAGAGCAGAGAGGTCCCGTAACAGACAATCTGGCTTCATGACAGCAGAGAATCAGTCTGCATGTCATAGCAGAGAATCAGGCTTCACGTCAGCCACCACTGCAACAGTCCATTGTCATAAATTTAGGCCCAGCACCCAGGCAGAGGAGAGAGGTCCCGTAACAGAGAATCTGGCTTCATGTCAGCAGAGAATCAGTCTTCATATCATAGCAGAGAATCAGGCTTCACGTCACCCACCACTGTAAGAGTCAATTTTCATAAATTTAGGCCCAGAACCCAGGCAGAGGAGAAAGGTCCCGTAACAGACAATCTGGCTTCATGTCAGCAGAGAATCAGTCTTCATATCATAGCCTAGAATCAGGCTTCACGTCACCCACCACTGTAAGAGTCAATTTTCATAAATTTAGGCCCAGAACCCAGGCAGAGGAGAAAGGTCCCGTAACAGACAATCTGGCTTCATGTCAGCAGAGAATCAGTCTTCATATCATAGCAGAGAATCAGGCTTCACGTCACCCACCACTGCAACAGTCAATTGTCATAAATTTAGGCCCAGCACCCAGGCAGAGGAGAGAGCTCCCGTAACAGAGGATCTGGCTTCATGTCAGCAGAGAATCAGTCTGCATGTCATAGCAGAGAATGAGGCTTCACGTCACCCACCACTGCAACAGTCCATTGGCATATATTTAGGCCTAGCACACAGGCAGAGCAGAGAGGTCCCGTAACAGACAATCTGGCTTCATGTCAGCAGAGAATCAGTCTGCATGTCATAGCAGAGAATGAGGCTTCACGTCACCCACCACTGCAACAGTCCATTGGCATATATTTAGGCCTAGCACACAGGCAGAGCAGAGAGGTCCCGTAACAGACAATCTGGCTTCATGACAGCAGAGAATCAGTCTGCATGTCATAGCAGAGAATGAGGCTTCACGTCACCCACCACTGCAACAGTCCATTGGCATATATTTAGGCCTAGCACACAGGCAGAGCAGAGAGGTCCCGTAACAGACAATCTGGCTTCATGTCAGCAGAGAATCAGTCTGCATGTCATAGCAGAGAATGAGGCTTCACGTCACCCACCACTGCAACAGTCCATTGGCATATATTTAGGCCTAGCACACAGGCAGAGCAGAGAGGTCCCGTAACAGACAATCTGGCTTCATGACAGCAGAGAATCAGTCTGCATGTCATAGCAGAGAATGAGGCTTCACGTCACCCACCACTGCAACAGTCCATTGGCATATATTTAGGCCTAGCACACAGGCAGAGCAGAGAGGTCCCGTAACAGACAATCTGGCTTCATGTCAGCAGAGAATCAGTCTGCATGTCATAGCAGAGAATGAGGCTTCACGTCACCCACCACTGCAACAGTCCATTGGCATATATTTAGGCCTAGCACACAGGCAGAGCAGAGAGGTCCCGTAACAGACAATCTGGCTTCATGACAGCAGAGAATCAGTCTGCATGTCATAGCAGAGAATGAGGCTTCACGTCACCCACCACTGCAACAGTCCATTGGCATATATTTAGGCCTAGCACACAGGCAGAGCAGAGAGGTCCCGTAACAGACAATCTGGCTTCATGTCAGCAGAGAATCAGTCTGCATGTCATAGCAGAGAATGAGGCTTCACGTCACCCACCACTGCAACAGTCCATTGGCATATATTTAGGCCTAGCACACAGGCAGAGCAGAGAGGTCCCGTAACAGACGATCTGGCTTCATGTCAGCAGAGAATCAGTCTGCATGTCATAGCAGAGAATCAGGCTTCACGTCAGCCACCACTGCAACAGTCCATGGTCATAAATTTAGGCCCAGCACCCAGGCAGAGGAGAGAGGTCCCGTAACAGACAATCTGGCTTCATGTCAGCAGAGAATTAGTCTGCATGTCATAGCAGAGAATCAGGCTTCATGTCAGCCACCACTGCAACAGTCCATTGGCATATATTTAGGCCTAGCACACAGGCAGAGGAGAGGTTCATTCAACTTTGGGTAGCATCGCAATATAATGGTAAAATGAAAATAAAAATAGGATTGAATGAGGAAGTGCCCTGGAGTCCAATAATATATGGTTATGGGGAGGTAGTTAATGTCTAATCTGGACAAGGGACGGACAGGTCCTGTGGGATCCATGCCTGGTTCATTTTTATGAACGTCAGCTTGTCCACATTGGCTGTAGACAGGCGGCTGCGTTTGTCTGTAATGACGCCCCCTGCCGTGCTGAATACACGTTCAGACAAAACGCTGGCTGCCGGGCAGGCCAGCACCTCCAAGGCATAAAAGGCTAGCTCTGGCCACGTGGACAATTTAGAGACCCAGAAGTTGAATGGGGCCGAACCATCAGTCAGTACGTGGAGGGGTGTGCACACGTACTGTTCCACCATGTTAGTGAAATGTTGCCTCCTGCTAACACGTTGCGTATCAGGTGGTGGTGCAGTTAGCTGTGGCGTGTTGACAAAAGTTTTCCACATCTCTGCCATGCTAACCCTGCCCTCAGAGGAGCTGGCCGTGACACAGCTGCCTTGGCGACCTCTTGCTCCTCCTCTGCCTTGGCCTTGGGCTTCCACTTGTTCCCCTGTGACATTTGGGAATGCTCTCAGTAGCGCGTCTACCAACGTGCGCTTGTACTCGCGCATCTTCCTATCACGCTCCAGTGCAGGAAGTAAGGTGGGCACATTGTCTTTGTAGCGTGGATCCAGCAGGGTGGCAACCCAGTAGTCCGCACAGGTTAAAATGTGGGCAACTCTGCTGTCGTTGCGCAGGCACTGCAGCATGTAGTCGCTCATGTGTGCCAGGCTGCCCAGGGGTAAGGACAAGCTGTCCTCTGTGGGAGGCGTATCGTCATCGTCCTGCCTTTCCCCCCAGCCACGCACCAGTGATGGACCCGAGCTGCGTTGGGTGCCACCCCGCTGTGACCATGCTTCATCCTCATCCTCCTCCACCTCCTCCTCATCCTCGTCCTCCTCGTCCTCCAGTAGTGGGCCCTGGCTGGCCACATTTGTACCTGGCCTCTGCTGTTGCAAAAAACCTCCCTCTGAGTCACTTCGAAGAGACTGGCCTGAAAGTGCTAAAAATGACCCCTCTTCCTCATCCTCCTCCTCCTCCTCCTGGGCCACCTCCTGTTCCATCATCGCCCTAAGTGTTTTCTCAAGGAGACATAGAAGTGGTATTGTAACGCTGATAACGGTGTCATCGCCACTGGCCATGTTGGTGGAGTACTCGAAACAGCGCAACAGGGCACACAGGTCTCGCATGGAGGCCCAGTCATTGGTGGTGAAGTGGTGCTGTTCTGTAGTGCGACTGACCCGTGCGTGCTGCAGCTGAAACTCCACTATGGCCTGCTGCTGCTCGCACAGTCTGTCCAGCATGTGCAAGGTGGAGTTCCACCTGGTGGGCACGTCGCATATGAGGCGGTGAGCGGGAAGGCCGAAGTTACGCTGTAGCGCAGACAGGCGAGCAGCGGCAGGATGTGAACGCCGGAAGCGCGAACAGACGGCCCGCACTTTATGCAGCAGCTCTGACATGTCGGGGTAGTTGTGAATGAACTTCTGCACCACCAAATTCAGCACATGCGCCAAGCAAGGGATGTGCGTCAAATTGGCTAGTCCCAGAGCTGCAACGAGATTTCGCCCATTATCACACACCACCAGGCCGGGCTTGAGGCTCACCGGCAGCAACCACTCGTCGGTCTGTTGTTCAATACCCCGCCACAACTCCTGTGCGGTGTGGGGCCTGTCCCCCAAACATATGAGTTTCAGAATGGCCTGCTGACATTTACCCCGGGCTGTGCTGAAGTTGGTGGTGAAGGTGTGTGGCTGACTGGATGAGCAGGTGGAAGAAGAGGAGGAGGAAGCCGAGAAGGAGGAGGTGGCAACAGGAGGCAAAGAATGTTGCCCTGCGATCCTTGGCGGCGGCAGGACGTGCGCCAAACAGCTCTCCGCCTGGGGCCCAGCTGCCACTACATTTACCCAGTGTGCAGTTAGGGAGATATAGCGTCCCTGGCCGTGCTTACTGGTCCACGTATCTGTGGTTAGGTGGACCTTGCTACAGATGGCGTTGCGCAGTGCACACTTGATTTTATCGGATACTTGGTTGTGCAGGGAAGGCACGGCTCTCTTGGAGAAGTAGTGCCGGCTGGGAACAACATACTGTGGGACAGCAAGCGACATGAGCTGTTTGAAGCTGTCTGTGTCCACCAGCCTAAATGACAGCATTTCATAGGCCAGTAGTTTAGAAATGCTGGCATTCAGGGCCAGGGATCGAGGGTGGCTAGGTGGGAATTTACGCTTTCTATCAAATGTTTGTGAGATGGAGAGCTGAACGCTGGCGTGTGACATGGTTGAGACGCTTGGTGACGGAGGTGGTGGTGGTGGTGTTGGTGGTACATCCCCTGTTTGCTGGGCGGCAGGTGCCAACGTTCCTCCAGAGGCGGAGGAAGAGGCCGAGGCGGCAGCAGCAGAATAGGCCGAGGCGGCAGCAGCAGAAGAGGTAGCAGGGGGAGCCTGAGTGACTTCCTTGGTTTTAAGGTGTTTACTCCACTGCAGTTCATGCTTTGCATGCAGGTGCCTGGTCATGCAGGTTGTGCTCAGGTTCAGAACGTTAATGCCTCGCTTCAGGCTCTGATGGCACAGCGTGCAAACCACTCGGGTCTTGTCGTCAGCACATTGTTTGAAGAAGTGCCATGCCAGGGAACTCCTTGAAGCTGCCTTTGGGGTGCTCGGTCCCAGATGGCGGCGGTCAGTAGCAGGCGGAGTCTCTTGGCGGCGGGTGTTCTGCTTTTGCCCACTGCTCCCTCTTTTGCTACGCTGTTGGCTCGGTCTCACCACTGCCTCTTCCTCCGAACTGTGAAAGTCAGTGGCACGACCTTCATTCCATGTGGGGTCTAGGACCTCATCGTCCCCTGCATCGTCTTCCACCCAGTCTTGATCCCTGACCTCCTGTTCAGTCTGCACACTGCAGAAAGACGCAGCAGTTGGCACCTGTGTTTCGTCATCATCAGAGACATGCTGAGGTGGTATTCCCATGTCCTCATCATCAGGAAACATAAGTGGTTGTGCGTCAGTGCATTCTATGTCTTTCACCGCTGGGGAAGGGCTAGGTGGATGCCCTTGGGAAACCCTGCCAGCGGAGTCTTCAAACAGCATAAGAGACTGCTGCATAACTTGAGGCTGAGACAGTTTCCCTGGTATGCATGGGGGTGATGTGACAGACTGATGGGGTTGGTTTTCAGGCGCCATCTGTGCGCTTTCTGCAGAAGACTGGGTGGGAGATAATGTGAACGTGCTGGATCCACTGTCGGCCACCCAATTGACTAATGCCTGTACCTGCTCAGGCCTTACCATCCTTAGAACGGCATTGGGCCCCACCATATATCGCTGTAAATTCTGGCGGCTACTGGGACCTGAGGTAGTTGGTACACTAGGACGTGTGGATGTGGCAGAACGGCCACGTCCTCTCCCAGCACCAGAGGGTCCACTAACACCACCACGACCATGTCCACGTCCGCGTCCCTTACTAGATGTTTTTCTCATTGTTATGGTTCACCACAACAACAAATATATTATTTGGCCCAATGTATTGTATTCAAATTCAGCGGGATATAAATTTGAGGCCTAGTATTTAGGCGCTGGGTGACCGGTATGGATTTAGTGACAGAATTAGACTTGGAAATGCACAGAAGCGTGTGTGTGAAGTTATTCTGAATGACCCTATGTGCACCTTCAATATTATATACCCTTTTAGGGATAGATTTCAAATAGCTCTGATATAGCAGAAACCACTAAATTATGAAATTGCTAAATTGGGAATTGTACTTCAACCCAGAACAAAAAATGTGCTTTGACGGACACTAAATATCTTGCCCAGCAACAACAGTACAGCGGTGGGTAACGAGAGATTTAGAGGGATTTAAATTTGAGGCCTAGTATTTAGGCGCTGGGTCACCGGTATGGATTTAGTGACAGAATTAGACTTGGAAATGCACAGAAGCGTGTGTGTGAAGTTATTCTGAATGACCCTATGTGCACCTTCAATATTATATACCCTTTTAGGGATAGATTTCAAATAGCTCTGATATAGCAGAAACCACTAAATTATGAAATTGCTAAATTGGGAATTGTACTTCAACCCAGAACAAAAAATGTGCTTTGACGGACACTAAATATCTTGCCCAGCAACAACAGTACACCGGTGGGTAACGAGAGATTTAGAGGGAATTAAATTTGAGGCCTAGTATTTAGGCGCTGGGTCACCGGTATGGATTTAGTGACAGAATTAGACTTGGAAATACACAGTAGCGGGTGTGTGTGAAGTTATTCTGAATGACCCTATGTGCACCTTCAATATTATATACCCTTTTAGGGATAGATTTCAAATAGCTCTGATATAGCAGAAACCACTAAATTATGAAATTGCTAAATTGGGAATTGTACTTCAACCCAGAACAAAAAATGTGCTTTGACGGACACTAAATATCTTGCCCAGCAACAACAGTACAGCGGTGGGTAACGAGAGATTTAGAGGGAATTAAATTTGAGGCCTAGTATTTAGGCGCTGGGTCACCGGTATGGATTTAGTGACAGAATTAGACTTGGAAATGCACAGAAGCGTGTGTGTGAAGTTATTCTGAATGACCCTATGTGCACCTTCAATATTATATACCCTTTTAGGGATAGATTTCAAATAGCTCTGATATAGCAGAAACCACTAAATTATGAAATTGCTAAATTGGGAATTGTACTTCAACCCAGAACAAAAAATGTGCTTTGACGGACACTAAATATCTTGCCCAGCAACAACAGTACAGCGGTGGGTAACTAGAGATTTAGAGGGATTTAAATTTGAGGCCTAGTATTTAGGCGCTGGGTCACCGGTATGGATTTAGTGACAGAATTAGACTTGGAAATGCACAGAAGCGTGTGTGTGAAGTTATTCTGAATGACCCTATGTGCACCTTCAATATTATATACCCTTTTAGGGATAGATTTCAAATAGCTCTGATATAGCAGAAACCACTAAATTATGAAATTGCTAAATTGGGAATTGTACTTCAACCCAGAACAAAAAATGTGCTTTGACGGACACTAAATATCTTGCCCAGCAACAACAGTACAGCGGTGGGTAACGAGAGATTTAGAGGGATTTAAATTTGAGGCCTAGTATTTAGGCGCTGGGTCACCGGTATGGATTTAGTGACAGAATTAGACTTGGAAATGCACAGAAGCGTGTGTGTGAAGTTATTCTGAATGACCCTATGTGCACCTTCAATATTATATACCCTTTTAGGGATAGATTTCAAATAGCTCTGATATAGCAGAAACCACTAAATTATGAAATTGCTAAATTGGGAATTGTACTTCAACCCAGAACAAAAAATGTGCTTTGACGGACACTAAATATCTTGCCCAGCAACAACAGTACAGCGGTGGGTAACGAGAGATTTAGAGGGATTTAAATTTGAGGCCTAGTATTTAGGCGCTGGGTGACAGGTATGGGTTTAGTGACAGAATTAGACTTGAAAATACACAGTAGCGGGTGTGTGTGAAGTTATTCTGAATGACCCAATGTGCACCTTCAATATTATATACCCTTTTTGGGATAGATTTCAAATAGCTCTGATATAGCAGGAACCACTAAATTATGAAATTGCTAAATTGGGAATTGTACTTCAACCCAGAACAAAAAATGTGCTTTGACGGACACTAAATATCTTGCCCAGCAACAACAGTACAGCGGTGGGTAACGAGAGATTTAGAGGGATTTAAATTTGAGGCCTAGTATTTAGGCGCTGGGTCACCGGTATGGATTTAGTGACAGAATTAGACTTGGAAATGCACAGAAGCGTGTGTGTGAAGTTATTCTGAATGACCCTATGTGCACCTTCAATATTATATACCCTTTTAGGGATAGATTTCAAATAGCTCTGATATAGCAGAAACCACTAAATTATGAAATTGCTAAATTGGGAATTGTACTTCAACCCAGAACAAAAAATGTGCTTTGACGGACACTAAATATCTTGCCCAGCAACAACAGTACACCGGTGGGTAACGAGAGATTTAGAGGGAATTAAATTTGAGGCCTAGTATTTAGGCGCTGGGTCACCGGTATGGATTTAGTGACAGAATTAGACTTGGAAATACACAGTAGCGGGTGTGTGTGAAGTTATTCTGAATGACCCTATGTGCACCTTCAATATTATATACCCTTTTAGGGATAGATTTCAAATAGCTCTGATATAGCAGAAACCACTAAATTATGAAATTGCTAAATTGGGAATTGTACTTCAACCCAGAACAAAAAATGTGCTTTGACGGACACTAAATATCTTGCCCAGCAACAACAGTACAGCGGTGGGTAACGAGAGATTTAGAGGGAATTAAATTTGAGGCCTAGTATTTAGGCGCTGGGTCACCGGTATGGATTTAGTGACAGAATTAGACTTGGAAATGCACAGAAGCGTGTGTGTGAAGTTATTCTGAATGACCCTATGTGCACCTTCAATATTATATACCCTTTTAGGGATAGATTTCAAATAGCTCTGATATAGCAGAAACCACTAAATTATGAAATTGCTAAATTGGGAATTGTACTTCAACCCAGAACAAAAAATGTGCTTTGACGGACACTAAATATCTTGCCCAGCAACAACAGTACAGCGGTGGGTAACGAGAGATTTAGAGGGAATTAAATTTGAGGCCTAGTATTTAGGCGCTGGGTCACCGGTATGGATTTAGTGACAGAATTAGACTTGGAAATGCACAGAAGCGTGTGTGTGAAGTTATTCTGAATGACCCTATGTGCACCTTCAATATTATATACCCTTTTTGGGATAGATTTCAAATAGCTCTGATATAGCAGGAACCACTAAATTATGAAATTGCTAAATTGGGAATTGTACTTCAACCCAGAACAAAAAATGTGCTTTGACGGGCACTAAATAACTTTCCCAGCTACAACAGGACAACGGTAACGAGAGATTTAGAGGGATTTAAATTTGAGGCCTAGTATTTAGGCGCTGGGTGACAGGTATGGGTTTAGTGACAGAATTAGACTTGGAAATACACAGTAGCGGGTGTGTGTGAAGTTATTCTGAATGACCCTATGTGCACCTTCAATATTATATACCCTTTTAGGGATAGATTTCAAATAGCTCTGATATAGCAGAAACCACTAAATTATGAAATTGCTAAATTGGGAATTGTACTTCAACCCAGAACAAAAAATGTGCTTTGACGGACACTAAATATCTTGCCCAGCAACAACAGTACAGCGGTGGGTAACGAGAGATTTAGAGGGAATTAAATTTGAGGCCTAGTATTTAGGCGCTGGGTCACCGGTATGGATTTAGTGACAGAATTAGACTTGGAAATACACAGTAGCGGGTGTGTGTGAAGTTATTCTGAATGACCCTATGTGCACCTTCAATATTATATACCCTTTTTGGGATAGATTTCAAATAGCTCTGATATAGCAGGAACCACTAAATTATGAAATTGCTAAATTGGGAATTGTACTTCAACCCAGAACAAAAAATGTGCTTTGACGGGCACTAAATAACTTTCCCAGCTACAACAGGACAACGGTAACGAGAGATTTAGAGGGATTTAAATTTGAGGCCTAGTATTTAGGCGCTGGGTGACAGGTATGGGTTTAGTGACAGAATTAGACTTGGAAATACACAGTAGCGGGTGTGTGTGAAGTTATTCTGAATGACCCTATGTGCACCTTCAATATTATATACCCTTTTTGGGATAGATTTCAAATAGCTCTGATATAGCAGAAACCACTAAATTATGAAATTGCTAAATTGGGAATTGTACTTCAACCCAGAACAAAAAATGTGCTTTGACGGACACTAAATATCTTGCCCAGCAACAACAGTACAGCGGTGGGTAACGAGAGATTTAGAGGGAATTAAATTTGAGGCCTAGTATTTAGGCGCTGGGTCACCGGTATGGATTTAGTGACAGAATTAGACTTGGAAATACACAGTAGCGGGTGTGTGTGAAGTTACTCTGAATGACCCTATGTGCACCTTCAATATTATATACCCTTTTTGGGATAGATTTCAAAGAGCTCTGATATAGCAGGAACCACTAAATTATGAAATTGCTAAATTGAGAATTGTATTTCAACCCAGAACAAGAAATGTGCTTGAACGGACACTAAATAACTCGCCCAGCTACAGCACTAGGGACAGATTTAGCTGGATATAAATTTGAGGCCTAGTATTTAGGCGCTGGGTGACCGGTATGGATTTAGTGACAGAATTAGACTGGGATATGGCCAAAAAATGAACAGACTATTGCTGGTTAAATGCACTTGGTGTGACAGCTTCACCCTGATGTAGGCTTTAGCCAAAAAACAACCACACCATTGAGGGTTAAATGCACTTGGTGACAGGCGCAGCTTGCCCCTGATTTTGTATATGGCCAAAAAATGAACAGACTATTGCTGGTTAAATGCACTTGGTGTGACAGCTTCACCCTGATGTAGGCTTTAGCCAAAAAACAACCACACCATTGAGGGTTAAATGCACTTGGTGACAGGCGCAGCTTGCCCCTGATTTTGTATATGGCCAAAAAATGAACAGACTATTGCTGGTTAAATGCACTTGGTGTGACAGCTTCACCCTGATGTAGGCTTTAGCCAAAAAACAACCACACCATTGAGGGTTAAATGCACTTGGTGACAGGCGCAGCTTGCCCCTGATTTTGTATATGGCCAAAAAATGAACAGACTATTGCTGGTTAAATGCACTTGGTGTGACAGCTTCACCCTGATGTAGGCTTTAGCCAAAAACAACCACACCATTGAGGGTTAAATGCACTTGGTCGCAGCTTGTGCTGGCGCACCACAAGACACAAAATGGCCGCCGATCACCCCAGAAAAATGAGACTGACAAACGGTCTGTGCAGCCTAAAAACAGTGAGCAATTGAGGATCAGCAGCTCAATGATCCACAGCTGCAGATCGATCAGTTAATCAAGTCCTTTGGAGGAGTTAATCTGCCTAATCTCGCCCTACTGTCGCAGCCGCAACCTCTCCCTACGCTAATCAGAGCAGAGTGACGGGCGGCGCTATGTGACTCCAGCTTAAATAGAGGCTGGGTCACATGGTGCTCTGGCCAATCACAGCCATGCCAATAGTAGGCATGGCTGTGATGGCCTCTTGGGGCAAGTAGTATGACGCTTGTTGATTGGCTGCTTTGCAGCCTTTCAAAAAGCGCCAAGAAAGCGTCACAAAAGCGCCAAGAAAGCGACGAACACCGAACCCGAACCCGGACTTTTACGAAAATGTCCGGGTTCGGGTCCGTGTCACGGACACCCCAAAATTCGGTACGAACCCGAACTATACAGTTCGAGTTCGCTCATCCCTAGTCATCTGCCTTCCTCATCACCCTCCAGCTCCTCCTGCTCGTCTCCTGTCATGTGTGCAAATAAACCACCCATTTCTCTATACATTGCCTGTCCTCCTCCTCCTCCTCAGTTCAGCCACCATAGGGCCCGGGTGGCCTTGAGATGTAGACGCTCAGGAAGTGAATGAGTGGAATGACGTAGTTCATCCCATAGTCCTGGGGACTGACAAATAAAGTGGCCTCCTCAAAGAGCCTGAGCAAATGGCAGGTGTCACCTATGAGCTGCCACTGGCTAATGTTGATGTTACACAGGGGAGTGCTCCTGTCTTCCTGCATCATTAAGAAATTGTTCACGGCCTTCCTCTGTTCATATAGTCGGTCTAACATGTGGAGTTCCAATGGGTGGAAGCGCCAGATATCAGGCGACGTTGGGGAACGCTATTCTGCCTTTGCAGCTCAAGGAGGGCGTGTTTTGCAGGATAAGAGTGGCTGAAGTGCATGCACCATTTCCTGGTCATTTTCAGGATGTCTTGCAGTTGGGTGGAAGAACCACTTTACAACCAGATTAAAGACATGTGCCATGCAGAGTTCATGGGTCAGCCCTCCTTGAAGTAGCGCCAACATGATGTTCTTCCCGTTATCGGTGACCATGGTTCCGATCTTCAGTTAGTGAGGAGAGAGTCAGGGTTCGATTTCCTCTTAAAGGATGCAGAGCAGTTCCTCCCCAGTGGGACTCCGTTCATCCAGGCAAACCAGGTGAAGAACAGCGTGACACCGCCGCGCTCTGCATAGGTGGTATGCTGGAGGAGCACTCTGAATTGTGCCTGCAGTAGAGGTTGAGGACAAGGTTGAGGATGAGGAGGCAGCGAAGGACATTGGCACAGGACTCACACCTTCAGAACACAGAGGCGGCTGTGCGGTCACTTGGCCAAGTTGCTGGTGTGGCTGGGCAGGAACCACATTTACACAGTGGGCCATAAAGGTGTCACGACCCCTGGTCATGGTCGTGACTCCTTGGGAGCATCATGCAGTTATCCGCGGTCTGGTGTTGTCGCAACCGCAGCTGGGGGCACTTAGTGGTTTGCCTCAGGTGCGGTTGCCGCGAATAACAGGCATGCGTGCGGTTGCCCTTGGCAACGTGTTTTGGTGTGCACGTCCTTCGTCTGTGTTTATGTGCACTCCCTTTGTGTGTTTGTTGTGCACGAGATTGTGTGGGTTGTATGCACTTGGACACCTCCCTTCACCTGCGGTGGTCCGCGGCAACGTCTGGTGTTGTGTGCATGTGGTGGCAGGGTCTCGGCCTGCTGGTTGTTCTTCAGGTCACGGCTGCCACGCATGCCGTTGCCAGCGGTAACTGGTGAGTGAGTGTGTGTGCTATTTCCCTTTAAGTTGGTGTTTTCCCTTCTCTTCTGTGGTGTAGGAAGGGTTAACTCCCTTCCCAGTGTGTGTGAGTCACTGGGTGTGTCTGGCTGTTTGGGTGTGGCCACTTGGCCTATATAGCCTGAGTCTCTTGCAGGCTTCAGTAGGTTGCTCTCAGCCATGCTGGCTGGAGCAGCCTCCTGTCTCCTCCATCTGCCTGGTGAGGACCATCCTTCTGGTCATAAAACCTTGTTAGTAAAACCTTTGTTACCTTGTCTGATGTTATGTTTATGTGTATGTGGTTGCTGGCTTGTTGCACCTTATGGTTCCCTGGTTCCCTGTGTGATGTATGGTGTGTGCTGTTGTCTTTTCTGTTGTTGTAGACAGACAGCACTTTTGCATGGGTTCCGGGCGGTGTGTTTGTGGCAGGTAGGTGAGGTTGAAGTTCCACATACCTGCCACTGCCATAAGTGGTATTGGATTTCCCTTTATTTCCAGCTTGGCCTTTCTAGGCTCCTGTTCCTCCGTGTTCTGGAGGAACAGGTAGTCTATCCAGCTCCTAGCCTAGGGACCTGTGGAGGGATAGTAGGGACCCGAGGTTCCTGCGCATGGGTCCTCCTACCCTAAAGGTCGGCCCATGCAGGTTAGGAGTTAGGGTCAGATCAGGGAGACTTTAGGAGGTGACCTGCTCCCTGATCCTGTGGTCTTGCAGCGACCAAACATCTCCGGGTACCGCACGGCTGGGGGTTTCCCCCACCGCCAGTCGTGACAAAAGGATGGAAATTGTCCTTGCTCCACACGTCATAATGACAAAAAAGCAGGCCAACTGACCCAAGAAAACCCCAACAAAGTGCACATCAACAAATTTAAAAACATAATTTTATTGGACCAAAAAGACACACAAACAGCTTTAAAAATTGTATACAATAGACAAAGTGCTGGTATAAAATAAAACCAGACACACACACACAGCTCCCACCAAAGTCCACAGATAAAGGACACAATGTAACAAGTCCAGGTTAAATATTAGCAAATAGTGCCAAAAAACAGGTCAGATAACAATCTACAACACAATAAATATGATGTGGCATCAAGACACCTAATACCTGTATGATGTACAGCAAGTAAACCTGGACCTACATCAAGTAGTGCCCCACGTGTATCGCCAGTAGCCGTTAACTTTAGCAGACACCAACAGCCTCATGGACTTGCCTACCTTTTGCTCAACATACGTGTGCAGGGCTGGTACAGCCTTTTTGGAGAAGTAATGACAGTTTGGGACTGTCCGCCTTGGCGTGGCGCAAGCTATCAGTTCTCTGAAAGGTGCAGAGTCAACCACATGAAAAGGGAGGGACTGTAGTACCAGCAATTTGGCCAGGAGCACGTTCAGCTTCTGCACCTTTGGATAAGTACACGCATACTGTTGTATTTTTGCAATCACCTAGGTGATCGATTGCTGACGAAATGAGTGACAAGGAGTAGAAGGAGGAGGAGCAGGAGCATCAGGACCAGTAGATGATAGGAAAGAAACACAGTTACCTTCTGCTGAGGTGGTGAAGCCTTGACTGCAGGAGAAGAGGTGAGGGCCACTGGAAGAGGGCAGACTGTAGCATTACATTAGCGCCATGGTTTTCCCAGGCCACTTTATGGTGACGCTACATGTGTTGCCGCAGGGCCGTAGTGCCAACATTGGAAACCTGGCCACGCTTCACCTTCTGCCCACAGATTCTACATATGGCCACACTGACATCCTCCGGCAACTTGATGAAAAATCCCCACACCGCCGAGTATGGAATTTTCCCCCTGCCATTCCGTGTTGACTGCCTGCTGCCGCTGTCTTTCTGAACTGGTAGGCTCCTGAGTAGCAGATGTTCTACCTTGGGCACATTTGGCTCCAGACCTCATACTGCTTCCACCCTGCTGACGGCCACGCTAGCACCCTCTGCTGGCCCAGCCACTGCCTCACGTGCAAGCTGCCATCCTCATCCCCTGATGATGATAATAAAGCCCCGTCGTCACCCAGCTCCCACGTGCGATTGGCCACATCATCATCCACTACTGTCTGCACGTCATTGATACCACCCTCACCAGTCTCAGGCTGAGTGCCTGACCACTTGCAACAGCTGCTCCCACGTGACTCTCATCGCCGCTTCTTGCCTGTGTACTGGAGAAAGCAGCGGATTCCTCCTCCACATCTTGGTTGGATAGTAGCTGCTGACTGTCCTCAATAAGCTCATCCTCACTGAACAGCGGCTCAGAGCCAATGGCATACAATACTTCCTGAGCAGAAGGAACAGAAAATCTACAAGGCAGGTTCAGGACAGATGGGGTGACAGAGCTTGTTTCTGGGCCATGCCAATTAAACATGGTGTCAGAGGTACCCGCCGACTCCTGGGGGTGTCAGTTGAGATGATTTTGAAGACCGAGTCAACTATTCAAGGACAGCCTGGTTGCTGGTCAAAACACGACTGCTAGATGACACTGTCAGCTCTGGCCTATCCCTTCAACTGCTGCTAACCCCCCCCCCCCCCACCCCCCTTCTTCTATTGCTACTTCTGCCAGCTCCAGAAACATTTTTGCCACTGCCATTCCCTTAGAAGGACCTGGCATCTGTCTGTCAGACTTAAAACATCAGTAGTGTCAGGGTGCAATTTCAACCCAGAATCAAGGATGAATGTATGTACTTATATATAAAAGAATGTGAACACCCCAAAATGTTTAGTATCAGGCCACAATTTTACCCCAATTACACAATTAAGGATTAATGGATTAAATTATGTATAAAAGAACGTCAGCCCCCTAAAATCTGTAGCATCAGGCCACAATTTCACCCAAATTAAACATTAACAGATTCAATGAAGTATAAAAGAACGGGAACACCTAAAATCTGTAGTATCAGGCCACAATTTCACCCCAGAATCAAGGATGAATGGATATACTTATATATAAAAGAACGTGAGCACTCTAGAATCTGTAGTATCAGGCTGCAATTTCACCCCAGAATCAAGGATGAATGGATGTACTTATAGATAAAAGAATGTGAGCACTCTAGAATCTGTAACATCATGCCGCTATTTCACCCCAATTACAGAATTAAGGGTTAATGGATTGAATTATGTAAAAAAGAACATGAACACCCTAAAATCTGTAGTATCAGGCCTTAATTTCACCCCAGAATCAAGGATGAATGGATTTACTTATGTAAAAAAGAATGTGAACACCCCAAAATCTGTAGTGTCAGGCCGAAATTTCAGGTCCATTAATATAGGGACATCGACACAATTCATTTTTTTTTTAGCTCTATACACCACCACAATGGATTTGAAATGAAACAAACAATATGTGCTTTAACTGCAGAGTGTCAGCTTTAATTTGAGGGTATTTACAGCCAAATCAGGTGAACGGTGTAGGAATTACAACAGTTTGCATATGTGCCTCCCACTTGTTAAGGGACCGAAAGTAATGGGACAATTGGCTTCTCAGCTGTTCCATGGCCAGGTGTGTGTTATTCCCTCATTATCCAAATTACAATGAGCAGATACAAGGTCCAGAGTTAATTTCAAGTGTGCTATTTGCATTTGGAATCTGTTGCTGTCAACTCTCAAGATGAGATCCAAAGAGCTGTCACTATCAGTGAAGCAAGCCATCATTAGGCTGAAAAAACAAAACAAACCCTTCAGAGAGATAGCAAAAACATTAGGCATGGCCAAAACAACTGTTTGGAACATTCTTAAAAAGAAGGAACGCACTGGTGAGCCTCAGCAACACCAAAAGACCACAGAAAACAACTGTGTTTGATGACCGAAGAATTCTTTCCCTGGTGAAGAAAACACCCTTCACAACAGTTGGCAAGATCAAGAACACTCTCCAGGGGGTAGGTGTATGTGTGTCAAAGTCAACAATCAAGAGAAGACTTTACCAGAGTGAATACAGCGGGTTCACCACAAGATGTAAACCATTGGTGAGCCTCAAAAACAGGAAGGCCAGATTAGGGTTTTCCAAACGACATCTAAAAAAGCCTTCACAGTTTTGGAACAACATCCTATGGACAGATGAGACCAAGATCAACTTGTACCAGAGTGATGGGAAGAGAAGAGTATGGAGAAGGAAAGGAACGGCTCATGATCCTAAGCATACCACCTCATCAGTAAAGCATGGTGGTAGTAGTGTCATGGCGAGGGCAGGCATGGGATCCAGCCGGTTCTCTCCGGTTCTGCCGAACCGTTTGTTAAAATTACAGGCGGTTCGCAGGACCGGTGAGAAGCAGGGATCCCGACCCGGTCCTGCAGCTGCGCCTGCACCAGTGGCGTAGCTATAGGGGTGGGGGCGGAGCGGAAGCCGAGAGGAGAGGGCCGGCCGGCCCTGTGTGAAGCGCACTGTGCAGGGCAGCTGGGCAGGCGAAGTGAGGAGGGGCCGGGCCGGGGGAGCGGCTTCAGTTGAGGTGCGACGCAGGACTTAGTCACGTACCTCACTGTGACCTCCTGCGGCGGATCTCGCGAGATGACGCGATGACGCGGCGCGGGAAGGCACAGTGAGCGAGGCATTGGTGACCGCCTGTACCAGGATGCCACAAGCTGTGAAGGAGATAGAGAGGTAAGTTAAGTATTAATTATTTCTCCTAAGCAGGTGCCTACTCCACCTTCCCCTCATCCTGACCCAATGTTTAGATTCTTTTAGCCAAACAAGAGTTATGGATGGGGTTGATGACAATATTTAAGGTGGCCACACACAGGGAAACACATCTATTTTGCCCACAGAGTAAGAGCAGCTTTTTTAAGCGGTACTCCACTATGTAATGGCCCCTCTTTATTTTTAATGTAATGGTCCACTCTTTATTTTTAATGTAATGGCCCCCACTTTATTATTAATATAATGGCCCCCACTTTATTATTAATATAATGGCCCCCTCTTTATTATTAATATAATGGCCCCCTCTTTATTATTAATATAATGGCCCCCTCTTTGTTATTAATGTAATGGCCCCCTCTTTGTTATTAAAGTGGGGGCCATTATATTAATAATAAAGTGGGGGCCATTATATTAATAATAAAGTGGGGGCCATTATATTAATAATAAAGAGGGGGCCATTATATTAATAATAAAGAGGGGGCCATTATATTAATAATAAAGAGGGGGCCATTATATTAATAATAAAGAGGGGGCCATTATATTAATAATAGAGGGGGCCATTATATTAATAATAGAGGGGGCCATTATAGTAATAATAAAGAGGGGGCCATTATATTAATAATAGAGGGGGCCATTATATTAATAATAAAGAGGGGGCCATTATATTAATAATAAAGTGGGGGCCATTATATTAATAATAAAGAGGGGGCCATTATATTAATAATAAAGAGGGGGCCATTATATTAATAATAAAGTGGGGGCCATTATATTAATAATAAAGTGGGGGCCATTATATTAAAAATAAAGAGTGGGCCATTATAATAATAATAAAGAGGGGGCCGTTACAGTAATAACAAAGAGGGGGCCATTACAGTAATAACAAAGAGGGGGCCATTACAGTAATAACAAAGAGGGGGCCGTTACAGTAATAACAAAGAGGGGGCCGTTACAGTAATAACAAAGAGGGGGCCGTTACAGTAATAACAAAGAGGGGGCCGTTACAGTAATAATAAAGAGGGGGCCATTATATTAATAAAAAAGAGGGGGTATATATGGTGTATGTAAATATGTCGTGACTGTGTTGCATATATATGGTGTATGTAAATATGTGTCATGACTCGTGACGCGCTGCGTATCCACCGCTGAGTAGGGAACCTGTTGTTAAAAATTTGAATCCCACCCCTGGGCGAGGGCATGTATGGCTGCCAATGGAACTGATTCTCTTGTATTTATTGATGATGTGACTGCTGACAAAAGCAGCAGGATGAATTCTGAAGTGTTTGGGGCAATATTATCTACTCATATTCAATACTTCAGAACTCATTGGACAGCGCTTCACAGTACAGATGGACAATGACCCAAAGCATAGCTAGGTCAATCACCAAGTCAATCAGCTGATCTGAATCCGATTGAGCATGCATTTCACTTGCTGAAGACAAAACTGAAGGGAAAATGCCCCAAGAACAAGCAGGAACTAAAGACAGTTGCAGTAGAGGCCTGGCAGAGCATCACCAGGGATGAAACCCGGCGTCTGGTGATGTCTATACGTTCCACACTTTAGGCTATAATTGACTACAAAGGATTTGCAACCAAGTATTAAAAAGTGAAAGTTTGATTTCTGATTATTATTCTGTCCCATTACTTTTGGTCCTTTGACAAGTGGGAGGCACATATGCAAACCGTTGTAATTTCTACACCATTCACCTGATTTGTATGTAAATACCCTCAAATTAAAGCTGACAGTCTGCAGTTAAGAGCACACCTTATTAGTTTCATTTCAAATCCATTGTGGTGGTGTATAGAGCCAAAAATGTTAGAATTGTGTCAATGTCCCAATATTTATGGACCTGACTGTATGTATAAAAGAGCGTGAACACCCTACAATCTGTAGTATCAAGCTGCAGTTTCACCCTGATTACACAATCAAGGATTAACAGATTGAATTATATATAAAAGAACGCAAACACCTAAAAACAGTAGTATCAGGCAGCAATTTAGCCCCAATTAGACAATCAAGGATTCATGGATTTACTTATGTATAAAAGAACGTGAACACCCGAAAATTTGGAGTATCAGACCGCAATTTCACCTCAATAACAGAATCAAGGATTAATGGAATTACTTATGTATGAATGTGAACAACCTAAAATCTGTATTATTAGATCACTTTTTACCGTCAATTAGTGCAGCAAGGTGTAATAGAATAGCTTCTCTATTAGGCAAGCTTTACACCGGGATTCCTCAACTCCGGTCTTCGGGACCCACCTACCAGGTGTGAAACTCACCCCATCACATACTCTCAGGAACTCCAACTGAGAGGTAGGAATTGATATAACCTTATGCAGACTTCTGCTAATTAAAAGCACCTGGGCCGAATGGGGAGGAACGCTGACACCAGAGGGGAAAAAAGCATAGATTCTACAGGACATGCAAAATATGAGAATGAAACTGGATCGCACATCCTCAATACTATGCTTTTATCTAATAACTGCTAATCAGCGTAATTAACATCGCATGGTGGCTATTGTTGCTTCGGTGCTGTGCTGGTGGGTTGGTGGGGCCCAATGCCAGGGTGGCTTTGTCATACAGCGGGGGCGCTGTTTGTGTGCTGGGTCACGCTGCCTGCTGGTGCGGTGCCACGGTGTTGGTGGTCGCTGTGCAGCACTGCGCCAAATTCAGAATAGGGTACCATTCAAAGAGGCAAACTTGTCGCGGTGAGTGGGCCTATGCGTTTTGATCAAATTGTATACTAATGCCTCATGTACAGCATGCAGCATAGGGGTAGGTATACTACAAATTGCGCTGAGAAGCGATGTAAATTATGCGGACAAGCAGTTATTAGATAAAAGCATAGTATGGAGGATGTGTGATCCAGTTCTTTTTCTTACATTTTACATATTCTCAAATCATGACCGGTAGGTGGGCCCTGAGGATTGGAGTTGAGGAACACTCCTCACTGTCCATTTGGCCCCTATTCTTCCCTATATTGTGGATTAAGACTTCCTATTATATCCCTACACTATCTCTATATTGTCCCTGAACTGCTCAAAAGTAATACTTTGTGAATACAGTGTTTCCTAATCACTGTCCCCATGCCTGTAACGTCTCTCCCTGCACTAAGTTTACTGGAAAATGGTAGAGACCCGGCAGGATGAGGCTTTTTATAGAGCTGTGGCATCACAGGGGCTGGATATCTGCTAATTAGGTTGTTGCACGGCATTATGGGTGATCCCTCGTTCCCAGGTTTCTTACTTCCTCTTTTTAACATGTGCAGCAGCCATTTTAGAAAAAAATCTGATTCGTTACCATGAAACGCAAGGAAATTCAACTTTGTGACAAATCTAATTTTTCCTGAAATTCGGATAAAATTCCACTTTGTCAACTTCAATTCACCCAACACTAATTGTGATCTTACTGTTCATTATTTCCTACACATGATGTGCTTGTTCTTTCTAAACTATATAAATCTGTAATCCTACTGACCAGGATATAATTGTTCCAGCATAGTATACGCATCAATAACAAAACACAAAAAGCAACGAAAGTGAAAAATTTATCGCTGCCTTTTCTTTATCCTGCTTCCTAAAAAGTGAAATAAAAAGTGATCAAAAAGTCGTGTGTACCACAAAATAGTACCAATGATAATGACAACTCATCAAACAAACTCCTGTTACCTCTTCTTAAGATGAAAAATTTGGGGGTAAAGTAACATTTTATTGGAAAAAATAGAATTTTTAATTTTCACAGCTATAAGTGTTTCTGTCAGTGACACTCGCTGCCTTGTAGGCTGAGGTTCCAATGTATGCTGGTTGCTTGTGTTGTGCGTGCTTAGTGTGTGAACTTTGTCCGGTGAATGTTTTGCTCCTTGTGTCTGTATCGCAGTGTGGTTCACTGTTAGGCCTCATGCACGCGGCCGTGTTCCGCGGCCGAGAGCGGACCGTGGAAACCCGTCGGGGATTCCTCCTGAAAGCATGAGCGCACGGCGTCATTGGTTGCTATGACGCCGTGCGCTTCATGCAGCCGCTGCTGTACAGTAATACACTAGTATAGTTTCCAGGGTTTCCACGGTCCGCTCTCGGCCGTGTAGGCTGGCTGAATGTGCTCTTTTGTGTTGCTGCAGTTGATGTTCCTTTGTATGCTGGATGCTTGTGTGGTGCGTAGTCTTCTGTAGTATGTAAACTGTGTTGTGTGAATTGTGTGCTCCCTGTATCTATTTATGGGTAATGGTACTTTCACACTTGCATTGTGAAGATCCGGCAGGCAGTTCAGTCGCCGGAACTGCCTGCCGGATCCAGAAATCTGTGTGCAAACGGATAGCATTTGTAGACGGATCCGGATGCGGATCTGTCTAACAAATGCATTAAACACCGGATCCGTCTCTCTGGTGTCATCCGTAAAAACGTATCCGGTATTTATTTATTTTTGCATTTTTAAAGGTTTGCGCATGCACAGACGGGAAAACCGGATCCGTTTTGCCTGAACACTTGGTGCCGGATCCGGCATTAATGCATTTCAATGGAAAATAATGCCGGATCTGGCATTCCTGCAAGTGCTCCAGAATTTTGGACGGAGAATATACCGCAGCATGCTGCGGTATTTTTTCCGGCCAAATACTGTAGGAGTGACTGAACTGAAGAATCCTGATGCATCCTGAACGGATTGCTCTCCATTCAGAATGCATTAGGATAAAACTGATCATTTTTTTTTACAGTATTGAGCCCCTGTGAAGGAACTTTAACACTAGTTTGAAAGTACCCCAAGACTGGTTTCACACTGGGCGTTGCGGGAACACGTGCAATTTTTCCGCGCCAGTGCAAAACATTGTAATGTGTTTTGCACTCGCGGGAGAAAAAGCGCGCATGTTTGGTACCCAAACCCAAACTTCTTCACAGAAGTTCGGGCTTGGGATCGGTGTTCTGTAGATTGTATTATTTTCCCTTATAACATGGTTATAAGGGAAAATATTAGCATTCTGAATACAGAATGCATAGTACAATAGCGCTGGAGAGGTTAAAAAAAAATAAAAAATTTTTTACTCACCTTAATCCAATTGATTGCGCAGCCGGCATCTCCTTCTGTCTTCATCTTAGCTGTGTGCAGTAAGAGGACCCGTGGTGACGTCACTCCGGTCATCACATGATCCATCACATGATATTTTACCATGTTATAAGGGAAAACAATAATGATCGGGTCTCCATCCCGATTGTCTCCTAGCAACCGTGCATGAAAATCGCACCGCATCCGCACTTGCTTGCGGATGCTTGTGATTTTCACGCAACCCCATTCATTTCTATGGGGCCTGCGTTACGTGAAAAATGCTGAATATAGAGCATGCTGCGATTTTCACGCAACGCACAAGTGATGCGTGAAAATCACCGCTCATGTGAACAGCCCCATAAAAATGAATGGGTCGGGATTGAGTGCGGGTGCAATGCGTTCAACTCACGCATCGCATCCGCACGGAATACTCGCCCGTGTGAAAGGGGCCTAAGGCTTCCCTGAGCTTGTTTGAATATCAGGTGGTCAGGTGCCTTAATCACCCTGCTATGTAGACCTGTGTGCGATATGCCTAGTCTGTCTCCAGAAATGCTGAGTGCACTGTGCTTCCTCTCCTGACCTAGGTCTTTTTTACTCTACTAAAGTGGTCAGCCTGGTTATTCATTAAATGATCTGATCTGTCTGTGAATGCCAACGTTCAGTTTCACATGGCTTCCAGGCATGTTTGTATGTTTGTCTGAGAACACTATGCTCCCTGTTCCCCATGGTTTCCAGGCATATTTGTGTTTTTCTCATTATGTTCTTATCTCTCTATATTTGCCTTGCTCCATGTATTTGTCACGGTACCTTCTGTGACAGAGGTTAGAAGATGAGACTGCACGTGAGGTTAACTGACTCTTGATTCTCAGTGTTGTTGTTTGGTAATGACCACACCTCTTGTCAGGTACAGCTGGCGGTCATTACTGCTTCCCTATTTAGTTTGGTTTCACACTTCATACCATGCGGTTGATATTCTCTGCTTGGATTTGGAGGAGTTGGTGTGTGGACCTTGCTTGTGTTCCTGCTCATCCATTTTCTATAAGATAAGTTGTACTGCTCTTGTATTTGGTTGTACCCTTGTGCTTGTTGTTACTAGGCCTCAGGGAGACGCTGGTTCGTTCACCTGGGAAGGAACCAGTAGTCTCATTCCCTTTTACTATCTTTAGGGCATCTCAGGACTCCTAGGCTTCTGGCATATGTATTTTCCCACCTTCGGGATCTATACATACTGACAGGAGTCAGGGCCAGATCAAGGGGTTTCCTAGAAGCTGACCTTTCCCTTCTCCCTAGCCTTGAGGTCTAGTTCTTTGTCCTCTCTCTTTTTGGTGTCACTCCTCTCTCCATTATTCGTGACATTATTAACTGCCTAATAACCACCATTGTACTTGTATCAGTGCGGCAATGGATGCTATTTCTGCACCGGTCAGGACAACTCCAAGGGTTGTCTCTGGAGTTAGCTGACCACAGACGGCTGGTTCCGACAGCGGGAACCAGGTCTACCCTGAACCCAAGGTGGCTCTTCCAGACAGATTTTCGGGGGAAAGTGACAATTTTAGTTGGTTCAGGGAGTCGTGCTAATTATATTTTAAACTGCATCCATGCTCTTCTGGGGACGAGCTTCAAAGAGTGGGTATAATCATTTTTATGCTAAAAGGAGATGCTCAATCTTGGTCTTTTTCGTTGCCGACCGGATCACAGTCCCTCCGTTCGGTAGATT
This sequence comes from Bufo gargarizans, assembly GCF_014858855.1. NCBI lineage: Eukaryota > Metazoa > Chordata > Amphibia > Anura > Bufonidae > Bufo > Bufo gargarizans. Next base: position 122,826,516 of record NC_058085.1, read on the forward strand.
AATTTTTCAGAGCTCTAGGGCTTATCTATGATGACCCAGATCGGATCTCCCTGGCCGTGACCAAGTTGTGTGGCTTAAGGCAGGGAGGATGTTCTGCAGAGACCTATTGCTCTGAATTTAGAAGATGAGCTACGGATACGGAGTGAAATGATCCTGCTCTCCCGTAGTAAATTCTGCCAAGGGCTATTCGAGGGCCTGAAGGACGCATTGGCGTTTCACGAATATCCTGAGTCATTGGAGGCGGCTATGTCCCTTGCTGTATGTATTGATAGACGCTTGAAGGAGAGATCTAAGGTGCCTCACACTCAGGACGTACTATCATATAAGGTGGCAGCCTCTTCCGACACTTTGGGTAAAGAGACACTTGAGCACATGTCTGGTGATGAACCAATGCAGCTGGGGGGAGCTACCCCTGGATCTGGTAATAAGAACTTTAGGCTTAGAATGAGAATGCTTTTTCTGTGGAAAAGGGGGACATTTTGTTAATGTATGTCCTTATGTTAAACGTTAAGGTGAAAAAGATTTAAAAAAAAATGTGTTTAGTCCTCATCTCACTCTTGGTGGTGTGGGTGGGGAATCTGAAAAATTACTTTTGTCTTTTGCCAGTAGTACCTGATTTCTCCTGCCTGCCAAAGTGGCGCTAGACTCCAAAACTGTGGGAATTGAAGTATTTATTGACAGTGGGGCAGGGGTTAACCTAGTTGATAGTCAGTGCGTTCGTATGCTTGTGTTGACAACAAGTGCATTGGACAAAAATATTTCAGTGTTTGCTATTGATTCCGCTTCTCTCAGACAAAAATGTTTATCACAAATGGTGCAGGAAATTCATTTAATGGTGGGTAATTTTCATCAAGAATCTATTTTGTGTTTTGTGCTGGAGGGTTTGCCTGCTCCCTGCCACGGATGGTGTTGCAGAAAACTAGAAGTCACAAATATAGATCCGACTGACTTGATCCCAAACTAAGGAACAAATGGGTGAGCCCTATAAAAGCCCTAGAGCTCTCCCTAAATGCTCAGCCCATGCAAAGATCTTTATGATAGAAAGATGCATGTCCTCGTACCTAGACTGTGTGACACCTGAAAACCCTATAATAGTGAGGGGACACGACCAGCGGCTCCCTGCACTAAATACCGGAGGGAGTCAGGGTCACCTAGAATCAAGCCAACAGGAAAACACAAATAAAGGAAAAGACTTATCTGAGGAACCAGCAGTTACAGCATCTAGCAGTGAGCACAATCCAGGAAGTTGTATAAACTGCAAAGTGATGCAGTATGGGAGGGGATATAAAGGGATGCAATCAGTGCAACTAGATGACAGCTGAGAGAGGGAAACGAGATGACAAAACGAAACCAAAACAAAAGAACCTCAAGCAGGAGGTACTGAAGAACGTCTGTCAAAGCTTCTCAGAGATCTGGCAGTGACAGTACCCCTCCTTCTACGACTGGACTCCGGAAACTCAGAGCCCACCATCTCAGGATGAGACATATGGAAAGCCCTGATGAGATGAGTGGCCTTAATGTCCGCCACTGGGACCCACATCCTCTCCTCAGGACCATAACCTTCCCAATGAACGAGGTACTGGAGAGAACCGCGGATAATGCGAGAATCCACCATCCTAGAGACCTGAAATTCAAGATTACCATCAACCACAATCGGAGGAAGAGGCAAAGAGGAGGTTACAATGGGTTCGACATAAGGTTTTAACATGGACTTGTGAAAAACATTATAGATCTTCCAAGTCTGAGTGTCACGATACTGGTGCAACAGAACTGGAATCCGATGGCCAGGACTTGGGAGCAGAGTATATACACTCACCTAAAGAATTATTAGGAACACCTGTTCTATTTCTCATTAATGCGATTATCTAGTCAACCAATCATATGGCAGTTTCTTCAATGCATGTAGGGTTGTGGTCCTGGTCAAGACAATCTCCTGAACTCCAAACTGAATGTCAGAATGGTAAAGAAAGGTGATTTAAGCAATTTTGAGCGTGGCATGGTTGTTGGTGCCAGATGGGCCAGTCTGAGTATTTCACAATATGCTCAGTTACTGGGATTTTCACGCACAACCATTTCTAGTGTTTACAAAGAATGGTGTGAAAAGGGAAAAACATCCAGTATGCGGCAGTCCTGTGGGCTAAAATGCCTTGTTGATGCTAGAGGTCAGAGGAGAGTAGGCCGACTGATTTAAGCTGATAGAAGAGCAACGTTGATTTAAATAACCACTCGTTACAACCAAGGTATGCAGCAAAGCATTTGTGAAGCCTCAACACGCACAACCATGAGGCGGATGGGCTACAACAGCAGAAGACCTCACCGGGTACCACTCATCTCCACTACAAATAGGAAAAAGAGGCTACAATTTGCACGAGCTCACCAAAATTGGACTGTTGAAGACTGGAAAAATTGTTTCTTGAACATGACAATGAGTTCACTGTACTAAAATGGCCCCCACAGTCCCCAGATCTCAACCCAATAGAGCATCTTTGGGATGTGGTGGAACGGGAGCTTCGTGCCCTGGATGTGCATCCCTCAAATCTCCAACTGCAAGATGCTATCCTATCAATATGGGCCAACATTTCTAAAGAATACTATCAGCACCTTGTTAAATTAATGCCACGTAGAATTAAGGCAGTTCTGAAGGAAAAAGGGGGTCCAACAACGTATTAGTATGGTGTTCCTAATAATTCTTTAGGTTAGTGTATAATACGGATGTAGCAGAACCCACGTTGTTGTGCTCCACACAGATGAGGCAGAGTCTGTAGACGAGAACCGAGGTTAGGATAGCAGAAGTCAGGGCAGGCGGCAAGCTGGCAGGAAGGTAGACGAGCAGAAGGTCAGGGCAGGCGGCAAGCAGGTACGAAGGTCTAAGAACAGTCCGGGTCAGCAACAGGAGGTAGCAGGGAGAACCGCTAGGGCACAGAACACACGGAGGAGTGAGTTCCAGCAAGAGGATTGCGGACTGAAAGCCAAACACAATACTCCAGCAAAGACAGGAAGGTCTGGCCAGTTTAAAAAGGAACAGGAACAGGAAGTGAGATGGCAACCAGGAAACACATAATCCACCATCTTGACTGAGGGCAAACTTGAGGGCAAAGTAAAGTATATCAGGGTGGTTTCTGACAGGAACAGGAACAGGAAGTGAGATGGCAACCAGGAAACACATAATCCACTATCTTGACTGAGGGCAAACTTGAGGGCAAAGTAAACTATATCAGAGGAAGATCAAGACGAAAGGCAACGGGATTGATGACGGACAGAATCTTGTAAGGCCCAATAAACTTAGGACCCAACTTCCAGGAGGGAACCTTCAATTTGATATTCTTAGTAGACAACCACACCAGATCACCCACATTCAGTTCCGGACCAGGCACACGTCTCTTATTCGCCACACGCTTATATCTCTCACTCATCCTCTTCAGATTACCCTGAATCTGACAAAGACGAGAAAAATCTCTCCTCATCAGGTAAACCAGAAGACCCCTCTCCAGAGAATGTCCCAAACTGTGGATGAAACCCATATTCACCAAAAAATGGTGACTTATCCGAAGACTCCTGGCGACGGTTATAAAGCAAACTCAGCAAGGGACAAAAAAGATTTCCAATCCTCCTGATTCTCAGTCACAAAACAGCACAGATATGTCTCCAGATTCTGATTGACGCGCTCTGTCTGACCATTCGACTGAGGGTGAAAAGCAGAAAAGAACGACAACCGAACCCCCAAACGAGAACAGAAGGCCTTCCAGAATCTGGAAAACAAACTGCGTGCCCCTATCTGAGACTATGTCTGAAGGAATGCCATGCAGTTTGACAATGTGATCAACAAATGCCTGCGCCAGCGTTTTAGCATTGGGTAACCTAGGAAAAGGAATGAAATGCGCCATTTTGATAAAACGGTCTACCACTACCAAAATCACAGTCTTCCCCGAGGAACGAGGCAGGTTTGTAATGAAGTCCATGGACAGATGCGTCCAAGGACGGGAAGGAATGGGTAACGGGAGGAGAGGACCCGATGGCCGTGAATGAGGGACCTTGGCACGAGCGCAGGTCTCGCAGGCTGCCACAAAACCCTCAACCGTCTTACGAAGAGCCGGCCACCAGAATCTCCGAGCAATGAGATCCACAGTGGCTCTGCTCCCCGGGTGCCCAGCAAGGACAGTATCGTGATGCTCTTTAAAAACCTTATGTCGTAAAGCGAGAGGCACAAACAACCTCCCAGGAGGACAGTTCAGGAGCCTCTGCCTGGGCTGCCTGAACCTCTGCCTCCAAATCAGGGTAAAGAGCAGAAACAAACACCCCTTCGGCCAAAATGGGACACAGGTCTTCAAAGTTCCCCCCTCCCGGAAAACAACGTGACAGGGCATCGGCATTCACATTTTTAACCCCAGGGCGGAACGTGACAACAAAATTAAACCTGGAAAAGAATAAAGACCATCTGGCCTGTCTCGCGTTCAGACACTTGGCTGACTCCAAGTAGGCCAGATTCTTATGGTCGGTAAACACGGTAATAGGGTGTCTGGCTCCCTCTAGCCAATGGCGCCATTCCTCAAAAGCTAATTTGATGGCCAACAATCTCCCACATTGTAATTTCTCTCTGCGGAGGAGAGTTTCTTAGAGAAAAAGGCACACGATCGCCATTTGGCAGGAGAGGGACCCTGAGACAAGACTGCACCCACACCCACCTCAGAAGCGTCCAGCTCAACAATGAAAGGTAGAGAGACATCAGGTTGTACCAAGATGGGAGCGGAAGCAAAACTCTCTTTGATACTAGAAAAGGCCTTACGCGCATCTACCAACCAGGAGGAAAAATCCACCCCCTTTTTAGTCATATCAGTGAGTGGCTTAACAACAGAGGAATAATTCAAAATAAACTTCCTGTAATAATTGGCAAAACCCAAAAAGCGCATCAGCACCTTCTGATTCTCAGGAAGCTCCCAATCAAGCACAGCGCGGACCTTCTCAGGGTCAATGCGAAAACCAGAAGCGGAGAGAAGAAAACCCAGAAATTGAATTTCTGGAACAGCAAACACACATTTTTCCAGCTTAGTGTACAATTTATTCTCCCGCAGAATGAGCAAGACCTGACGTAGGTGGTCCCTATGAGTTTTGAAATCAGGAGAAAAAATCTAAATGTCATCTAGATACACTAGTACAAATTTCCCCATTACATGATAAAAAATGCTGTTCACAAAATGTTGGAAGATGGCTGGAGCATTCATCAAACCAAAGGGCATAACCAAATTCTCAAAATGGCCCTCAGGAGTATTGAAGGCCGTCTTCCATTCATCCCCTTCCCTGAGCAGGTTGTATGCCCCTTTCAAATCTAACTTAGAAAAAACTTTAGCCCCAACAATCTGTTTAAACAGGTCCGGGATCAGAGGAAGCGGATAAGGGTCACGAATTGTGATAGTGTTCAGATCCCTGAAATCCAGACATGGTCTTAAAGAACCACCTTTTTTCTTAACAAAAAAAAACAGCGGCAACAGGTGACTTCGAGGGTCGGATGTGTCCCTTTCTCAGGCTCTCAGAGATATAGGTACGCATAGCGACCTTTTCAGGTTGGGAGAGATTGTATAAACGAGATTTAGGCAGCTTGGCGCCTGGGATGAGATTAATAGGGCAATCGTACTCCCGGTGAGGGGGCAGCTCCTGGACACCACTCTCTGAAAACGCATCCGAAAATTCTGAGAAAAAAAATGGAAGAGTCTTGGTAGAAACCTCTGAAAGAGACGCCGAGAGGCAATTCTCTCTGCAAAAGTCACTCCAATCATTTATTTGCCTTGCTTGCCAATAAATGGTGGGATTATGTTTAGTGAGCCAGGGTACCCCAACACTAGAGGCGTAGGTAATCCTCTTAGGACGAAACATGAGACATCCTCAACATGAGCATCACCCACAGTCAAACGGATATTGTGAACTATGCCCTTTAACGATTTTTCAGAAAGTGGAGTGGAATCGATAGCAAAAACAGGTATATCTTTTCCCAAAGTGCATACCTGGAAACCATGTGTTATAGCAAATTGATTATCAATGAGATTGACAGCTGCTCCACTATCTACAAAAATCTCACAAAAAATGTTCCTGCTCTCTAGCGCCACCCTGGCAGGTAGGACAAAACGGGAACTACAAGCAAACGGAAAAGCCTTGCCAATGGTAACAGATGGAAAGTTTTTAGAGGATTTTTTTCTTTTAGTTTCTTTATTACCCTCAAAATTCTCCCTGAATCTTCTAGAGGGGCAAACATTTGCCAAATGATTTATACCTCCACAACAGAAACAAACCCTGCCCTGAGAGCTGAATATTCTACTATCAGAGGCAAGCAAACCCATCTGCATGGTTTCCTGCTTAGAGGGGATTGAGAAAGACTGAGACCCCTGCGCACTGAATGAGACCGCCCCACTGTCCTTGGACTGAAAATGACAGGAAGGAGTGCAGCATCATTCCAACCAGAATCAGCTGCCCATCTCCGAAATTCTGAACAGTATATCTCTGCGGACTGTTTACCCTGGCATAAAAGACGCAGTCTAGATTCAGCCAGAGCAATACGGTCTGGATCATCATATATCTGACCCAGGGCTAAAAAAAATTCATCCACGGATCGGAGGGGCCGTGCCCCGACTGGTATTGAAAAGGCCCAAGACTGAGCGTTATCCCTGAGCAGCGAGATGATGATCCCCACTCTCTGCTCCTAATCACCAGAGGAATGGGGAAGTAGGCAAAAATGGAGTTTGCAAGCCTCTCTAAAACTAACAAAATTCTCACTACCCCTGGAGAACGTATCCAGAAGCGAAATCTTAGGCTCAGTACAAACTCCATGAATGCAAGCAGAACCGGTCACCTGAAACTGAGCGACAGTTTTATGGAGATCTGCTACCTCCAGTGAAAGACCCTGCACGCGATTAATCAAGGCTGAAACCGGATCCAATGTCACGGATGGTGTTGCAGAAAACTAGAAGTCACAAATATAGATCCGACTGACTTGATCCCAAACTAAGGAACAAATGGATGAGCCCTATAAAAGCCCTAGAGCTCTCCCTGACTGCTCAGCCCATGCAAAGATCTTTATGATAGAAAGATGCATGTCCTCGTACCTAGACTGTGTGACACCTGAAAACCCTACAATAGTGAGGGGACACAACCACTGCACTAAATACGGAGGGAGTCAGGGTCACCTAGAATCAAGCCAACAGGAAAACACAAAAAAAGGAAAATACTTATTTGAGGAACCAGCAGTTACAAAATCTAGCAGTGAGCACAATCCAGGAAGTTGTATAAACTGCAAAGTGATGCAGTATGGGAGGGGATATAAAGGGATGCAATCAGTGCAACTAGATGACAGCTGAGAGAGGGAAACGAGATGGCAAAACAAAACCAAAACAAAAGAACCTAAAGCAAGAGGTACTGAAGAACATCTGTCAAAGCTTCTCAGAGATCTGGCAGGTGACATTCCCTTGGTGCTAGGTTTACCATGGTTAAGCAAACATAATCCTACCATCGTTTGTTTATTTCAGATTTTTCTGATGTATCCTCTGAAAGTGGAGACCATAAGTCACCTCCACATTGGGAGTATGATTGCCCCGTCAACCTTATTCCCGGAGCTAGGTTGCCCAAGTTTCGGTTGTATAATTTTTTGGAACCCGGAAGAGTAGCCATACGAGAATATATTACCAAGAGTTTGGCTAAAGGTCATGTTAGACCATGCAAATCCCCAGTGGATGCAGGGTTCTCCTTCGTTAAGAAAAAGGACGCAACTCTTAGGCCATGTTTGGACTTCCGTGTGAGCTTAATCGCATTACTGTCCGTGATCCTTATCCCCTTCCTTTGATCCCGGATTTGTTCAATCAGATTGTCGGTGCCAAGGTGTTCTCTAAGTTGGATTTGAGGGGGCCATATAATCTGGTAAGAATCAAGGAGGGGGATGAATGGAAGATGGCCTTTACTACCCCTGAAGGTCATTTTGAGAATTTGGTCATGCCTTTTGGGTTGACTAATGCTCTTACGGTTTTCCAACATTTCATTAATGACATCTTTCATCATCTGGTGGGCAGGTTTGTTGTGCTCTATCTGGATGATATTCTAATTTATTCTCCAGACATGGAAACTCATCAGGATCACGTGAGACAAGTCTTACAGATCCTAAGAGAGAATAAATTGTATGCTAAGATGGAGAAGTGTGTATTTGAAGTTCCGGAAGTGCAATTCCTAGGTGACCTACTCTCATCTTCGGGTTTTCGTATGGATCCGGAGAAAGTCCATGCTGTGTTGGACTGGGAATGACCCGAAAATCCGAAAGCGCTCATGCGATTTTTGAATTACTTGACTGTTAAACCATTAACATGGTATGACTACATGGTATGACTAAGAAAGGTGCAGATTTCTCAGTCTGGTCTGAGGAGGCATTACATGCCTTTTCAGTGGTGAAGGAGTGTTTTGCTTCTACTCCTATACTGGTGCAACCTGATGTGTCACAGCCATTCATTGTGGAAGTTGATGCATCCAAGGTAGGGGTTGGAGCATTATTGTAGCAAGGTCCTTCAGCTAGTAAATGGCGCCCATGTGCATTCTTCTCAAAGAAACTCTCGGCTGCTGAAATAAATTATGATGTAGGTAATAGAGAATTGCTGGCCATTAAGTTGGCTTTTGAGGAATGGCGGCATTGATTGGAAGGAGCGATGCATCCTATTATGGTAATTACTGATCGCAAGAATCTGGCTTACCTGAAGTCGGCTAAACATCTGAACCCAAGGCAGGCCAGATGGTCGTTGTTTTTTACCAGATTTAATTTCATTGTCACCTATTGCCCTGGGATTAAGAACGTCAAGGCGGACGCCTTGTCGCGTAGCTTTCCTGGGGCGGGTGATTCGGAAGATCCTGGTCCTATCTTGTCTGAAGAGGTAGTAATATCCACCCTTTATCCCAATCTCGAGGCAGAGGTGTTGGAGGCCCAGGAAGATACACCGGATTCTTGTCCTCCGGGAAAGTTGTTTGTTCCTTCGAAATTACGGCACAAGCTCACAAGCTATTCAAGGAACATCACTGTACTGTAAGTTGGGAGCAGATCCACGGTCGATCTCATCTCTCGTAGATTCTGGTGGACGGAGTTGTGTAAATGTGTGAAGGACTATGTGTCGGCCTGTGGTACTTGTGCATGTGCTAAGGTGACACATACTCGGCCTTCAGGATCTCTACTTCCGTTTCCCATCCCGTCCAGACCTTGGGCTCATTTGTTCATGGACTTTATCACAGATTTGACAAATTCCTCAGGAAAAACTGTGATTCTGGTGAGTGTTGATCGCTTCAGTAAAATGTCGCACTTTATAGCATTACCATGGCTATCTAATGCTAAAACTCTTGCACAAGTGTTTGTTGACAACATCGTGAAGCTACATGGTATTCCCTCTAATGTGGTGTCTGATAGGGGGACTCGGTTTGTTTCCAGATTCTGGAAGGTGTTCTGCTCCCGCTTGGGGGTACAATTGTCCTTCTCTTCTGCCTTTCACCCTCAGTCGAACGGACAGTCTAAGCGCACTAACCAGAATCTGGAGACTTATCTGAGATGTTTTGTCTCAGAGAATCAGGAGGAGTGGTCTTCTTTTAGTTTGGTTTCACACTTCATACCATGCAGTTGATATTCTCTGCTTGGATTTGGAGGAGTTGGTGTGTGGACCTTGCTTGTGTTCGTGCTCATCCATTTTCTATAAGATAAGTTGTACTGCTCTCTTATTTGGTTGTTCCCTTGTGCTTGTTGTTACTAGGCCTCAGGGAGACGCTGGTTCATTCATCTGGGAAGAAACCAGTAGTCTTATTCCCTTTTGCTACCTTTAGGGCATCTCAGGGCTCCTAGGCTTTAGGTTACGGCGAATGTATTTTTCCCACCTTCAGGCCTGGTTCTTTGTCCTATCCCTTCTGTTGTCTTTCTGGTGTCCCTCCTCTCCTCATTATTCGTGACTGTATCCTTATTTGAATGGGTCCCTGGCTTTGTGGCTCTGTCTGTGACCCTGTATCCTGGCCTTGTGTCTGAATAGTGTACCAGCATCTGTTTCCTTGCAAGTCAGCTGCCAAATGTATCAGGACCATCCCAGGAGGTAGCGATCTGGTCGCCCCCCTGCGGCGAAGACCAGATCCCTATATAGTGGTTTAATGGCTAAAACCAGGTTAGCATCGGAATAATGCCCTTAGGGTGCCAAACCGGTTACTTGGCACAGTGGTACACTTCTGCCACTAATCTGCCTGTTCCGTACAGCTTGCCCAGCTTTGAAACCTGTTGTCTTTCTTAGTTGTGGTTCCTTCCTGGCCTGTTTTATTCTGATTGTTTGTGCCTGGTACTTTTGTTTAATAAAACTTTTGTTTTGGCTTTCTTTGGATCATGTTGTCTTTTGTCTGTGTATGTTTATAATTTGTTCAGGGGTTTCCTGACCCCTGAACATGACAGTTTCTAAATCCTATGAAACACCTGTTGGGTCAAAGTGCTCACTATACCCCTTGAAAAGTTCCTTGACGGGTGTAGTTTCCAAAATGGAGTCTTTTTTATTTTATTTCCACAGCATGGGTACTTGAGGGTCTTTTCAAATGCAACATGGCACCCAAATACCATTCCAGCAAAATCTGCCCTTTAAAAGCCATAGGGAGTTCCTTCTCTTCTGAGCCTTCGGTGTGCCCATAGAGCAGTTTATGACCACATATTGGAAGTTGCTGTATTCAAGAGAAAATGGGTAAAAAAAATAAGGGGTGCTTTTTCTCCTTTTACCACTAGTTAAAATGAAAAATGTGGGGTTAAAGTAACATTTAATTGGAAAAAATTTTTTTTTTTCATTTTCACAGCCAAGTGTTTCTAAATTCTATGAAATGTCTCAGTACAACCCTTGAAAAATTCCTTGAAGGTTGTAATTTCCAAAATTGTGTCACTTTCAGGGGTACCTCAGGGTCTCTTCACATGCGACATGGCACCAAAAACTATTCCAGCAAAATCTGCCCTCCAAAAAACATACAAAACTCCTTCCATTCTGAACCCTGCGGTGTGCCCATGCAGCAATATATGACCACATGGGTTGTTTCTGTAAACTGCAGAATCAGGGTAATAAATATTGAGATTTATTTTGCTGTTAACCCTTGCTGTGTTACAGGGGAAAATGGATTCAAACCGAAAATCTTTAATTTTAAAGATTTAAATTTAATTTTTGCTTTAATTTGCTTTAATTCCTGTGAAAGACCTAAAGCAGGTGTGCACAACTTTTTCTGGTTGGGGGCCACATTGCCAGACTGAACCAATCACGAGGGCCAAAAATAACATTTAAAGGGATATTAAGAACTGAAATATTGTATTTATGGTATATTGTACACACTGTATCTCTTATATACAGGTGAAACTCGAAAAATTAGAATATCATGCAAAGTTAATTTATTTCAGTAATGCAACTTAAAAGGTGAAACTAACATATGAGATAGAATCATTACATGCAAAGAGAGATATTTCAAGCCTTTATTTGTTATAATTTGGATGAATATGGCTTATAGCTTATGAAACCCCAAAGTCAAAATTTTGAGGTACCCTAGCTGACTAGAGTGTGACACTTTGAGCCTAGAATATTGAACCTTTTAACAAAATTCTAATTTTAAGCTGCATTAATGCAATTCCTTTTAATTTGCATTACTGAAATAAATGGACTTTTGCATGATATTCAAATTTTTTCGAGTCACCAGTATATATAAAAATAAGTTTCTGTCTGTCTGTTCTTTATGCGTGACCAAACGACTGAACTGATCTTCACCAAATTTGGCAAACAGGTACATCAGGTGTCCGGGAAGGTTTTAGCTCTTTAGAACGTACCATTCCTGAGATATTCCCAAATAAATTACCTGCATTAGCCAATGCAAGCCTGCAAGTCTTTCTCTTCAAATCCCAACTGCCACACACACTGTTTTACTCCAGGTTTCTATAACAACCCAGCCATATGTGATGGACGAACATCGGCTGGGACGATCAAATGTTCGCCAACCACAAGTTCGCGGTGGGCCCCATTCACTTTAATGGCAGTCGAACCTCAAAAACCTGCAGATCATTATCGCAGCCACTAAATACTTACAAGACGTGCACAAATCATCACACAACATGGACAGTGACATCAATGGCAAAAATTCCCACAAATAATATGTATTTTAATCAGGGGCCATTTTTATGCATCTTAAAGGGAAACTGTCAAAAATGTGGCCTGCTGGAGCCTAGAAAGATTTTATTTTAGCCCCTCACTGGAGTACAGGCCCCAAACATTAGACTATTCACCGGACAGAAAACATCAAGTAATTATGTGGCTGGAGGTATATTAGACGGTCATTGGATAACAATTTTACTTCAGGCCCCAAAAATTATTAATTTAATGTACAGAAAAGAACAAGTGATTATGTGGCTGGAGGTATATTAGACAGTCATTGGATATCAATTTTACTGCAGGCCGGTACAAATAAATGTCAAATACATATGTTTAAAAGAACTAAAAATATAAAATTTGATTAAAAACGAAATCGCCCCTCTTGAATAAACCCCAAATGATAATAGCTGAAATTCGATAACACGTGGTCGTCACAGGTGTTGAATTCCTCCAAGGCCCCAAAAATTATACATTCACCGTACATAAAAGATCAAGTGATTATGTGGCTGGAGGTATATTAGACTTTCAATGGATATCAATTTTACTGCAGGCAAGTGGACTACAGGCCCCAAAAATTATTAATTCACCGTACAGACAAGAACAATTGATAATGTGGCTGGAGTTACATTAGGCGGTCACCGTATAACAATTTTACTGTTGGCCAGTTAGATTACAGGCCCCAAAAATTATGCATTCAATGTACATAAAAGATCAAGTGATTATGTGGCCAGAGGTATATTAGACACTCAATGAATATCAATTTTACTGCAGGCCAGTGTACTACTAGTGATGAGCGGCATAGGCAATATTCTAATTCGCAATATTTCCTGAATTTTTGGCCGAATATTCGCCATCAATTTGCAAATTCGAGAATTCATGATCTCCAGTCATTGTTTACTTGATTGCGAAAATCAGCAATGTAATATATTTGCAATAAAGTTACAATAAATTTGCGATTAGAATATTCAACACTATTTGCAAATATATAGCACTATATTCAAAATATTTGCGAATTCTCAAAGTGGCGATATTCGCGATTAAAATTTGCGATTAAAATATTCGCGCTCAACACTCTGTACTACAGGCCCCAAAGATTATTTATTCACCGGACAGAAAACATCAAGTGAATATGTGGCTGGAGGTACTGTATGTTAGACAGTCAATGGACATAAATTTTACTGCAGGCCAGTAGACTACAGGCCCCAAAAATTATGCATTCACCGTACATAAAAGATCAAGTGATTATGTGGCTGGAGGTACATTAGGCAGTCACTGAATAACAATTTTACTGTAGGCCAATGGAGTACAGGCCCCAAAAATTAGGCATTCACCTGACAGAAAAGAACAAGTGATTATGTGCCTGGAGGTATATAAGACGGTCATTGGATATCAATTTTACTGCAGGCCAGTACAAATAGATGTCAAATACATATGTTTAAAAGAATAAAAAATATCAAATTGGATATTCAATTAAACGTTGTCATCACAGGTGTTGAATTCCTCCGAGATCCATGCCTCATTTATTTGAAAAAAAATGTGAGGTAATCCACACTGTCATGAGCTAGGCAAGTGCGCTTATCGGTTACAATCCTCCCTGCTGCGCTGAACATCCTTTCGGACAGGGCACTCGATGAGGGGGTCAAGAGTTCCATGGAAAATTGTGCCAGCTCTGTCCACAGGTCAAGCCTGCACACCCAGTAGTCAAGGGGTTCCTCGCTTCTCAGAGCGTCCACATCGGCCGTTAACCCAATGTAGTCAGACACCTGTTGGTCTAGGCGTTCCCTGAGGCTGGATCCAGAGGGTGGCTTTCAATGGGTTGGCGGCAAGAATTATCTCATATCCGAAGTGACCAACACATCTTCAAACCGCCCTCTTCTTACATGCACTGTAGGATTGGTACTCGCAACTGTTTCTCTGTGGGTGGAAATTCCTCTGCCAACGCCTGCAACAGCAGAATGCAGCATCTCTTGAAGCAAGGCCTGGAAATGCTGCATTCTGACAGCCCTCTGTGATGCAGGTAAAATGTCCGCCATTTTGTGTTTGTACCGGGGGTCTAAGTACAATGCCACCCAGTACTGGTCTTTGTCCTTTATGATTTTTATACGGGGGTCCCTCTTCAAACACTGGAGCATAAAGGCCCCCATTTGCACTAAATTGGAAGCGGTGGAGAGGCCTGGCTTCTGCTCATCGCCCAGGAGAATGTCTTCCTCGGTCTCCTCCCCCCATCCACAGACAACACCAGGGATCCTGGTGTTTAAAGCCTGCTCTTTTTGCTTCTCCTCCTCCCCCAGGGCACCATCCTCCTCTGACTCCTCTTGAGACTCCTGCTGACTTGTCTCAGATGAAGTAGCCCCCCTGGGAATCCATTCAGCATTGCTGACAAGTTTGGTGATCTCATCAAATGGCCACAGAAGTCTGCATGCGTTGCGCATGAGCAGCCACTGGCATGGTGAAAAGAAACCAAGCTCCCCAGAACCTGTCCTGCTGCAGAGTTTGCACAGGTAGTCATTAACGGCACGTTGTTGCTGGAGCAGCCCATCAAGCATATACAAGGTGGAGTTCCAGCGCGTCGGGCTGTCACAAATCAGACGTCTGATGGGCAGGTGGTGTCGCTGCTGAACGTCAGCAAGGCGAGCCATGGCCGTGTAAGATCCTCTAAAATGGCCAGAAATTTTCCTGGCCTGCAGCAAGACGTCCTGGACCTGGGGTATTTGGCAACGACTCGCTGCTCGACTAAGTTCGGGACTTGTGCCATGCAAGGCACATTTGCCATTTTGCCCTGTTTCAGAACACTCAGCAGATTGACACCGGTGTCGCACATCACTTTACTAACTGTCAAATGGAGCGGGGTTAGCCACTGATCGGCCTGTGACCACAGAGCTGTAAGCAGTGCAGGATAGGTGTGGCTCTTGACTTCCAGGAACAACAGCCACAGCACAGCATGGCAACATCTCACCTGGCACGTCAAATAGGTTCTGGGGAGCTGGGGGAGTGAAGTGGAAGAGGCGGTAACAGTGGAAAAGGAGGAGTCAGCCGAGGAGGAGATGGAGGATGGTGTCGGAGGAGGAAAAGAAGAGGCAAGCCTGCATGCAACCCGTGGCGGTAACACCAAATCCACACGGGTGCCACGGGTTGCATGCTTGACAGCCATCAGAAGGTTCGCCCAGTGGGCAGTAAAAGTTATGTACCTTCCTTGCCTGTGTTTGATAGACCAGCAGCCAGAGATGCTTTTACTTGCCGCTGAACATTGCCATATAGCTCTGGGATGCTCTTCTGGGAGAAATATTTCCTTCCCGGGACCTTCCGTTGCGGTGTGCCAATGGGCAAAAATTTTCTAAAGGCTTCCGAATCCACCAGTTTATATGGCAGTAGTTGGCGGGCTAGTAGTTCTGACAAGCTGGCGGTCAGCCGTTGGGCTAGAGGGTTATCCGGCGTCATCAACTTTTTATGTTCGAACATTTGGGCCACGGAAGCCTGCCTTTTGCCAGATGAATGTGGCGACGGCACAGTGGAAGGTGGAGTGGAGGACAAATGGGAGGAGAAGGAGAAGAAGCAGGACATGGAGCGCCGGGAGTGTGGCTTTGTGGGTTCTTATGTCTCGGTGATGGGAGGCCAGGTGCCTTCTTAAGATGGTCAGTCCCTAGGTGGGTGTTGGTCTTACCACGACTTATGCGTTGAGAGCACAGGCTAAAGATGGCAACACTATTGTTAGCAGCTGACGCGTTAAAAAATAGCCCACACTGCGGAGCCATGTGCCGGCGTCCTGGGAGCGATGGTGGATCGCTTGCTCCAGATATATTTGCAGTCTGCTTTTTGCCTCCTGTGCACTGCGAGTTTTGCCTGATTCTCCTCCTTCTCCTTACTATCTACTGCTCCGTCTCTCCTTCTGAACTCCCCTCCTCTTCCTCTCTTGTGGGCACCCACGTGACGTCCATTAACACGTAATCATTTTCACCTTCACCACCACTGAGATTAGAGATCTTGGAGTAGGCAGCAACAGCGGGGACCACCCTCCTTGGGCTGATCTGGGTACTGTCGTCAGACCGCTGGTTGGCGGCCGTTGCTACATCCTCTTCCTGATCCGATGCCAAGAATGGCTGCGCATCAGTAAGTTCTGGGAATGGGTGGGAAAATACAAACCGGATTCATAAAAAGTTGGGACACTATACAAATCGTGAATAAAAACTGAATGCAATGATGTGGCGGTGCCAACTTCTAATATTTTATTCAGAATAGAACATAAATCACGGAACAAAAGTTTAAACTGAGAAAATGTACCACTTTAAGGGAAAAATATGTTGAATCAGAATTTCAAGGTGTCAACAAATCCCCAAAAAGTTGGGACAAGGCCATTTTCACCACTGTGTGGCATCTCCTCTTCTTCTTACAACACTCAACAGACGTCTGGGGACCGAGGAGACCAGTTTCTCAAGTTTAGAAATAGGAATACTCTCCCATTCTTGTCTAATACAGGCCTCTAACTGTTCAATCGTCTTGGGCCTTCTTTGTTGCACCTTCCTCTTTATGATGTGCCAAATGTTCTCTATAGGTGAAAGATCTGGACTGCAGACTGGCCATTTCAGTACCCGGATCCTTCTCCTACGCAGCCATGATGCTGTGATTGATGCAGAAGGTGGTCTGGCATTATCTTGTTGAAAAATGCAGGGTCTTCCCTGAAAGAGATGACGTCTGGATGGGACCATATGTTGTTCTAGAACCTGAATATATTTTTCTGCATTGATGGTGCCTTTCCAGACATGCAAGCTGCTCATGCCACACGCACTCATGCAACCCCATACCATCAGAGATGCAGGCTTCTGAACTGAGCGTTGATAACAACTTGGGTTTTCCTTGTCCTCTTTGGTCCGGATGACATGGCGTCCCAGATTTCCAAAAAGAACTTTGAATCGTGACTCGTCTGACCACAGAACAGTCTTCCATTTTGCCACACTCCATTTTAAATGATCCCTGGCCCAGTGAAAACGGTTGTGGATCTTGCTTAGAAATGGCTTCTTCTTTGCACTGTAGAGTTTCAGCTGGCAACGGCGGATGGCACGGTGGTTTGTGTTCACTGACAATGGTTTCCGGAAGTATTCCTGAGCCTATACTGTGATTTCCTTTACAGTAGCATTCCTGTTTGTGGTGCAGTGTCGTTTAAGGGCCCGGAGATCACGGGCATCCAGTATAGTTTTACGGCCTTGACCCTTACTCACAGAGATTGTTCCAGATTCTCTGAATCTTCGGAGGATGTTATGCACAGTTGATGATGATAGATGCAACGTCTTTGCAATTTTTCGCTGGGTAACATCTTTCTGATATTGCTCCACTATCTTTCTGCGCAACATTGTGGGAATTGGTGATCCTCTACCCATCTTGGCTTCTGAGAGACACTGCCACTCTGAGAAGCTCTTTTTATACCCAATCATGTTGCCAATTGACCTAATTAGTGTTAATTGGTCTTCCAGCTCTTCGTTATGCTTAAATTTACTTTTTCCAGCCTCTTATTGCTACTTGTCCCAACTTTTTTGGGATTTGTTGACACCGTGAAAATTTGAATCAACGTATTTTTCCTTTAAAATGATACATTTACTCGGATTAAACGTTTGATCTGTCATCTACGTTCTATTACAAATAAAATATTGACATTTGCCATCTCCACATCACTCGAGTGGAGGGGCTATCGTGGTAGTGGTGGTGGTGTCTTTGGGGGTGCACACAGCAGAGAGTGAGGAGGGTGCTGATACAGAGGATGAGGAGGGTGCAGAAGCGAAAGGCTGAGTGAGCCACTCAACCAACTCTTTGTGCGTCCTTTAACGCACACACCTTCTCTAACTTCCCATTAAGGCTCCAGCCTGGTGCACCTGCCTGACCCCTACCACCCCTGCGGAATGGCCTGCCTCTTCCTCTGCCTGTCATTTTTAAAATGACCCTGTGACAAAGTCTTTATAGAAGAGCAGGTATATAGAACGCCTTAATGACTATTTTCTTTAAGCAGGTATATCAAACCACTTAATCAGTTTATTTTGGGGCAACAGATATATGACACCAGTTGCAATTAGTTGTTTTGATAGCGTTTGTCCCTCTGTAAAGCTGCGGTATCTCAGCAGAACTGCACACGGCGCTTTACCCCTGACACACAGCATTTAAGATTTAGACCACTGAAGAAGGCCGTGAAAGGCCGAAACGTTTGGTCGTTCATCTTCTACCTTCATTGCTGTGAATATTGCAGCAGAACTTTAACCATGTTTAAAAAATGTGAAAAGATAAAAATGTGAAATTAAAACTTAATAGCATCAAGAAAAACTGTGCGCTGCAACTTCCTTACTATTATAGTGTGACTGAAGAAGTCCTTGCAGGCACCAGTGAACCATACAGGTGTGCGGTACTCCAAAACTCAACACTGGTGCACCTGCCTGACCCCTACCACCCCTGCGGAATGGCCTGCCTCTTCCTCTGCCTGTCATTTTTAAAATGACCCTGTGACAAAGTCTTTATAGAAGAGCAGGTATATAGAACCCCTTAATGAGTATTTTCTTTAAGCAGGTATATCAAACCACTTAATCAGTTTATTTTGGGGCAACAGATGTATGACACCAGTTGCAATTAGTGTTTGATAGCGTTTGTCCCTCTGTAAAGCTGCGGTATCTCAGCAGAACTGCACACGAATGCTGCACAATACAAATGCACTATATAGAAATTATATTATAGGTATATCACACCCCTGCCTCAATCAGTTTTTTTGGGGGGGCAACTGGTATATCACACCAGTTGCAATTAGTTGTTCCAATAGCGTTTGTCACTGTGTATAGCTGCGGTATCTCAGCAGAACAGCACACAAATGCTGCACAATACAAATGCGCTATATAGAAGTTTATGCAAATCTCAATAGATAATATTCATAAATAGGCGTGAGTCGTCTAGTGATGACGCTGCCTATTTATGCCTAAAATAAGAAACTAGCTCTAGCTCAGTGGTTCGCAACCTTTCTAAAGCCGTGACCCCTTAATACAGTTCCTCATGTTGTGGTGACCCCCAACCATTAAATTTTTTTCCTTGCTACGTCATAACTAATTTTGCTACTGTTATGAATTGTAATGTAAATATCTGATATGCAGGATGTATGCCAGTCTATTACAAGGTGTTAGGTAGTTCTGTAATTGGCGCTGTGTTGTGGGGGATCTGTGGAGGGCGCTGTGTTGTGGGGGATCTGTGGAGGGCGCTGTGTTGTGGGGGATTTGTGGAGGGCGCTGTGTTGTGGGGGATTTGTGGAGGGCGCTGTTATATGGGGGATCTGTGGAGGACGCTGTTATGGGGGATCTGTGGAGGATGCTGTTATGGGGGATCTGTGGAGGACGTTGTTATGGGGGATCTGTGGAGGACACTGTTATGGGGGATCTGTGGAGGACGTTGTTATGGGGGATCTGTGGAGGACACTGTTATGGGGTATCTGTGGAGGACACTGTTATGGGGGATCTGTGGAGGACGCTGTTATGGGGGATCTGTGGAGGACGCTGTTATGGGGGATCTGTGGAGGACACTTATGGGGGACCTGTGGATGGCACTGTTATGGGGTGGATCTGTGGAGTACGCTGTTATAGGGGATGTGTGCTATGACACATAGGGCCATGAGGGGGGCCAGCATAAGACATATAGCATCTTATGCTGGTCCCCCTCATGGCCCTATGTGTCCCCTCATGTGTCCTAAACTGCGCACATAACTGTCTTTGCGTGTAAAGTATGTTACTCCTGTGTGAAACAATCTCTCGATTTCCCTACCTCCTGACTTCCTGACGCACTGCTAATGACGTGAGGAGGCGTTCCTGAGTTTTGACGATTTGCGCAGGAGAGCCTTAGTAGGGAAATATTACGGCCCAGTGCGCAAGCGCGGCTAACTCCGGCCGGCGCATGCGCAGTGTCCCGGTGTGAAGCTGAAGATCGTCAAAACTCAGGAACGCCTCCTCACGTCATTAGCAGTGCGATGGGAAGTCAGGAGGTAGGGAAATCTCACGAAGTAGGGTAATGTAACGCTACAATCGTGCAGCCCTAATAGGAAGCCTCAGGCGACCCCCGGAAAGGGCCGATCGACCCCCAAAGGGGTTGCGACCCCTAGGTTGAGAACCGCTGCTCTAGCTAATTAACTAGCTAACTACTTCTGATTGCATATACACTACACTGAACTACACTACATATGACTTACTATCACTATACTAGGGCGGCGACTACTAAAAACACTACACGCTGTATTATAAACAATAAAGTATTTATTACACAATACAACTATACAATTCCAATAATACGCTATATCTATATATATTTATAGATCAATAGATATGCATATATACAGGTCCTTCTAAAAAAATTAGCATATTGTGATAAAGTTCATTATTTTCTGTAATGTACTGATAAACATTAGACTTTCATATATTTTAGATTCATTACACACCAACTGAAGTAGTTCAAGCCTTTTATTGTTTTAATATTGATGATTTTGGCATACAGCTCATGAAAACCCAAATTCCTATCTAAAAAAATTAGCATATTTCATCCGACCAATAAAAGAAAAGTGTTTTTAATACAAAAAAAGTCAACCTTCAAATAATTATGTTCAGTTATGCACTCAATACTTGGTCGGGAATCCTTTTGCAGAAATGACTGCTTCAGTGCGGCGTGGCATGGAGGCAATCAGCCTGTGGCACTGCTGAGGTGTTATGGAGGCCCAGGATGCTTCGATAGCGGCCTTAAGCTCATCCAGAGTGTTGGGTCTTGCGTCTCTCAACTTTCTCTTCCCAATATCCCACAGATTCTCTATGGGGTTCAGGTCAGGAGAGTTGGCAGGCCAATTGAGCACAGTAATACCATGGTCAGTAAACCATTTACCAGTGGTTTTGGCACTGTGAGCAGGTGCCAGGTCGTGCTGAAAAAGGAAATCTTCATCTCCATAAAGCTTTTCAGCAGATGGAAGCATGAAGTGCTCCAAAATCTCCTGATAGCTAGCTGCATTGACCCTGCCCTTGATAAAACACAGTGGACCAACACCAGCAGCTGACATGGCACCCCAGACCATCACTGACTGTGGGGACTTGACACTGGACTTCAGGCATTTTGGCATTTCCCTCTCCCCAGTCTTCCTCCAGACTCTGGCACCTTGATTTCCGAATGACATGCAAAATTTGCTTTCATCCGAAAAAAGTACTTTAGACCACTGAGCAACAGTCCAGTGCTGCTTCTCTGTAGCCCAGGTCAGGCGCTTCTGCCGCTGTTTCTGGTTCAAAAGTGGCTTGACCTGGGGAATGCGGCACCTGTAGCCCATTTCCTGCACACGCCTGTACACGGTGGCTCTGGATGTTTCTACTCCAGACTCAGTCCACTGCTTCCGCAGGTCCCCCAAGGTCTGGAATCGGTCCTTCTCCACAATCTTCCTCAGGGTCCGGTCACCTCTTCTCGTTGTGCAGCGTTTTCTGCCACACTTTTTCCTTCCCACAGACTTCCCACTGAGGTGCCTTGATGCAGCACTCTGGGAACAGCCTATTCGTTCAGAAATTTCTTTCTGTGTCTTACCCTCTTGCTTGAGGGTGTCAATGATGGCCTTCTGGACAGCAGTCAGGTCGGCAGTCTTACCCATGATTGCGGTTTTGAGTAATGAACTAGGCTGGGAATTTTTAAAAGCCTCAGGAATCTTTTGCAGGTGTTTAGAGTTAATTAGTTGATTCAGATGATTAGGTTAATAGCTCGTTTAGAGAACCTTTTCATGATATGCTAATTTTTTGAGATATGAATTTTGGGTTTTCATGAGCTGTATGCCAAAATCATCAATATTAAAACAATAAAAGGCTTGAACTACTTCAGTTGTGTGTAATGAATCTAAAATATATGAAAGTCTAATGTTTATCAGTACATTACAGAAAATAATGAACTTTATCACAATATGATAATTTTTGGAGAAGGACCTGTATACATATAGACGCACACACCACAGTACAGCAATAACACTACAGTAAACACAATACAAACCTAACTACACTAGACAATACACAATTCCCAATTCCATCCCACACACTATCTATACAATACACGTACATACATTCATTAGCAGCCCACCCAACCTGGCTCTAAGCTATCCCTATGGGAGAAACAAAAGGTTAACACACACTCAGCTGCTAATGGGGTAGGCAGGGCAGCAGTGAAGGGGTAAAGGATTACAGGGTACCTACAGGGGTAACTGGGGCTGCCTCAAGGGTCAATGGGCAGACAGGGCTGAGGTTAATGCTGCAGGAGGTCAACAGCAGGGGTATACTGACTGCAGGATTTCAGCAGCCAGGGTTAGGGGATGGTTGGTGGAGCAGGGGTTAATGCAGGGGTTATGCAACAGGGGTTATCTGTGGAATAGGTAAAAAGGGGTTAAATGCAGGGGTTAGGGTTAACCAAATGCAGGCCAGGGGTGAATAGAGGTAAATCAGGGCAGGGGTATTAGGGCTACTGCAATGCTGGAGGGAAAGGGTTACTCAGCCATCTCCAGGGGCATGTGGGGCTCTGCCTCTCTTCCTTCAGGGAACTGTTCCCATGTGTCTCTGTTTGTAGTCCAGTTTCAAGAGAGAGAGCATTTGTCCTGGCTAGGGCTAATATAAGCCCAAAAGCAGGCCACCTCCCCCTTCAACAGGAGGGTGATGACATCATCGTGGGCATGTGACAGAATGCTTGAACTGCCAGTTGGCCACCTGAGGCTAGCTCAGGATCTATACAGACAAAGGAATCAAAGGACTTACTGTCATAAGACTAAGAACTGATGAGTTCGAAACGTGTAAATCTGGGGGAGTGGGGAGGAGTGCCACTGTGTTTGTGCATTACAAGTTTGGTGAAATAAAGACCGGGACCGGAAAACTTTTACTACGAGTGCTGGAGCCTTCTTTTTCTACACAACAAATGATGTCTGGACTGGCTTGGGTCTGCTCCGTGCACAGTCACAGGATGAATACGGGTGATCTGGATAATCTCCAATTTCTATTCAAAGGACTTCCTGCCCAAGGTGTAAATGAGAGCATTCCCCCAGATGCCACACCATAGCATCACACATGCCTACGTCATAACAATCCCTAAACAGAACTAGGCTGATATATATATATATTCATAGAAGAAAAATGGCGGCACTGACTACAATGGAAAAAATGGGTCCACGTTCCAGGGGAATCGACTTCTTACCCCAATTAATAAATCCAGAAAAAGGACGGCACTCCGGTCAGATGAAGATGAGGTTATTCTTTATTCAACCATACGGTGCAACGTTTCGGCTCCAATACTGAGCCTTTCTCAAGCAAAGATACAAATGAAGTGACGGCATATATATAGGTGAGTTAATCAAAGTGCAAATCATGTGATCACGCCACAGCCAGGGGGCGTGTTTAAAAAGTGACAATTACAAAAATCAGAAAATTCACCGTTTTGCAGCCGAGACCGTGATCCGTGTATCCTGTCCGTCAAAAAAATAAGACCTGTCCTATTTTTTTGACGGACAACGGTTCACGGACCCATTCAAGTAAATGGGTCCGTGAAAGAACACGGATGCACACAAGATTGGCATCCGTGTCCGTGATCCGTGGCCGTAGGTTACTTTCATACAGACGGATCCAAAGATCCGTCGGCATAAAAGCTTTTTCAGATCTAAGTTTTCACTTCGTGAAAACTCATATCCGACAGTATATTCTAACACAGAGGCGTTCCCATGGTGATGGGGACGCTTCTAGTTAGAATACACTACAAACTGTGTACAAGACTTCCCCCTGCTGCCGGGCAGCACCCGATCTCTTACAGGGGGCCGTGATCAACACAATTAACCCCTTCAGGTGCGGCACCTGTAGGGGTTAATTGTACTATCATATCCCCCTGTAAGAGATCAGGGCTGCCAGGCAGCAGGGGGCAGACCCCTCCCCCCTCCCCAGTTTGAATATCATTGGTGGCCAGTGCGGCCCCCCCTCCCTCCCTCTATTGTAATAATTCGTTGGTGGCACAGTGTGCACCCCCCCCACCCCCCCTTCCTCCCTGTATTGTAATAATTATTCGTTGGTGGCACAGTGTGCGCCCCCCATCGCCCCCCTTCCTCCCTGTATTGTAATAATTATTCGTTGGTGGCACAGTGTGCGCCCCCCCATCGGCCCCCCCTTCCTTCCTGTATTGTAATAATTATTCGTTGGTGGCACAGTGTGCGCCCCCCATCGGCCCCCCCTCCCTCTATAGCATTAACAACAGTGGTGGTGGCCAGTGTGCGGCCTCCCATCTCCCCCCCCCCCATCATTGGTGGCAGCGGAGTTCCGATCGGAGTCCCAGTTTAATCGCTGGGGCTCCGATCGGTAACCATGGCAACCAGGACGCTACTGCAGCCCTGGTTGCCATGGTTACTTAGCAATAGTAAAAGATTCATACTTACCTGGGAGCTGCGATGTCTGTGTCCGGCCGGGAGCTCCACCTACTGGTAAGTGACAGCAATGCGCCGCACAGACCTGTCACCAGTAGGAGGAGCTCCCGGCCGGACACAGACATCGCAGCTCCCAGGTAAGTATGAATCTTTTACTATTGTACTATTGCTAAGTAACCATGGCAACCAGGGCTGCAGTAGCGTCCTGGTTGCCATGGTTACCGATCGGAGCCCCAGCGATTAAACTGGGACTCCGATCAGAACTCCGCTGCCACCAATGATGGGGGGGGGGGGGAGATGGGAGGCCGCACACTGGCCACTACCAATGTTGTTAATGCTATAGAGGGAGGGGGGCCGATGGGGAGCGCACACTGTGCCACCAACGAATAATTATTACAATACAGGGAGGAAGGGGGGTGATGGGGGGCGCACACGGTGCCACCAACGAATAATTATTACAATACAGGGAGGAAGCGGGGGCGATGGGGGGCGCACACTGTGCCACCAACGAATAATTATTACAATACAGGGAGGAAGGGGGGGGCGATGGGGGGTGCACACTGTGCCACCAACGAATAATTATTACAATACAGGGAGGAAGGGGGGGGCCGGGGGGGCGCACACTGTGCCACCAACGAATTATTACAATAGAGGGAGGGAGGGGAGCCGCACTGGCCACCAATGATATTCAAACTGGGGGGGGGGGGGGTCTGCCCCCTGCTACCTGGCAGCCCTGATCTCTTACAGGGGGATATGATAGTACAATTAACCCCTTCAGGTGCAGCACCTGAGGGGTTAATTGTGCTGATCACGGCCCCCTGTAAGAGATCAGGTGCTGCCAGGCAGCAGGGGGCAGTCATGTACACAGTTTGTAGTATATTCTAACTAGAAGCGTCCCCATCACCATGGGAACGCCTCTGTGTTAGAATATACTGTTGGAAATGAGTTTTCACGATGTAACTCATATCCGACAGTATATTCTAACATAGAGGCGTTCCCATGGTGATGGGGACGCTTCAAGTTAAAATATACCATCGGATTGGAGAAAACTCTGATCAGATGGTATAAAAGGGACTCCAGACTTTACATTGAAAGTCAATGGGGACGGATCCATTAGAAATGGCACCATATTGTGTCAACGTCAAACGGATCCTTCCCCATTGACTTGCATTGTAATTCAGGACGGATCAGGTACACAAACAAGTAAGCAATCGTCCAGTGAATATAAAAACATACCGAGGGAGGAGCAGAGGGACGATCCAGAGGACACATATTGGCGGTGAGGGATCCAATCTATGCGATAGTTAGAACAAAGATGATCATACCACTGTACCGGAGCGGCATAGCATCAAACGGGGGGCAGTGGCAACTGTAGGACGCCGAGCATCATCAAAGCCAGCCTCCGCTCCTGCGTCACTACAGCGCCACTATGTTCGGCCTAGGTGCATTACGGCGCATGCGCAGTCCGCATCCAATCTCAGGACGCCATCTTGGAATCTGGAAAGATGCCCATATCCTGTATTCAGACTCCAACATTATAGTACAGCAGGGTATTGCGAACCAGACTAGCACGGACGGCCCGGAAACCAGATTGTCCCTATACTATATCCTGACTGGAGCCCACTAACACCACAGAACCGTGATGCACAGGGGGGTATCCATCAAGGGTGCCCGGTCGCATTCATACCCAGGAGGGTTCTCCTCCGGCTAGTACCCAGGTGTCTATACCAGAAAGATGGTATGATTACAATAGCACCATCGCGGCCCAACAATTGTGTACAAGGAACAATCCCCTGGTGCGCACCGGATCAGACAGTGGAAAAAAGGTTTTTGCATATAAAAAACAAACCAAAACATTTTTAATAAAAAGAAAAAAGGACGCATAGTTGCTAGAGATATCACCCTCCTGTATAAAATGATGTGTCTGCTTCATCCTTGAGCTCCACCCCTCAATATAGTGAATACAGGTGATCTGTGAAAGAAACAAAAAAAGGGGTAAAATTACTGTTGATACAACAGATTTTGAAATAAGTACATACTCTCAGTGTGTACACAGAAACACCGTAGCATAGCCTGCAGGACACAGGAGGCTAGCCAACCCTCACAAAACCTCCCCAAAGTTAAATTCTATGTTCAATCCATTAGGTCTGAAGCTGTTAAGCCTATGGATCCAGCCAAGTTCCCTACGCTTAAGTAGCTTAGACCTATCACCGCCACGTCTGGGCTGAGGCACATGGTCGAGGATCCAAACTGTCAGATCACCCTCCCTGTGTCCAGCCTCAGAAAAATGCTTAGAAACCGGTAGATTGAGGCGTTTCTTCCGGATACTTAAGCGATGATTGTTCAAGCGGGTCTTAAGGTCAGTCGTTGTTTCACCCACATAGAGCAGATTGCATGGACATGACAGCACGTAAATAACGTAGCTAGAGTTGCACGTGAGATGAAACGAAATGTTGTAAGATTCACCTGAATGGGGATGTATGAATGTTTTCCCTTTTTGGATGTATCTACAATTAACGCACCCCAGGCAGGGGAAGCAGCCCAAGCGCGGCCGTGTTAATTCAGTTTGTCTGGAGGACCCCTTGGGGCCAATGTCTGCCTTGACCAACTGGTCACGAAGGTTTCTTGAACGGCGGTAGGAGAACAATGGTGGACATTGAAACTTTGGTATCTCCTTGAAACATGATCCAAGGAGATCCCAGTGTTTCCTGACAACTCTATTGATGGAAGGGCTGAGCTCGCTATAGACTGACACAAACGGAATCCTGGCTGCTCTCTGCACAGTTTTCCGCTGGGACAACAATGCATCCCTGTCCAGACCACGTGCCCTGCCCATATGTTGGTCTAATAATCGTTTCGGGTACCCTCTGTCACGAAATCTCATTGCCATGGACTCAAGGGTTGCATTGGACTTGTGTTCATCTGAGACGACTCGTTTAACCCTCAGGAACTGTGAGAAAGGAAGTGACTGTACCATTCTCCTGGGATGGGAGCTGTTATAGCACAGGAAGGTATTGGTATCCGTGGGTTTGGTATATAATTTCGTGTGTAATACTCCACCATTCAACACAACCCTGGTGTCCAAGAACTGAATGTCCGTTCTGGAATGGACGAGAGTGAACTGCAAATTGGGATCATGACTATTTAAAAAGGCATGAAACGCAATCAGCTCCACCTCTCTACCGTGTCCATATGAGGAAGATGTCGTCGATATATCTCCACCACCTCAGCACATGGCTGAAGTGGTGGGACAGATAGACGACATCCTCCTCATAGCTCTGCATAAATATGTTCGCATAAGTAGGGGCCACATGGGACCCCATGGCCACACCCCGCTGCTGCAAATAATAGACATCCTTAAAAAGAAAATAGTTTTGGTGAAGAACAATATTGAGCAAATCAATAATGAAATCTGAAGCACAAGAGGTGTAAGGGGACTTCATAAGCATTTTCCTGACTGCCTGGACACCACTCTCATGTGCTATGGACATATAAAGTGATGTAACATTGAATGATGCCAACATTATTGAATCCACCTGTGACACATCAGTATCCAGTAATTTTACAAGAAAATCCGATGTGTCCTGTATATAGGAGGACCCACCAGTAGAGAATTCCCGCAATACTTTGTCCAGAAAGATAGCTATGCTGCTGAGAATGGAAGTCCTATCGTCTCGGGGGATCAATGAGGGTCTTGTGGATCTTGGGCAGCACATAAATCACAGGAGTGACCGGATGTGCCACCTCAGGAAACTCACAAAGACCCCCATCGATAATACCAGCAGCCATAGCATCCTTCAGAAAGTTGCGGATAACGCCAGCTATCTTGAACTTGGGATCAGAATCCAAGACTTTATAGACATGTGGGTCACTTAGCTGTCGCATGACCTCTTGTACATATTTGTTGGTGTCCATCACCACAACAGCTCCACCCTTGTCCGCAGGTTTCAGAACAAGGGTGGGGTCAGATCTCAGAGCATCAAGAGCCTCTATCTCAGTGCTAGTTAGATTCGGGTGTCTAAAGTCAGGATCCCCCTGGACGGAAGACCTGAGCTCAGAAAGCCCCCGTCGGACTGCACTGATATATGCCTCAACAGCTGGTTCATTGATGTTAGGTGTAAAATTGCTCTTCAAGAATAGATTGAGAGATCCCAGTGTGAATTCACTAGTCTGGGGTCTCTCAACACTGATCTTATTGTGATGCCATATTTTAAGTTTGATGCGGCGAAAAAAGGAAAACAAGTTAGATTCCAGTTCAAACCAGTTCACAGAGGAACTGGGGCAAAATAAAAATCCTTTCGATAGGCAGTGGCGACTCTAGGAACAATATATAGGGGGGGCACAAAGATACCACAGTCAAAAATGGGGGGGCAAAAACAAAATAAGATTACAAAATACGAGAGAGTTGCGGTCTGCAGGGATACAGTTATAATAAAACAATTTACTTACAAAAGAAGCTATTCAGTCGTCTGCTGTGCTGTCCTCTGCTTGCTTCCACGGATTCTTTCCCCTTCTTTCTGTCTCTCGTCAGTGCACAGGCGCACTGTTATGGTGGATCTGTGGAAGACACACTGTTATGGGGGATCTGTGGATGACACATTATGCCTCTCATTAGCCCTCATTATGCCTCTCATCACTCCCATATCAGCCCCCATATAAGCCCTTATGCCTCATTAGCCCCCATTATTCTTCTTATTAGCCCCATTGGCCCCCATTATGCCTCATTAGCCCACATTATGCCTCTAATTAGCCCCCATTATGCCTCTTATTAGCCCCCATATGCCTCCAATTAGCTCCATATGCCTCCAATTAGCCCCCATATGCCTCCAATTAGCCCCCATATGCCTTCAATTAGCCCCCATATGCCTCCTATTAGCCCCCATATGCCTCCTATTAGCCCCCAATTAGCCCCCATATGCCTCCAATTAACCCCATATGCCTCCAATTAGCCCCATAGACCCCATATGCCTCCAATTAGCCCCCACATGCCTCCAATTAGCCCCCATATGCCTCCAATTAGCCCCTATATGCCTCCAATTAGCCCCTATATGCCTCCAATTAGCCCCCCATATGCCTCCAATTAGCCCCCATATGCCTCCTATAGCCCCATATGCCTCCTATTAGCCCATAGACCCCATATGCCTCCAATTAGCCCCCATATGCCTCCAATTAGCCCCCATATGCCTCCTATTAGCCCCCAATTAGCCCCCATATGCCTCAAATTAACCCCATATGCCTCCAATTAGCCCCA
This sequence comes from Bufo gargarizans, assembly GCF_014858855.1. Lineage (NCBI taxonomy): Eukaryota > Metazoa > Chordata > Amphibia > Anura > Bufonidae > Bufo > Bufo gargarizans. Next base: position 122,856,319 of record NC_058085.1, read on the forward strand.
TAGACCCCATATGCCTCCAATTAGCCCCCATATGCCTCCAATTAGCCCCCATATGCCTCCAATTAGCCCCCATATGCCTCCAATTAGCCCCCATATGCCTCCAATTAGCCCCCATATGCCTCCAATTAGCCCCCATATGCCTCCAATTAGCCCCCATATGCCTCCAATTAGCCCCCAATTAGCCCCATAGACCCCATATGCCTCCAATTAGCCCCCATATGCCTCCAATTAGCCCCATATGCCTATTAGCCCCATATGCCTATTAGCCCCATATGCCTATTAGCCCCCATATGCCTCCAATTAGCCCCATATGCCTCCTATTAGCCCCATATGCCTCCTATTAGCCCCATATGCCTCCTATTAGCCCCCAAATATGCCTCCAATTAGCCCCCAAATATGCCTCTAAATGCCCCCATACATCTCCAATTAGCCCCCAAATATGCTTCCAATTAGCCCCATATGCCTCCTATTAGCCCCCATAATGCCCCCAGCAGCCACATTTTTTATAAAATTAAAAAAAAAAAACACTTACCTCTCCTGCTCCTGGACGGACTCCGCCTGCCATTTTCTCCCTCCTCAGTCGACTGTGCGTGCTCTAAACTGGCGCGCACAGCGTGAGGTCACAGAGCGACCTCACGCTGTGCGCAGCCCTGCACAGCCGACAGCCGAGGACCAGGAAGTGGTGAGTACAGAGCGTTCACCACTTCCTGGTCCTTCTGTACTAATGAGCGCTTCCTTAATGGAAGCGCTCATTAGTATTCACTCGGGGGAATCAGCGGGGGGGCACCTGGGGGGGCAAGGAACAACATAGGGGGGGCAATTGCCCCCCCTCGCCCCCCTCTAGCGACGCCACTATCGATAGGACACTTACTTGTGTGGAAGTCAATTCTTTAGAAGACAGATTGACCATGGTCATTTTCTCTTCCCCACGTTGCTCCTGGTTACCACAGGACGATTCTTGTTGCTCCGCCACCTGTCTGGACCCCCTGTGTCCACGTCCACCTCTCCTGATGCGTCTCCTCGACTTGCTGGAGTCTGTGGAGCCTGGTCTAAAAATGACTGCTCGCCATTAGGAGAAATCTGTGTGATCTTCCTTCTTTTCCTGACATCCTTCTGTGTGTTAAACTGTCACTCCGACTGCCAGTTGTAGATGTTGCCCTTTTTATAATCTTCAGTGTCTCTGCACCACTTGATTCTTTTGTTCTCCTCAGAGTCAGTCTGGAAAAGCTTCATCTGGACAGACATATCCTCCATATACTTGGTAAAATCCTCATTAGATAAAAGCATTTGAAGATTGGTCTCAAGTTCACGTATGTCACAATTCAAGATAGCAAGTTCATGCTGTAAAAACTCGATGTTGAGTAGTATGAAATCAAGGGAGTAACGATTAGATAACGCCTCAAACTTTTTGCAGAATATAGGATTGTTGAAAAAGAGGTTAGGCCGTATGTTGGACCGCATCCCTCTAGGAATTTTTAGCGTTTTGTGATACTCCCCCAATGTCATCATATGCAGATGAAGGGATACCATGCGTTTGGAAACATTCTCAAACTTGCGTTTGAGCTCTTTGATGGAAGGGGTATTGAGGAAGGTGGCATCTCCTCCTATGTTGCGCAGTATGCATTCAGTGTCCTCTGCTGTGTACACACAACCGTAGGTTGAAATAGATTCAGAAGTAGACATAATGAAAAAAAATGATGAACAGAATGCGGAAAAAGCTGTGAGTCGTGCTCAGCCAATAAGCCAAGGATATAGAAGAAAAATGGCGGCACTGACTACAATGGAAAAAATGGGTGCACGTTCCAGGGGAATCGACTCCTTACCCCAATTAATAAATCCAGAAAAAGGACGGCACTCCGGTCAGATGAAGGTGAGGTTATTCTTTATTCAACCATACGGTGCAACGTTTCGGCTCCAATACTGAGCCTTTCTCAAGCAAAGATACAAATGAAGTGACGGCATATACAGGGAGTGCAGAATTATTAGGCAAGTTGTATTTTTGAGGATTAATTTTATTATTGAACAACAACCATGTTCTCAATGAACCCAAAAAACTCATTAATATCAAAGCTGAATATTTTTGGAAGTAGTTTTTAGTTTGTTTTTAGTTTTAGCTATTTTAGGGGGATATCTGTGTGTGCAGGTGACTATTACTGTACATAATTATTAGGCAACTTAACAAAAAACAAATATATACCCATTTCAATTTTTTATCTTTACCAGTGAAACCAATATAACATCTGAACATTCACAAATATACATTTCTGACATTCAAAAACAAAACAAAAACAAATCAGTGACCAATATAGCCACCTTTCTTTGCAAGGACACTCAAAAGCCTGCCATCCATGGATTCTGTCAGTGTTTTGATCTGTTCACCATCAACATTGCGTGCAGCAGCAACCACAGCCTCCCAGACACTGTTCAGAGAGGTGTACTGTTTTCCCTCCTTGTAAATCTCACATTTGATGATGGACCACAGGTTCTAAATGGGGTTCAGATCAGGTGAACAAGGAGGCCATGTCATTAGATTTTCTTCTTTTATACCCTTTCTTGCCAGCCACGTTGTGGAGTACTTGGACGCGTGTGATGGAGCATTGTCCTGCATGAAAATCATGTTTTTCTTACCTTGCAGACTTCTTCCTGTACCACTGCTTGAAGAAGATGTCTTCCAGAAACTGGCAGTAGGACTGGGAGTTGAGCTTGACTCCATCCTCAACCCAAAAAGGACCCACAAGCTCATCTTTGATGATACCAGCCCAAACCAGTACTCCACCTCCACCTTGCTGGCGTCTGAGTCGGACTGGAGCTCTCTGCCCTTTACCAATCCAGCCATCTGGCCCATCAAGACTCACTCTCATTTCATCAGTCCATAAAACCTTAGAAAAATCAGTCTTGAGATATTTCTTGGCCCAGTCTTGACGTTTCAGCTTGTGTGTCTTGTTCAGTGGTGGTCGTCTTTCAGCCTTTCTTACCTTGGCCATGTCTCTGAGTATTGCACACCTTGTGCTTTTGGGCACTCCAGTGATGTTGCAGCTCTGAAATATGGCCAAACTGGTGGCAAGTGGCATCTTGGCAGCTGCACGCTTGACTTTTCTCAGTTCATGGGCAGTTATTTTGCGCCTTGGTTTTTCCACACGCTTCTTGCGACCCTGTTGACTATTTTGAATGAAACGCTTGATTGTTCGATGATCATGCTTCAGAAGCTTTGCAATTTTAAGAGTGCTGCATCCCTCTGCAAGATATCTCACTATTTTAGACTTTTCTGAGCCTGTCAAGTCCTTCTTTTGACCCATTTTGCCAAAGGAAAGGAAGTTGCCTAATAATTATGTACACCTGATATAGGGTGTTGATGTCATTAGACCACACCCCTTCTCATTACAGAGATGCACATCACCTAATATGCTTAATTGGTAGTAGGCTTTCGAGCCTATACAGCTTGGAGTAAGACAACATGCATAAAGAGGATGATGTGGTCAAAATACTCATTTGCCTAATAATTCTGCACGTAGTGTATATAGGTGAGTTAATCAAAGTGCAAATCATGTGATCAGGCCACACCCAGGGGGCGTGTTTAAAAAGTGACAATTACAAAAACATAGGATACAAAAGGTATGAGTGCAGGATAAGGCAAATGAAATAAATTACATGTATCTAGTATTTACATACCTAACCGTATATATATATATATATATATACACACTACTCAACCTAGGGACCATATCAGTATATATATATATATATATATATATATATATATATATATATATATACACATACAGTGCAGACCAAAAGTTTGGACACACCTTCTCATTCAAAGAGTTTTCTTTATTTTCATGACTATGAAAATTGTACATTCACACTGAAGGCATCACAACTATGAATTAACACATGTGAAATTATATACATAACAAAAAAGTGTGAAACAGAAAATATGTCATATTCTAGGTTCTTTTAAGTAGCCACCTTTTACTTTGATTACTGCTTTGCACACTCTTGGCATTCTCTTGATGAGCTTCAAGAGGTAGTCACCTGAAATGGTCTTCCAACAGTCTTGAAGGAGTTCCCAGAGATGCTTAGCACTTGTTGGCCCTTTTGCCTTCACTCTGCGGTCCAGCTGATCCCAAACCATCTCGATTGGGTTCAGGTCCGGTGACTGTGGAGGCCAGGTCATCTGGCGCAGCACCCCATCACTCTCCTTCATGGTCAAATAGCCCTTACACAGCCTGGAGGTGTGTTTGGGGTCATTGTTCTGTTGAAAAATAAATGATGGTCCAACTAAACGCAAACCGGATGGAATAGCATGCCACTGCAAGATGCTGTGGTAGCCATGCTGGTTCAGTATGCCTTCAATTTTTAATAAATCACCAACAGTGTCACCAGCAAAGCACCCCCACACCATCACACCTCCTCCTCCATGCTTCACGGTGGGAACCAGGCATGTAGAGTCCATCAGTTTACCTTTTTTGCGCCGCACAAAGACACGGTGGTTGGAACTAAAGATCTCAAATTTGGACTCATCAGACCAAAGCACAGATTTCCACTGGTCTAATGTCCATTCCTTGTGTTCTTTAGCCCAAACAAGTTTTCTTCTGCTTGTTGCCTGTCCTTAGCAGTGGTTTCCTAGCAGATATTCTACCATGAAGACCTGATTCACACAGTCTCCTCTTAACAGTTGTTCTAGAGATGTGTCTGCTGCTAGAACTCTGTGGCATTGACCTGGTCTCTAATCTGAGCTGCTGTTAACCTGCGATTTCTGAGGCTGGTGACTCGGATGAACTTATCCTGCGCAGCAGAGGTGACTCTTGGTCTTCCTTTCCTGGGGCAGTCCACATGTGAGCCAGTTTCTTTGTAACGCTTGATGGTTTTTGTGACTGCACTTGGGGACACTTTCAAGGTTTTCCCAATTTCTCAGACTGACTGACCTTCATTTCTTAAAGTAATGATGGCCACTCGTTTTTCTTTACTTAGCTGCTTTTTTCTTGCCATAATACACATTCTAACAGTCTATTCAGTAGGACTATCAGCTGTGTATCCACCTGACTTCTCCACAACGCAACTGATGGTCCCAACCCCATTTATAAGTCAAGAAATCCCTATTTATTAAACCTGACAGGGAACACCTGTGAAGTGAAAACCATTTCAGGTGACTACCTCTTGAAGCTCATCAAAAGAATGCCAAGAGTGTGCAAAGCAGTAATCAAAGCAAAAGGTGGCTACTTTGAAGAACCTAGAATATGACATATTTTCAGTTGTTTTACACTTTTTTGTTATGTATATAATTCCACATGTGTTAATTCATAGTTTTGATGCCTTCAGTGTGAATAGTCATGAAAATAAAGAAAACTCTTTGAATGAGAAGGTGTGTCCAAACTTTTGGTCTGTACTGTACATACCCACACAACCTGGGGGCACTTAGGTATACATGCATAGACATACAAACAACCTGGACAGATCCACATCCTGGGCCCACATACAGGGGACCCATATATGTCCACTGGCCATACAGGGCCTAATATATATATATATATATATATATATATATATATATATATATATATATATATATCACCCTTCCCTCTACAATAGGTATATCACACCCCTGCCTCAATCAGTTTTTTGGGGGGGCAACTGGTATATCACACCAGTTGCAATTAGTGGTTCCAATAGCGTATGTCCCTCTGTATAGCTGCAGTATCTCAGCAGAACCGCACACAAATGCTGCACAATACAAATGCACTATATATGAAGTATATTTTAGGTATATCACACCCCTGCCTCAATCAGTTTTTTGGGGGGCAAGGCAACTGGTATATCACACAACTGTACAAAACTGCTGCACAATACAAATGCACTATAATATACTTTCCATGTTAGAAAGTATATTATAAGTATATCACACCCCTCAGTAAGTCACACCTATCGATAGCACACCTATACTAGTCCTTAAAAGGACTTTTGTGGTCCTATTAGCTAGCGTTTGGTGTCTCTAAAATTCTGTCCCTGCTCCACACAGCAACCTCTCCCTACACTGGCAAAAGACTGAATGTAAACTGGCGGCCAGATCGGGTTTATTTATAGGGTAGGGGGTGTGTCCATGTGCTGAAACGTCTCAATTGGCTGTCCTGTTCTACCTGATGGATGTGTAATGGGTCAAAGTTCAGCACAATGCAAAAGAATATGGCGCTGGCGGACATCTCCTTATGTTTGCATGTTAGGTGAACCGTGAACAAGTAAAATTCGCCGCGAAACGACCGCCGGGCAAACCGCAAGGCCTTCTCTACCGGCCATTTTTCTTCACTGCTGTAGGTCAGCTTTAGGCTAGGGCTACAGGACGACAATAAGTCGCAGGACACATAGGGCACAACTACGCTGCTACATGCATCCATCTTTGATGGATTTTTTGCGACTGTTGTGTCGCAGTTGCAGCATGTCGCATGTTGCAGTGCGACACCATAGCCTATCATTATAAATATATTATCACTGTTAAAAAGGCGGGCACTGTAGAGGTAATTGTTAAAGGGGCGGGCACTGTGGAGGTCATTGTTAAAGAGGTAGGCGCTGTGGAGGTCACTGTTAAAGGGGCTGGCACTGTGGATATCACTGTTGAAGGGGTGGGCACTGTGGAAGTCACCGTTAAAGGAGAGGGCACTGTGGGAGGTCACTGGTAAAGGGACGGGCGCTGTGGAGGTGACTGTTAAATGGGCGGACACTGTGGAGGCCCCTGAGGAGGTCACTGTCAAGGAAGTAGGGTGCTGTGAAACTCACTGTTAAAGGGGAGGGATGCTGTGAAGGTGAAAGTTAAGGGGATGGGCTGCTGTGGAGGTCCTATTTTAAAGTGGTGGGGCACTGTGGGGGGGCAGTTTTAAGGGGTGGGTAACTGTGGAGTTCACTGTTAAAGGGGTGGGGTGCTGTAGAGGTCACTGTTATGGGGGATACTGTCGATATCTTTTAACGACACACACAAACATTAAATTAAATAGATTAAATATACCCGTGCAAAGCCGGATCCTTCTGCTAGTATACTATAAATGTCTGGTTACACCTCCAGGACTCCCATCTAATGGGGGAATACATGAAAGATACATGTGAGCCGCCACAAGACATAGACATAAATGTCTGCTACCAGATGGTTGGGGGCCATTTATTTGTTGCTTCTATTGTATAAGCTCCTCAAAGTCACTTCATAACTGAATTGGTTCTTTAAAAAGTTAGTATTAGAAATATTCTTGAAAATTTTAAAAATTGCTTCTAAAATTATTAGCCTTCTAATGTCAAAAAAAAATTACATTTACAAAATAATGCCAAAATAATGTAGGCATATGGTGAATGTTAACTATTTTATGAGGTCACTATCTGTCTTAAAAGCAGAGAAATTCAAATTTGGAAAATAGAAAACTTTTTCATATTTTCTGTATATTAAATATTTTTTTAAATATATATTTAAAAGTAAAACATATCGACCCAAATTTACCACTAACATAAACTACTATATGTCATGAGAAAACATTACCAGAATGGCTTGGATAAGTAAAAGCATTCCAAAGTCACTAGACATAAAGTGACACATGTCAAATTTGCAAAATTAAGCTGGGTCCTTAAAATGAAAAATGACTGATTCCTGAAAGGAGTGAAGTATAGAACTGAACAAGTGCAACCATTTTCATCCAACTCAGTAGTTGGACATGCACATTATTATGCAGACTGAAATGAGGGGGGGGGGGGTGCTATTGTAATGAAATAAAAAGAATATGTCACAACAGAAATTTTTTTGCAACAGAAAGTAAATTACAAAAATAATTTCTTTCATGCTGATTTACATTCAAATAACATTTAATAATAACACAACCCCTTTATTGTATCACCTTCATTTTGTAGACATATGTATATACAATATCTTCTGATTCCTAAAAAAATGTAAGAAAGCATCTTTAATTTCAGTTTCATGCTCAGACATGAATAGTTGAGGTAGCCTGTTTCCACTTATTTGGTTAATCGAGATTCATCAGGAGTCTAAATTCTAGGAAAAATAAACATTCAAAGTCAAATACTGGCAGGAGAACAGCTGGCAACATTCAAGGAAACCAGTACAAATGGGAATCTTTCCCTGCATCGTCTGTGAAACTAGGTGCTCAAAATATATTCACTCACACTAGTTCATGTTCACAATAATCTATGCTTTCAGGTACACCAGGTAATTTCAATGTATTTTCAGTTAACCTGTTTGGAATGCTGGAGAAAAAACGATTAACCAGAAAGAATCCAAACAAACATGTGGAGAACATGATTTCAGATGTTGCCTTGGTTGAATTCAATCATATTAGCTAAAATTGGGCCAATTTCTGTGGGATCGGACGACCACCTGTATTGTTTTGGGAGCCTCCTGACTGTCCCTTGATGTCACATATTGGAGAAAAGAAGGAATGGGCAACAAGATTGTAGGAAATAAGCCACTACCATTATGAGGTTAAAGCTAGCAGTACAAATGATGGTTTTCTTTCTCAACACCTTTATAAATATGAATGATCAACTCGGCCAGACAATTCTATCAGCAGTTTATCTACCACAGGATAAAAAGATTGGGCATGCTGAAGTCCAACATTCTTGATGCTTCTTTCTTTTAGTCAACATCTGCCATAACGCCAGAAGGGATGGGGATGCACACATTAGACTCTTCGCAAATTTTGCCAAAAATGAAATATTAGGCTGTTTTTGTGGTGAAACTGATATGTTTTAGCACATTTGTATGCATAGCTATGCAGATTTCTATAAGCACTAGTTTAGCTACTACGATTATATGGGCACTAGTATGACTAGTACACTTATATGGGGACTAGCATGGCTGGTAAAGTTTTATGGACAATAAGATTGCTGTTAGACTTATGTGGACACTAATGTAGCTATAAGAATTTTACAGTGGCTAGTATGGCTGGTAGAATTATATGGGCACTAATATGGCTGGTAGAATTATGTGAATGAAGGCAAATTGTGCTAGATCTGACAAAGGAGCTTGTCCCACCACTGAAAGGTTAGAGATTCTTCTAGTGTTATGCAACTTATCTTGCCCCACAATGAGCATCTCTAAGATCTGAAAGGATTAACATATCTTGTTAGTGGAGCCTATTGCTGGGGAGAATCCCAAACATAATTGCCCCACTGCTAGCAGAAATGATTTGTAAGATAGTTTGAAGGATTACTAATGACAAATTAAAATGTAGAAGTATGAGGTAGAGTTGCAATTGCAGACATTTTTTTTTTTGCCTTGACCACCAAAGTTTAGGCATATAATTCAAAGCAAAGTAAGCCACCTAAAAGGTGGTAAGAACTTAGGCTAGACCTTCTAAGGCCTCATTCACACGGCCCTTGTGTGGCCGTTCCGTGCATTGGGGATGGCAATTTGCGGCGGGCGGGACAGATTGAGAACCATTCAACTTTAATGGGTCCGTGTTCTATTTTTTTGGGGTGCGGAGGCATGGACAGAAACACCACTGAAGCACTCAGTAGTGCTTCCATGGGGTTCCGTGCCTTTGTTCCGCACCGCATCCGTGATGCAGGGAGCACATGGTCGGTGCCCGGATATTGTGGACCCGCTGTTTGTGGGCCGCAATACGGCCATGGCCGGGCAACGACCGTGTGCATGAGGCCTAAAGGTGCGCTAATTTATCAACTAGCATCAGCTACTGAGGTAATTCTGGCAATTTGTTTAAATTTGACCTCTGCTTTATATTCCCCTAGACAATGGACACTTACCTCATTTAGCATCAGTATTTGTAATGCAAAACCAAAAGTGGAATCTACAGAGAATAAGTGTATTAGAAAGATTTATGACTTTACTGACGAAAAATATGGACCAAATACTGATTATGTGAATCTGGCCTAAAGTCATACTGTAGAGTCCATATGACTTGTTTTAACCATTCCTTCCAGCAGCAGTGATTTATATGAGTTTGCTGCTGGCATCTTCTATTGAGGACTTATTCCCCTATTTAGACTGTCTAGATGTTACTACACAGCCACCGCAGCAGAGAATTAGGCATAAGGATTGGATTTGTATCCACTTTATATAATATCTTTCCCTTGTGAGTCTACATGTGAAGGACAAGGGCTACAGCTTGAGCCCAGTCAATTTCTTTTCCCGATCCCTGTGATGTTATACATGCTAATGGAGTTGCAAGCCGAGCCTGTTGGCATCTAAAACTGTATTATGCTTCCTTGATCTGGACTTGTCTGCTGTACTACACAGTGGAAGCAATTCTCCAGACCTGAAGCTTTGTCTTCTGTATCTGATTTCAATTTACAGGCTGCAGTTATCAATCATGAAAGTCACAGGACAATCTCGTGATATCAACCATATGATATGGTCCACCTCAAGACCCATAAAAGACATAGGGTGGAATTTTTTGGTTTGTATTGCTGCACCAAATTTATGAGGTGGCGCTCGATTTTGTTAAATTTGGTGCAAGTGTGATGTGGTTTTACCACTGTAACATAACCTTGTTCATCTGTATTCCTGATCAGTTTATTACTCCACTTTTGAAAGTGGCAAAGTTCATCAATGTTACAGAATTTCACCACCAAAATTATCTAGTCAAGTACCACTAGCCTCAAATGAAGCAAAGACACATTTATTTATTTTATGGACAGAGGAAAAAAGTCGCCTATTTTACAGACTGTCCAGAAATTTCTTGACGATTGGCAATCCTGATATCAACCTGCTCAACTCCTCCTGCTGTGTAACATGCTGCCTGCAGCTCAAAGACCATGTTCAACGTGACAGACATTGTGTGATGCAGAATTTCTCTGTGGTGACTTTTTAGGAAAATTTAAAACTTAATATCAGGTTTCTTGACTGAGTTCAGTCAATCACTCGAGGCTCCTACCAAGCAGGGGACACTTTTTGGTCAGCTTATTGACAAGAGACTGTTATAACAAGTACGGATTGGCTTACAAATTTACAAAAAGCATTATCCGTATGTGGCAGGAAACTGCATACTCTTCACAGGTTGTTACTTTTTAAAGCTTTTTTGGGATCTCACATTGACCATGTAAAACAGCAGGATAGGAAAGTAATGACTTGAACTGGATTCAGCTGCTTTTCTATATGTAGCATATGCATTGAGCAGTCTATGAACAGCTGAGCATTGAGAATAATGAGAACATAAACAATTGTTAACAGATGAGCCAAGAGGAAATGTTTTTTCCTAAACAAAATATAGCAGAAGGCGAAAATACATTTCGGAGGTTTGTTTAGGAATGTATATATACTGTATTCCTGGCCAACATATTCACCAGCAGCCAAATAATACAGGATTAAACTGAACTGCTGTTGTTGTCCTTCTAGGCAAGGATACTTTGAGATCCCAGAGAAGATGGTGTGTCATAATTCAATCTCTCAGACTGTTGACTGTATTATTAGACCTAATGTACTTACATAAAGTCGGCCTGCCAACCATGGATAAATATATATGGATTGGAAGCAAGCAAGGAATGGGACTAGCACACAAGTCACGGCGGAGTAAAGTCAAAACATTTGCTCAGTCTAATGAAATCACAGTGGTCTCCATCATTCTCTAGGAATCTCACCAGAGGAATGACTGAGAAACATTTTAGGTATGTGCAATCATTTATATCCAAAAACATAAGGCATACTGGATCAAATATGCATTCATTCTGATGTAATGGCTGTTTCAATAATTAGTCCAGAAGAGATGGCTCACAGGACATACCATTTTTTTTATCTTGTACATTCGTGAGTCCCCATATCTGTTGGATAGCCATTAAAGGGGTTGTCCAATTTCCTATATTGTTGACCCATCCTCAGGATAGGTCATCAATATCAGATCAGCCAGAGTCCAACTCCTGGCATCCCTCCGATTAGTTGTTTGAAGAGACCACATCGCTTTTAGGAGTGCTGAGTTCACTCAACTGTTTACCCGCTCAACGTCAATGTTGAGCAAGTAAACAGTGAAGAGAATACAACAGTCCAACAAGCGCTCCGGTCTCTTCAAACAACTGATCGGGAAGGGGGGGACTGGGAGTCGGACCCCTGACGATCTGATATTGATGACCTATCCTGAGGACAAATCATCGATATTGGAAACAGGACAACCACTTTATATAGGGCAGGAATTTCAGAGAATAAACAGGGATGTAAATACAGGAACCAATTACACAAGATTTCTTTTTAGGCTGTGATCATGGAGACACATAGGTTTGCATAAGAGCTGTATACACAAAATGGTAATAAAAAAAAAAATCAAGATAATTTTCAAAATTGCTCAATTTTTTTATTTTTATTAAATTATTGCAAAGGTCTACAGAGCCTTTTAACATGAAGTTCACATAGATCAGGGATTGTACAACCTTTTCTGATCTGAGGGCCACACTGTCCGATAGGACCAAGCCCAGGGGCGGGAATAAGTCTAAAAGTGGTATTACCATCTGAAACATTTACAGCATATCAAGGTACAGTATATATCATAAATTTCTGATAGATTTCGGTTCCATTTTCAGGACTCTCACCTCACCCTGTCATACTCCATGAAGGAAAAGACCAGGAATGTGCCCGTCTGCATTGTAGTTTATGTGTGTTGCTGAAACAGCTAAGTTCCTTCATACGTGGCCACCTGTCCACTTTATCTACTCTTTTCTGGGTAGCCAAGGCTTATAATACCCCCATGATGCCAATGTATATAGGTTCCAAAAATGGCCACATAGTGCACCCTTAGAACATATGTATCCCATATATTTGACATCGAAAATGCAGGTGAGCAGACACAGACAATCATATCTGTGACTAGATAGTTGGGGGCCTCACAGAAATTCATCTCACCCCCCAGGGCCACTTCTCTACATGATGCCCTAGTTAACTCTTATCATTATATAAATTACTGTTGAGTCTACTAATATTTCCCTTTGCCAATGCAAATTATGTTTGTCTGTGTCCCACTCTATAGTTGCTGTTGGTGTCTGAATCCTGCTGACTGGGGTAGAGCAGCAATTTGATTTCTTGTATTACACACGTTCCTTCAGCTCATAAATGACTAATTTGGCTACTAAACAAAACAACATTTTGCAGATCTGTAAAATGGAACCCATAAACATGTACGGGCCTGTGCTGTACTAGAGGGCAACAAAGAGGTGGCAAACAGATGGCATATAGTTCTGTAACACTGAACTCAGATACTCCACGTGCTGCAGTGCAAGCATTGCCATGTTTCTGAGACCTTATTGGCAGGAGAATAAGAAACTGAAGTTGTATGTGAGCCCCGGTTCTTGAAGTAACATAAGGGCATCTCTGCATCTGTGCTACTGATGGGGAAGGCAGCCCTGTCACCAATGTTGCAGTGGAGCAATTTCTTCTAATGATAATTAATGGAGACAGTACAATGAGCCCCCATGGGAGTCAAGGATGGAAGTTGTAGTGGCCCTGATATAGTATAGTTGTGTCACTGTGTCCTTCTTCAAGCTATTGCTCCCTGGGGTCTGTTGCAGTTATAGTTGTAGCACTGAAAAATAAGTGTTGAATGTAGCAAAATCCTTTTCCACAATCCTAGAGACCTGAAATTCATGATTAGCATCAACCACAATCAGAGGAGGAGGCAAAGACGAGGGTACAATGGGTTGGACATAAGGTTTTAATAAGGACTTATGAAAAACATTATGGATCTTCCAAGTCTGAGGAAGATCAAGACGGTAGGCAACAGGATTGATGACGGACAAGATTTTGTAAGGCCCAATAAACTTAGGACCCAACTTCCAGGAGGGAACCTTCAATTTGATATTCTTAGTAGACAACCACACCAGATCACCAACATTCAGGTCTGGACCAGTCACATGTCTCTTATCCGCCACACGCTTATATCTCCCACTCATGCTCTTTAGATTATCCTGAATCTTTTGCCAAATAGATGACAAAGATGAAGAGAATCTGTCCTCATCAGGTAAACCAGAAGACCCCTCTCCAGAGAATGTCCCAAACTGCGGATGAAACCCATATGCACCAAAAAATTGTGACTTATCAGAGGACTCCTGACGACGGTTATTTAAAGCAAACTCAGCAAGGGACAAAAAAGAACACCAATCCTCCTGATTCTCCGCCACAAAACAGCGCAGATATGTCTCCAGATTCTGATTGATGCGCTCCGTCTGGCCATTTGACTGCGGTTGGAAAGCAGAAGAGAATGACAACCGAACCCCAAAGCGAGAACAGAAAGCCTTCCAGAATCTGGAAACAAACTGCGTGCCCCTATCAGAGACTATGTCTGAAGGAATACCATGCAATTTGATAATGTGATCAATAAATGCTTGCGCCAGCGTCTTAGCATTTGGCAAGCCAGGAAAAGGAATGAAATGCACCATTTTGCTAAAACGGTCCACCACCACTAGAATCACAGTCTTCCCCGAGGAACGAGGCAGGTCCGTAATGAAGTCCATAAACAAATGTGTCCAAGGACGGGAAGGAATGGGTAACGGAAGGAGAGGACCTGATGGCCGTGAATGAGGGACTTTGGCACGAGCGCAGGTCTCGCAGGCTGCCACAAAACCCTCAACCGACTTACAAAGCGCCGGCCACCAGAATCTCCGAGCGATGAGATCCACTGTGGCTCTACCCCCCGGGTGCCCAGAAAGGACAGTATCGTCGTGCTCCTTAAAACCTTGTGTCTTAAAGCGAGAGGCACAAACAACCTCCCAGGAGGACAAAGATCAGGAGCCTCTGCCTGGGCTGCCTGTACCTCTGCCTCCAAATCAGGGTAAAGAGCAGAGACGACCACCCCTTCAGCCAAAATGGGACCCGGGTCTTCAAAATTCCCACCTCCCGGAAAACAACGTGACAGGGCATCCGCCTTCACATTCTTAACCCCAGGGCGGAACGTGACAACAAAATTAAACCATGAAAAGAACAAAGACCATCTGGCCTGTCTCGGGTTCAGACGCTTGGCTGACTCCAAGTAGGCCAGATTCTTATGGTCGGTAAACACGGTAATAGGGTGTCTGGCTCCCTCTAGCCAATGGCACCATTCCTCAAAAGCCAACTTGATGGCCAACAATTTCTCTCTGCGGAGGAGAGTTTCTTTGAGAAAAAGGCACACAGTCGCCATTTGGCAGGAGAGGGACCCTGAGACAAGACCGCACCCACACCCACCTCAGAAGCGTCCACCTCAACTATGAAGGGCAGAGAGATATCAGGTTGTACCAAGATGGCAGCGGAAGCAAAACTCTCCTTGATACTAGAAAAGGCATTACATGCCTCTACCGACCAGGAGGAAAAATCTACCCCCTTTCTAGTCGTATCAGTGAGTGGTTTAACAAGAGAGGAATAATTCAAAATAAACTTCCTGTAATAATTGGCAAACCCCAAAAAACGCATCAGCACCTTCTGATTCTCAGGAAGCTCCCACTCAAGCACAGCGCGGACCTTCTCGGGGTCCATGCGAAAACCAGAAGCGGAGAGAAGAAACCCCCAGAAATTGAATTTCTGGAACCGCAAACACACATTTTTCCAGTTTAGCGTACAATTTATTCTCCCGCAGGATAAGCAAGACCTGACATAGGTGGTCCTTATGAGTTTTGAAATCAGGAGAAAAAAATCAAAATGTCATCTAGATACACTAATACAAATTTCCCCATTAAATGATAAAAAATGCTGTTCACAAAATGCTGAAAGACGGCTGGAGCATTCATCAAACCAAAAGGCATAACCAAATTCTCAAAATGGCCCTCAGGGGTATTGAAGGCCGTCTTCCATTCGTCTCCTTCTCTGACCCTGACCAGGTTGTATGCCCCTCTTAGATCCAACTTGGAAAAAACTTTAGCCCCAACAATCTGGTTAAACAGGTCCGGGATCAGAGGAAGCGGATAAGGGTCACAAATTGTGATACTGTTCAGCTCCCTGAAATCCAGACATGGTCTTAAAGAACCATCTTTTTTGTTAACAAAGAAAAAAACAGCGGCAACAGGTGACTTCAAGGGTCGTATGTGTCCCTTCTCAGACCCTTTCAGGTTGGGAGAGATTGTATAAACAAGATTTAGGCAGCTTGGCGCCTGGGATGAGATTAATAGGGCAATCGTACTCCCTGTGAGGGGGCAACTCCTGAACACCACTCTCAGAAAACACATGCGAAAATTCAGAGAGAAAAGATGGTACAGTCTTAGTAGAAACCTCTGAAACAGATGTCGTGAGGCAATTCTCTCTGCAAAAGTCACTCCAACCATTTATTTGCCTCGCTTGCCAATCAATGGTGGGGTTATGTTTAGTGAGCCAGGGTAGCCCCAACACTAGAGGAGTAGGCAACCCGCTTAGGACGAAACATGACACATCCTCAACATGAGTATCACTCACAATCAAACGGATATTGTGAACTATGCCCTTTAACGATTTCTGAAAAAGTGGAACGGAATCAATAGCAAAAACAGGTATATCCTTTCCCAAAGTGCATACCTGGAAACCATGTGTTATAGCAAATTGATTATCAATGAGATTGACAGCTGCTCCACCTATCTACAAAAATCTCACAAAAAATGTTCTTGCTCTCTAGCGCAAGGTAGGACAAAACGGGAACTACAAGCAAACGGAAAACCTTCAATTTCCGCATCAACCTTGCCAACAGTAACAGATGGAACGTTTTTTAGGAGGATTTTTTTATTTTTGTTTCTTTATTACTCTAAAAAAACTGCCTGAATCTCCTAGAGGGACAAACATTTGCCAAATGATTTATACCTCCACAACAGAAACAAACCCTCCTCTGAGAGCTGAATCTTCTATTGTCAGATGCAAGCAAACCCAGCTGCATGGGCTCCTGCTCAGAGGGGATTGAGAGAGACTGAGACTCCTGCGCGCTGAATGAGACCGCCGCACTGTCCTTGGACTGAGTATGACAGGAAGGAGTGATCTCTCCTCTCTCTAAGACGCCTGTCAATACGAACGGCCCGAGACATGGCAGAGTCCAAGGAGGTAGGTCTCTCATGAAAGGCAAATGCATCTTTCAATCCCTCTGAAAGACCATGGCAAAATTGACTTCGGAGTGCAGCATCATTCCAACCAGTATCAGCTGCCCATCTCCGAAATTCTGAACAGTATATCTCTGCGGACTGTTTACCCTGGCATAAAAGACGTAGTCTAGAAAAAATTTATCCACTGAACGGAGGGGCCGTGCCCCCACCGGCAGCGGAAAGGCCCAAGACTGAGCATTATCCCTGAGCAGCGAGATGATGATCCCCACCATCTGCTCCTCATCACCAGAGGAATGGGGAAGTAGGCGAAAATGGAGTTTGCAAGCCTCTCTAAAACAAACAAAATTCTCACTACCCCCTGGAGAACGTATCCGGGAGCGAGATCTTAGGTTCAGAACAAACTCCATGAACGCAAGCTGAATCGGTCACCTGAAACTGAGATACAGTTTTATGGAGATCTGCTACCTCCAATGAAAGACGCTGCATGTGTTCAGTCAAAAGTGAAACCAGGATCCATGCTTAAGACTGTTTTGGCGGTTTATAATGTCACGGATGGTGTAACAGAAAACAAGAAGTTACAAATAAGGATCTGACTGGCTTGAACCGAAACTAAGGAACAAAGGGGTGACCCCAATTTAAGCCCTGAAACTCTCCCTGTCTTCTCAGCCCATGCAAAGATCTCTATGATAGAAAATTGCATGCCCTTGTGCCTCGACTGTATGACACCTGAACACCCTATAATAGTGAGGGGACACGACCACCGGCTCCCTACACTTAATACGGAGGGAGTCAGGGTCACCTAGGATCAAGCAAACAGGAAAACACAAATCAATGAACAGACTTATCTCCCATCCCTTCTCTGCCGATCTGTCACTATAGAATCCTGAAGTACCCTAGACTTCCTCATCCTGGCAGGAAGTCTGATGAGCCTACTATACCAGGGGGGATGGAACAGGGTGGTTAAACCTTGTCATAGCCAGACGCTGATGACAATACTTCTTCCTGATGGACAAAATGACATAATACAAGAGACATACATAACATTACATAGAATTACTCCATGGTGAATATACCAACTATGTGAGCTATTTTTACTTGGAATTGTTGTTTTGCTGAATTATCACAAGCAGTGCCCCCAGGCAGATATATAAATATTAGGACAACTGGTATCCAAGTCCACCCACTGTGTTTTCTAAGTAAGTTGAAATATAACTAATATTGACACACACCGTGAGCGGTGACTGCGATCGTTCTGAATGTTATAGAGTAGTAACTGTAATGTGAAATAATGGTATAAACCAGAAATATCCTGAAAATCAACAATAATATGAATAACAATTTCTTCCACATAATGTGAAAAAGTGAGATTCGCTAATTTAAAGGGAACCTGTCACGTTGAACATGGTATCTGAGCTGCAGGCAGCATGGCATAGAGCAGAAGGAGCTGAGAAGATTAATATAAAGTTTTATGGGGAAATATTTAGTATAACTTGTATTTTATTGATTTAAATTGCTGCTCATTCAGCGCTTTGTAGTCCAGGAGGTGGTCTTATCAGTGATTGACAGCTCGGTATACACAGTCATAGAGGGAAGGCTGTCAATCACTGATAAGACCACCTCCTTGACATCAGAGCCCAGAATGAGAAGGAGTTTAAATGCATAAATTACAAGTTACACTGAATCTTTTTCCATAAAACTATGTATTAATCCGCTCAGCTTCTCCTGCTCTATAACATGCTGCCTTCAGCTCAGATACCATGTTTAACGTGACAGGTTCCTTTTAAAGTAATCATCCATTTTCATCAATCCTAAAGTAATTTAAACTCTTAGGGACATAGGGCGTACAGGTATGCCCTGATGTCCCGGTACTTAAGGACATAGGGCGTACCTGTGTATTTCCGATCACTGCCGCGCGGCGGACAGTGATCGGAATAGAGTGCCTGCTGAAATGCTTTGTTATATAAAACTGAAACAAACAATTAAAAAAAGTATTCATATTTGGTATTGTCGCATCCGTATCAGCCTGCTCTATAAAAATACCACATGATCTAACCTGTCAAATGAATGTTGTAAATAACAAAAAATAAAAACGGTGCCAAAACAGCTATTTCTTGTTACCTTGCCTCACAAAAAGTGTAATATTGAGCAACCAAAAATCATATGTATCCTAAAATAGTATCAACAAAACTGCCACCCTATCCCATAGTTTCTAAAATGGGGTCACTTTATAGGAGTTTCTACCCTAGGGGTGCATCAGGGGGGCTTCAAATGGGACATGGTGTCGAAAGACCAGTCCAGCAAAATCTGCCTTCCAAAAACCGTATGGCATTCCTTTCCTTCAGCGTCCTGCCGTGTGCCCGTACAGCAGTTTACGGCCACATATGGGGTGTTTCTGTAAACTACAGAATCAGGGCCATAAATATTGAGTTTTGTTTGGCTGTTAACCTTTGCTTTGTAACTGGAAAAAATGGGTTCAAATGGAAAATCTGCCCAAAAAGTGAAATTTTGAAATTTTATCTCTATTTTCCATTAATTCTTGTGGAACACCTAAAGAGTTAATAAAGTTTGTAAAATCAGTTTTGAATACCTTGAGGGGTGAAGTTTGTAAAATAGGGTCATTTGTGGGTGGTTTCTATTATGTAAGCCTCACAAAGTGACTTCAGACCTGAACTGGTCCTAAAAAAGTGGGTTTTAGATTTGCTTCTAAACTTCTAAGCTTTCTAACGTCCTCAAAAAATTAAATTGCATTCACAAAATGATCCAAACATGAAGTAGATATATGGGGAATGTAAAGTAATAACTATTTTTTGAGGTATTACTATCTATTATAAAAGTAGAGAAATAAAAATTTGGAAATTAGCTAATGTTTCCCAATTTTGTGTAAATTTGTAATAAAAAAAAAAAAACATTTCTTTTTACTCCATTTTACCACTGTCATTAAGTACAATACGTGACGAGAAAACAATCTCAGAGTGGCCTGGATAAGTAATAGCGTTTAAAAGGTATCACCACATAAAGTGACACATGTCAGATTTGCAAAAAATGGCCTGGTCCTTAAGGTGAAAATGAACCCGGTCCTTAAGGGGTTAAGGGGTTTTCCAGGTTTAATATGGTTTTTAACAGATATGCTTATGTAGTTGTTTACCTCGTGTATCTTTTCCATGCTCCTGGCCTGTTTTCACCATGTAAACCAATCACTTATTTTCCATCCCGTGTGTAGCACTTCCTGTTGCTGTATCCAACCAAACCCATGATGCACTTCTGCCACTGCCCCAGCTCTGCCTCTAACCACACACAGCTAGTTTTTAACTCCTCCCATCCAGCTATTTACATAGACACACCCTATTACCGCCCCTAACAACGTCCAGCTAGTTTATAGCTCCTCCCACCCAGCTAGCTACATAGACACTCCCCTATCACTACCACTGTTGCTACTCTGACACTCCCATGGACATAACATCACACGAAATAAGAAAGAGCTGCATGGACATGGTCATGTCACCACAGCCCAGAACAGAAGATAGAAGCAATAAAGGTAAAAGTAATACAGTACAAAACTACAACTACCTTCATAAATGATTATTTTAAAGGATCTTAATGCAAACCAGAAAACCCCCTTAGGATACACTTCCATTTACTAATTAGACCATTTCACCAGGAATGTATTACTGAATTATATTGCAGCCGATGGGACAGATGATAATATTGCAGCCGATGGGGAACAGATGATAATGAAGAGCAATCTGTTTCCCATCAGAATCTGAGTACCTCCTAGATCCCAAACCAGGTTGTGGAACTGTGGGTGATGGAAGAAAAAGGATTCTGAAACGGATGCATCAGATCTCCTACCCAGGACCAGTTTCAGGTGTCTATCCCAAATACTGCTGGACAGGTATAGATTAGTTTTACTCAGATTACCATGGACCCCGAAGCCCAGTTTTCCAGGCATCTGCCTGGGTTAACCTTGCGCTCATACCAGCCATGCATTTGAGAATGTAAGAATGTGAAGGAAGTAAAGAAATAACCTGCCAGACCACAGCTATATTCAGTGATTGGTAAACTCCATCTCCTTAAAGGGATATTCCTAGATTTTAAAATTGATGGCCTGGCCTCATTATCTGATTGGCTGAGGTCCCTACTCCCCTATTGATCACTTTGAGTTTTGGAGAAGCTCTGGTGCCAGAAGTCTGCGCTGGAACTGAACAGCTCCATCCATGGTGTGAAGGATGAAGCTGGTAACCGCAACGCTGCTCCCTCTGAAATGAATGTGAGCAGCACACAGTTACAAGCTCTGTCCACTACACAATGGACGGTGGTGTGTAGTTCTGGCAATGACTGCTAGCACCACAGCTACTCTGAAACAGCTGATTAGCAGGGGGCAGGGTGTTGGACCCTTGCCGATGAGGATTGGCCATCAATCTTTAAATCCTGGACAACTCCTTTAAGTGTGAGTTCATATGTCTCAGTCAAATGACAGCAATTGCATCATTCCAGTGGAAATTGCGTTTTGCCCACGCTGTGCCCACAAGTCTATCCAAACAGGTGTCAACAATACATGGATTCTGCTGGATTTAGAAAAATATTTGAATCCTCTGAATGCCATTGTCCATTGTTTCACAGGCTACGTATACCTATGTACCATAAATTGCAACTATTATGTGCAAAAAATAATTTTCATTAAAAATGTTGCTTCTTCTGCCTTCTTGTCACGAGGGTGTCAAGAGCCACGCCTGACTCCGTTGTACCCGGGGTCAGGAGGTCGCAGCGGTTGGCTGCACGCTCTATGTCAGATAGGAAAGTTTCCTTATTGTAGCTTTCTAGGTTTGCTTTACAAACCCTTTTGGCTCACTCAGGGATCCGTAGCTCCTTCTCTCAGCTGTTCCTTGTCCAGCACTCCCAATCCTCCTTATATTCCCCTCTCACACTTCTCTGGTTGCCAGATATAGAGCTTCCTGCCTGGACATCTATTCTGACCCACTGGAGCTGTGTTGCTGCGTTCTCTGAGTGTTGCCTTAGAATGCTACCCTCCGGATCCCTGTTGGACCTTTGTGGACAATTGTTGCCGTCCACCTGGGTGTTTGTGTTTGTCTGTGTTTGTCTGTCCTCTCCCTGGTGTTTCCCTCTTAGTGCAGTGGTGAGGACTAGCGATCCCACCGGCCCGTTCATTATCTAGGGCTCATTTCAGGGAAAGCCAGGGTTTAGGCACGTGATCGCCGCACGGGTGAGGAACCCGTCTAGGGACGTCAGGGCAGTCAGGTGCCAGCTGCAAGGTGAGTTAGGGGTCACCACCTTTCCCTCTCCCTTGGGCAGGGCTTTCCCTGTTTTCCTCCCTGTGCGTGTTGCCGGTCATTACATTATATCTGGCCCTTATTTTTTTTTTATTTTTTTTTTTATCTACTTAGAATCCAGTATGGATCCAATTGCTGCTCTGTCCGAACAATTTCATGGCCTGTCTTTGGAGGTGGCAGGATTGAAGGCGTCGGTCCTCCAGCAACAGCAACAATTACAACAGACCGCAAGCCCAGCGGTTGCTACTGATAACCAGGTTGTTGCGGAACCCAAGGTCCCTCTCCCTGACAGATTTTCTGGGGGAAGGGGCAAGTTTTTGACTTTTCGTGAGGCCTGTAAACTATACTTTAAACTGCGTCCTTACTCCTCTGGTAATGAAGAACAGCGGGTGGGTGTTGTTATTTCCCTGCTGCAGGGGGACCCGCAGTCCTGGGCGTTCTCTTTACCTACTGATTCCCAGGCTCTTCGGTCAGTGGATGAGTTTTTCGGGGCCTTGGGTCTCATATATGACGACCCTGACCGAGTCACACTGGCTGAATCAAAATTACGGAGACTCCTACAAGGAGAGCGGCCGGTAGAGGAGTATTGCTCTGACTTCCGTAGGTGGGCTACGGATACCCAATGGAACGACCCGGCTCTCAGGAGTCAGTTCTGCTCTGGGTTATCCGAAAGGGTTAAGGATGCGCATGCATTGTATGAGACCCCCTTTTCCCTTGATGCAGTTATGTCCCTTTCTATCCGTATAGATAGACGCCTTAGGGACAGGTTGAAAAAACCGGAGCCATTGGTAACCCCTCCCAAGCAGCAGTTAGTCTGTACGGACTTAGACGAGCCTATGCAGCTAGGAGGAACTACTCGTCAGGTCCGTCCTCCTGAGGTTCGCCGTAGGCGTGGGGGTTGTTTTTTTTGTGGGGAGAGGGGTCATTTCATTAATGTCTGTCCTTCTTTCCTCAGAAACAAAAAACCGTCGGAAAACTACTAACCCCAGGCTGTGTGGAGGATGTCAGCCGGGGGGTATACGTTTCCTCCATACGTACATCGCAATTTGTGTTGCCAGCGGTTATTGTTTTTGGTGATAAGACAGAGACTATTTCTTTCTTTCTAGACAGTGGAGCAGGGGTAAATTTGATAGATGCCCATTTTGCCCGCACTATGGGTTTGTCTCTCTGTACACTACAGAGACCTATTCCCATATTTGCTATAGATTCTGCTCCTCTGTCTCAGAGAAACCTCACCCACATCGTTCATAATTTACACCTTCGGGTAGGGGACCACCATAACGAGATGCTCTCATGTTTTGTTCTGGAGGGGCTTCCCGCTCCGGTAGTGCTGGGTCTTCCCTGGTTGGTAGCGCACAATCCAGTGGTGGATTGGCAGGCCAGGGAGATATTGGAGTGGAGTGAGCCGTGCAGAGAAAATTGCTTAAATAGCAATTGCTTAGTCGCCTCCATAACTACCCTACCTACATTTGTTTCGGACTTTGAGGACGTTTTTTCTGAAAAGGGTTGTCAGAAGTTACCACCTCATCGTCCTTATGATTGCCCGGTTAACCTTATTCCCGGCGCAAAATTACCCAAGACCAGGTTATATAATCTTTCAGGTCCAGAGAGACAAGCCATGAAGGATTATATCTCCGAGAGTTTGGCTAAGGGACACATCAGACCCTCTTCTTCACCCGTGGCTGCAGGGTTTTTCTTTGTTAAAAAGAAAGATGGGGGCCTGCGTCCTTGCCTAGATTTTCGTGAATTAAATCGGATAACCATCCGAGACCCATACCCTCTTCCTCTCATTCCTGACCTGTTTAACCAGATTGCGGGTGCTAGGTGGTTCTCCAAACTCGATCTTAGGGGGGCCTACAATCTGATTCGTATTAAAGAGGGGGATGAGTGGAAAACAGCTTTTAACACCCCTGAGGGGCATTATGAAAATCTAGTTATGCCTTTCGGCCTGACCAATGCTCCTGCCGTCTTTCAACATTTCGTTAATGACATTTTTAGTCATCTAATCGGCAGGTTTGTGGTAATATACCTAGATGATATCTTAATTTATTCGTCTGATCTGAGAACACATGAGGAGCATGTCAGACAAGTACTACAGGTCCTACGGACGAATGAATTATATGCTAAAATTGAAAAATGTGTTTTTGCCGTTCAGGAGATACAATTCCTAGGTTATTATTTATCTGCGTCAGGTTTCCGTATGGATCCTAGGAAGGTCCAGGCAATTTTGGATTGGGATCTTCCTGAGAACCTCAAAGCACTACAACGGTTCTTGGGCTTCGCGAATTTCTATAGGAAATTCATTAAAAATTATTCGGTGATCGTAAAACCCCTTACTGACATGACTAGGAAGGGGACTGATTTTTCTAAATGGTCTGACGCCGCTAAAGTTGCTTTTTCCTCTCTAAAAGAGAGGTTTACCTCAGCACCTGTACTAGTCCAACCTGATGTCTCTCAGCCTTTTATTGTTGAAGTCGATGCATCAGAGGTGGGAGTGGGGGCTGTACTGTCTCAGGGTCCGTCTCCTGGCAAATGGCGTCCTTGTGCTTTCTTTTCTAAAAAACTATCTGCAGCAGAACAGAACTACGATATTGGCAATAGGGAACTGTTAGCTATTAAACTTGCGTTTGAGGAGTGGCGTCACTTTTTAGAGGGGGCAGTCCACCCCGTCACTGTGTTTACGGACCACAAAAATCTGCTGTACCTCGAATCAGCTAAGCGTCTCACCCCTAGACAGGCTAGGTGGTCGCTATTTTTTACCAGGTTTAACTTTGTGATTACCTATCGTCCTGGGGTAAAGAATACCAAGGCTGATGCACTCTCGTTGTTTCCCTGGAGGGGGTAATGTGAGTGATCCGGTACCCATTCTACAAAGAGGAGTGGTTGTCTCTGCGGTACACTCTGCTTTGGAGGGGAAGGTGTTAGAGGCCCAGGGGGACGCCCCGGTCTCTTGCCCCTCAGAGAAATTGTTTGTACTGTTGAACCTACGTCTCGAATTATTAAAGGAACATCATAATTCGGCACTTGCTGGGCACCCGGGTAGTAAAGCAACCTTAGAGCTATTGTCTCGTCGTTTTTGGTGGCCAAGGTTGCGTCAGGATGTATTGGATTTTGTGTCTTCTTGTTCTACCTGTGCGCGCGCAAAAGTTTCACATACACATCCTGCAGGGTCTCTATTACCACTCGTCATTCCCAATAGACCATGGACACATCTGTCTATGGATTTTATCTCTGACTTGCCTTTGTCTGCGGGTAAAACAGTGATTTTGGTAGTAGTGGACAGGTTTAGCAAAATGGCACACTTTATTGCGTTACCCGCACTACCTAATGCTAAAACTCTTGCTCAGGTATTAGTCAGTGAGATCATGAAGCTTCACGGGGTCCCCTCCGATGTTGTTTCGGATCGGGGAACCCAGTTTATTTCTAAATTTTGGAAAGCTTTTTGTTCCCGTTTGGGGGTTCACTTGTCCTTTTCCTCAGCTTTCCATCCTCAGTCGAATGGACAGACTGAGCGTACCAACCAAAACCTGGAGACATATCTAAGATGTTTTGTGTCTGAAAACCAAGAGTTGTGGTCGTCATATTTACCGTTAGCTGAGTTTGCCATAAATAATCGCCGTCAGGAATCCACTGGCAAGTCACCATTTCTTGGTGCATATGGTTTTCATCCCCAATTCTGTACTTTTCAAAGAGGGGGGGTCTTCTGGGGTTCCCGAAGAGGAACGGTTTTCGTCATCTCTTTCATCAGTATGGCAGAAGGTGCAAGCTAACTTGAAAAATATGGGAGGTAAATACAAATGCATGGCTGATAAGAGACGGTCGCCAGGTCCGGACCTAGGAGTGAATGACTATGTGTGGTTGTCTACTAGGAATATCAAGTTGAAGGTTCCCTCTTGGAAACTGGGTCCTAGGTTTATTGGTCCTTACAAGATTGTAGCCATCATCAACCCCGTGGCTTTTCGCCTGGAGTTACCTCAGACTTTTAAAATCCATAATGTCTTTCATAAGTAGTTACTCAAAAAATATGTTCCACCTCTAGAACCATCACCGCTGCCACCCCCTCCTGTTGTCGTGGATGGTAGTTTGGAATTTCAGATATCCAAAATTGTTAATTCTCGTCGGGTCCGCCGCTCTCTCCAATATCTGGTGCACTGGAGAGGTTACGGTCCCGAGGAAAGAATGTGGGTTCCTGCGTCTGAGGTAAACGCCGACAGGCTAGTTCAGATTTTTCATGCCTCTCATCCTGAGAGACCTGGTCCTGAGTGTCCGGAGGCCCCTCGTAGAGAGGGGGGTACTGTCACGAGGGTGTCAAGAGCCACGCCTGACTCCGTTGTACCCGGGGTCAGGAGGTCGCAGCGGTTGGCTGCACGCTCTATGTCAGATAGGGAAGTTTCCTTATTGTAGCTTTCTGGGTTTGCTTTACAAACCCTTTTGGCTCACTCAGGGATCCGTAGCTCCTTCTCTCAGCTGTTCCTTGTCCAGCACTCCCAATCCTCCTTATATTCCCCTCTCACACTTCTCTGGTTGCCAGATATAGAGCTTCCTGCCTGGACATCTATTCTGACCCACTGGAGCTGTGTTGCTGCGTTCTCTGAGTGTTGCCTTAGAATGCTACCCTCCGGATCCCTGTTGGACCTTTGTGGACAATTTTTGCCGTCCACCTGGGTGTTTGTGTTTGTCTGTCCTCTCCCTGGTGTTTCCCTCTTAGTGCAGTGGTGAGGACATTATCTAGGGCTCATTTCAGGGAAAGCCAGGGTTTAGGCACGTGATCGCTGCACGGGTGAGGAACCCGTCTAGGGACGTCAGGGCAGTCAGGTGCCAGCTGCAAGGTGAGTTAGGGGTCACGACCTTTCCCTCTCCCTTGGGCAGGGCTTTCCCCGTTTTCCTCCCTGTGCGTGTTGCCGGTCATTACACTTCTATGGCTACTTGTGCCCCCTGTCCCCACACACGCACACACCCTGCAGACTGGTTTGTCCCATGAGGGAAGTTGTCACTCGATAGCTCTTATCTCTGTTTTGCTTTTTACAGAATTGGTTAAGAATCGGTGCAATTATCAGGAAGGAGCGTTTTTAGGGTTTTTGCATAGCATCACCTGCTGTTTGTTCTTTTCCTTATTCCTGTGTCCACCTCAGTAAAATTGCAAAGGTAGACATTGGAGATGGGCAAAGTTTTGGAAAATTCGATTCGGCTGCTTCGACTAATTGCACAAAAACATTTGCTTTGTGATCAATTACAAAAAAAAATGCATTTTGTGACTAAGTAAGTAGCAGGTGCAATGACAGGGAGCTGCGATAGCGCCGCTCCCCAACATTGTACCCCTTACTGCCTCCATTTGCTTGTGATTTTTTTTTATTTCTTTTTTTACACTATTTCAGGTTAAATCGATTTGCTACCACGAAGCACAAGGAAATCTGGCTTGGCGGTGAATCGAATGTATCAAATTGGGATCGAATTCCACTGTTGGGTTCGATACGCTCAACTCTAGTAGACATACATGCACAGATCCGTCCTTCAACTGCCACCAACCAGATCTTCTGTTAGAAGCTGTGATAGTAACAGGCAGAGAATCGCAACAGACAGGAATATGCCTCCTAAGAAAGGACACACACCCTGAGCTGCCAACCTGAAGAGAATCTAGGACAATAATTGGATAAATGAGTGGGGAGATCTCTGGATCCATGTGAGGTACAGGGCTGGTTCTAGAGTCTGTCATGTACTATATGATGACTGATTTTAATTTTTTACATCAATCATGGGCTAACCCCTTTAACTCAAAAATGTACATTTTTGGTATCATTTAAATTAGGGTTTTTTATGTGATACATTCAATTTCTTATATCAACTACATTAGCATACAAAGGAAAAAAACTGGGAAAGCCGCATTTTTTCCCAATTTTGTGCAATTTTTCCTTTGTTACGTAGACCGATCTGGAAGTGAACTGAACCTCTGGGTGAAGGAAAGCCTAGCTATGACTCTGTCCAACCTGTCTCAATAATTTACAATGAAATTCATGGAAGCATTAGGGACACGGGTGCTCCACAGAGATGCTCCTGCAGCAATGGTAATGTACATCACACGGCTTTTCTGTACAAGATATATCACGCATTCGATCTGTACATTTTGAGGCTTGTGTGAGAAGCACTTTTGCTGTTTTTGGATGCGTGCCCCACAGCTGCTCTGTTTCATTTGTTCCCCTGGCTGGCTGTGAGTCTGATGAAAACCCCAGAACAGTATACCTTATGTGCTAGAAGTCAAAGCAAAGCAGACCACTTGTAGTTGCTGGATGTAGACAAAGCCAGATTAATAATAGGGGTGACGGAATATTAGATCCAGGCCCGGCTCAAATTAAGGCCAGCTAGACAACGTGAAGAAGAAATATGCAGCACTGCAGAGACGACCAATAGGTTACTCATTAACCAAACCACATTTCGGTTGCTTTTTAACTAACACTTCTAATGAAACAGATAACTAGGACTGAGCAAAGTTGATGCAATGTAGCACTCTGGGGTTTTATTATACAAAGTAAGTCTAATAGTTTGTTAAAGGGGTACTCCAGTTACACGTTATCACTGGGGATGAGCGAATTAACTCTGGAGGAAACATCCGAAGTCGATTCGCATAAAACTTAGTTCCAATACTGTACGGTGCAGGAGCTCTGTACAGTATTAGAATGTATTGGCTCCGATGAGCCGAAGTTATTGTACTGTAAAAAAAAACTATTTCCCAAACTCGGGTTCGGTTCCAAGTGGTACCTTGGAACCGAGTTCAGGAAATGGTTGTTTACAATTTAATTTATGAAGTTATTACCTGAAGTCTCACGAGACTTTGCGAAGCACTAACAAAGTTAGAACAAAGTTTTCTGCAAATCGACTTTCATCCGAAGTTGATTCGCTCATCCCTAGTTATCACTCTCGATCTGTTACTCATTATGAGTTAAAGGGGTATTCTATTAACAACAAGTTATAATAGAGTTTTAGTAGATAACAGCTTGGTGGGTGTTTGACCACTGACCATGAAAATAAGGTCCTGTGCTGTGTCCCTCGTTTGAATGGAGTGGCAGTCCAGCATGCGCACTGCTGCGCCATTCAAACTCCATGGGACTGCTGGAGACTACCAAGCACTGTCAGATATCTCCGGCAGTCCCATAGACATAATTATATTGGCATCATTCATGCGAAAGTTTGGGACACAGACATCCACTGATCCCTTATCCAGTGGATAACTTGTTACTGGAGTACCCCTTTAATTCCTAATGATTCATAATTGCAGATGGAGACCACTGGTAGGATTCCATAAGACTCTGTTTACATATGCATATATAGCACTTAAAGGGGTTGGCCACTTTCTGGTTACTTTGACCAATGTGTTTGTAGGGTGTCTACATGGCACATACTAATATAGCCTTTGTTGAAATTCTGCACTATTTTCTATATTTCATAAGGCATGGCCCCATGTTTATCAAGTCTTTTGTCCACACAGTAGTCTTGTCCATAAAATGGCTGCTGATGGAGAGTCATGTGACCAAGCAAATCACCTCCATATGACATCTCATCCATTCAAATACACTGCACCTGCCCTTGTACTGTTGGGAGTTTAGCACAGGTGCAGTGTGTTTGAGTGAAGACATCAAATGGAGGTGATTTATGTAATCGTCCCAATAGCGCTATACTTCCATCCTCACTACAAAGCTGCAGTATCGCAGCAGAACCGCAATGCAACTGCCGCACTAAAGTAGTAAAGAACTAAAATGACAGTGATACCGCGCTCTAACATTGTGGACATGGGCTGCAATAACTAATACCTGAGTTACCTTGTGGGTGAGCTTCACTTATCATCATAATGATCACTGTTAAATCTGTTAATGATTTGACAGTGATCATTTTTGTAAATATACTTTATTAACAAATTCCCACCGATTAGGATAAAATTCATCCCCACTTACCTTATTGTTGTGACTCGGTCTCCCCTGGTTAGGACCACCGCTCTTCTCCAAAATCCCGATGGTCGCACTTGCCCAGAAGACTCCTTCTTTTCTACCGGCCGGGCCGCTCGCTGTTCTGAACGCGCACGCTGCCGCGCATGTGCGGCGGTGACTTCTTCCCGGCCAGAATAGTACAGAGCTGCGAACGCATACGCCGGCTCTGTACTATACTGGGCAGGAATAAGTCACCATTGCGCATGCGCGGCGGCGTGCGCGTTCAGTCCAGTGCACGGCACGGCCGGGAGAAGACTTCAATCAAGATGAAGCCCGCCCCCAGCCAGAATCCAGGAAGTGAACGCGCTGTGGCAGCAGGTAAGTTTAAAAACGCAAAATGGGATAACCCCTTTAACACGGGGTCCTCCGTTTACGAGGGGTATTCCTGGGATCTTGCAGGCACAAGTCGGGTGCTATAGAAAATAGAGTTGCGCCCCGGCCGGTGGCGCGGCTCTTGAAACACTATAGTGGTTTGCGCTCGCACGGAGTGAAAGTGACGTCACTACTATGACTACGGAAAGTCACAAGTACCACTAGACCTCTCTACACGTTTCGGATAGATTCCGCTAGCCTTCATCAGGAAAGATGGTGATTTGCTGAGTCACATGACCCTCCATCAGCAGCCATTTTTTGGACAGAACTTTTGTGTGGACAACACAAAAGACTTGCCAAACAACAGAATTTCAACAAGGGCTATATTAGTAAGTGCCATATAATCATTTTACAAACACCTTGGTCAAAGTAACCAGAAAGTGGCCAACCCCTCTAAGGATTTAGGTTTTATCTCTTTTAAAGACAAAATTAGCACATCAAGTATCACTCATTTTGCAATAATAATAACCATTATTGATTTCAGTAAGGTGCGGACCCACTGTGCTGAACAGATTTCACTTAGGGTTACTCCCAAGGGCATTGTCTAAGTGGTCCCCTAGTATTCACCATTTTACAACTATACTGGATCTAGACTTAGCTGCTGGAAGGCCATTTCTTGGACTAGGCAGGCCGCTGTCAGAAGGGGGGCACCGTCAGCGAGGAGGCTCCTTGGCCAATGTACGCCACAAACACCACACACTGTAACAACATGCAGGACGGCGCAGCCTTCTCTCAGCACCCTTGCACGCTTCTCATTTACAAAATTCCAATCAGACGAATCCCAGGCATAGTCATCTGTATTGCTGTCCTCAGGAGAGGGAGATATGTGTCTGCTGGGATTCCAACCCACAACCTTCTGTATCAGAGGCAAAGCACTTACCCACACAGCTATAAGAGCTGCATAGCAACTGACTGAAAAAATATGAGACTTCTACTGTAGACTCTGTTATAGCTGTTATAGCCAGTGTACATCTATACACATAACAGCTGCCCCAACACACCCAGCACTGCTATATCTCTATATATGATAGCTGCCCCAGCACACCCAGCTCTGCTACATATAATACACATGACGGCTGCCCCAGCACACTCAGCTCTGCTATATCTATATATCTGTAAGTATTACTATATAGTAGATAGATATATAGAGATATAGTAGAGCTGTGTGTGCTGGGGCAGCTGTCATGTGTATAAATGTAGCAGAGCTGGGTGTGCTGGAGCAGCTGTCATGTGTATTAGATGTAGCAGAGCTGGGTGTGCTGGGGCAGCTATCTTATATAGAGATATAGCAGAGCTGAGTGTGCTGGGGCAGCTGTCATATAGAGATATAGCAGTGCTGGGTGTGTTGGGGCAGCTGTCATGTGTACAGATGTACACTGGCTATAACAGCTATAACAGAGTCTACAGTAGGTCTCATATTTTTTCAGGCAGTGGCTGTGGAGCTCATATAGCTGTGTGGTTAAGTGCCTTGCCTTTGTTACAGACAGTCGTGGGTTCGAATCCCAGCAGAAACTTTTCTGAAATACAGGCTAAATTAGAATACACAAGCACTGACTCCATATATGGACATACAGCGCGGGACACAGGAAGAGGCTGACATGGAGGTAAGTATAAGTGTTTTTTTTTATTTTTTTTTAATACCCGACTGTTACTGCCACATGGGGGGGAGCTGGAGGCACTTGATACTGGCACATGGGGGGAGGGGGTTGGCACCTGATACTGGCACATGGGAGGGAAGGAGAGAGGCACTTGATACTGGCACATGGGGGCAGGAGAGAGGCACTTAATACTGGCACATTGGGAGGGGGAGATGGCACTGTGATACTGGCACATATGGGGGGGAAGGAGAGAGGCACTTAATACTGGCACATTGGGGGGAGATGGCACTATGATACTGGAACATGGGGGGGTGGGTGGGAAGGAGAGGCACTTGATACTGGCGCATTGGGGGGGGGCTACTGGCACATTATAGGAGGCTACTGGCACATAAGGGGGCTACTGGCACATAAGGGGAGCTATTGGCACATGATAGGAGGCTACTGGCACTTAAGGGGGGCTACTGGCACATAAGGGGGGCTACTGGCACATAAGGGGGGCTACTGGCACATAAGGGGGCTACTGGCACATGAAGGGGGCTACTGGCACATAAGGGGGGCTACTGGCACATAAGGGGGGCTACTGGCACATAAGGGGGGTTACTGGCACATAAGGGGGGTTACTGGCACTTGATAGGGGGGTGACTGGCACATAAGGGGGCTACTTGCATATGATAGGGGGGACACTGGCTACTGGCACATGATGGTGGGGGGTTCTTATTACTGGCACATGATTGGGGGCATCTATGGGGCACATCTTACTGGCACATGATTAGGGGGCATCTATAGGGGCACATCTTACTGGCACATGATTGGGGGGCATCTATTGGGGCACTTATCACTGGCACATTATTGGGTGGCACTATAGGGGCATCTACTGAGGCTAAAAAGAAGGGGTATTTTATATGGGGGGCTCTGTATAGGGGCATTTTATACTGGGACACATTATGGTGGGTACTTTGGGGAAGGGGGAAGAGGAGCACTATGGGGTCATCTACGGGGGCACTGAGAAGGGGTATTTTATATTGGCACATTATGGGAACATTAGCTCAACTGGGGGCATTACAAGGGGGTATTTTTTGCACTGTCACATTATAAGGATAATTTTTTCTACTGGGAAGGGGGGCATTATGGTGGGCTTTATTACTACCCCATGGTATGACCCCCTAGTAGCAGCACCAGCCTCTCCCTGCTCTGCTATCCCTCTGCCCTTTCTCCAAATCCTTATTATGAAATCTTTCTCATTAGGATAAAGCACAACATCAGCTCCACCGAGCCCCCCAGCCAAGTGTTGAAGTGGTGTCCGAGATCCCCAAGGGCCAAGCCAAGTAATTGTAAGTTTTCATGTGGAGTATGTTTGTTATACACATATAGCCTACACTGTGCCCCACAATATACAATATACCGCTACACTGTGCCACACAATATACAGTATACCTCTACACTGTGTAGGGGTTCTACTGTTTATTGTACAGCATGGCACAGAGGTTATATTGTCCGGCATGGTGTAACCTCCATACATTTTATGTACAGTATACAGTAATCCGCCTTGCCATCTATGCTTTGAATCTGGTTTTATATGTTACTTGGTTTTTGTACATTTACTTGCGTGTGCTAGTTGAGACCTGCTGTGATTGGGTTTTAGTTAGTTATTAAATGCTAACATGACAGTTTTTTGGTTTTGCACATTATTGATGATTGTATTTCATGACTACTCTTCTAAGGGTATTGCCTTCCTTTATACTGCAGTTCTCCTGCGACTTTTAGCAGTAATTTATGATTTTCTTTTGCTCTCAATAAATCTTGTGTTAAGCATAAATATATTGGTGTTCGGATCGGCTATCAGAAAGGTGTCCCTAACTACGGCATACATATTAGGACATCGTCAGACATCATCCACAACTCCATCCTCCGTCAGGCAAAACTCAATCAGCCCTCAGACATCAGACAAAACTCTGTCCTCCGTCAGGCAAAACTCCATCAGACCTCAGACATCACACAAAACTCCGTCCACCATCAGGCAAAACTCCATCAGACCTCAGACATCAGACAAAACTCCGTCCTCCGTCAGGAGAACTCCATCAGACCTCAGACATCAGACAAAACTCTGTCCTCCCTCAGACATCAGCCAAAACTCCGTCCTCCCTAACTCAAAATACGCCCTACTACACACACTCTTCACCTGACGGAGCTGCTAGCTGCTGGAGAGGCAAAGGACCTGTGATGACGTCATGACCATGTGACGAGTCACGTGTGTGGGAGGGGTCAGATGTGCACAGCAGCTGGTAGAGTGTACAGAACAGTAGCCATCAAATAGAGCTCTGTACTAGAGATGTGTGTGTAACCTGCATGTAGCAGAGCTGTGTACTGTGCTACAGAGATGTATGTGTAACCTGCAGGTAGCAGAGCTGTGTACTGTGTAGCAGATCTGTATGTATAACCTGCAGGTAGCAGAGCTGTGTACTGTGTAGTAGATCTGTATGTGAAACCTGCATGTAGCAGAGCTGTGTACTGTGTTAGAGATGTATGTGTAACCTGCAGGTAGCAGATCTGTATGTGTAACCTGCAGGTAGCAGAGCTGTGTACTGTGTAGCAGATCTGTATGTGTAACCTGCAGGTAGCAGAGCTGTGTACTGTGTTACAGAGATGTATGTGTAACCTGCATGTAGCAGAGCTGTGTACTGTGTTACAGAGATGTATGTGTAACCTGCAGGTAGCAGATCTGTATGTGTAACCTGCAGGTAGCAGAGCTGTGTACTGTGTTGCAGATCTGTATGTGTAACCTGCAGGTAGCAGAGCTGTGTACTGTGTTACAGAGATGTATGTGTAACCTGCAGGTAGCAGATCTGTATGTGTAACCTGCAGGTAGCAGAGCTGTGTACTGTGTAGCAGATCTGTATGTGTAACCTGCAGGTAGCAGAGCTGTGTACTGTGTAGTACATCTGTATGTGAAACCTGCATGTAGCAGAGCTGTGTACTGTGTTACAGAGATGTATGTGTAACCTGCAGGTAGCAGAGCTGTGTACTGTGTAGCAGATCTGTATGTGTAACCTGCATGTAGCAGTGCTGTGTACTGTGTAGCAGTGCTGTATGTATAACCTGCATGTAGCAGAGCTGTGTACTGTGTAGCAGTGCTGTATGTGTAACCTGCATGTAGCAGTGCTGTGTACTGTGTAGCAGAGCTGTATGTGTAACCTGCATGTAGCAGTGCTGTGTACTGTGTAGCAGAGCTGTATGTGTAACCTGCATGTAGCAGAGCTGTGTACTGTGTTACAGAGATGTATGTGTAACCTGCAGGTAGCAGAGCTGTGTACTGTGTAGCAGATCTGTATGTGTAACCTGCATGTAGCAGAGCTGTGTACTGTGTAGCAGAGCTGTATGTGTAACCTGTATGTAGCAGAGCTGTGTACTGTGTAGCAGTGCTGTATGTGTAACCTGCATGTAGCAGAGCTGTGTACTGTGTAGCAGAGCTGTATGTGTAACCTGCATGTAGCAGAGCTGTGTACTGTGTAGCAGAGCTGTATGTGTAACCTGCATGTAGCAGAGCTGTGTACTGTGTAGCAGATCTGTATGTGTAACCTGCATGTAGCAGAGCTGTGTACTGTGTCGCAGAGCTGTATGTGTAACCTGCATGTAGCAGAGCTGTGTACTGTGTTACAGAGATGTATGTGTAACCTGCATGTAGCAGAGCTGTGTACTGTGTTACAGAGATGTATGTGTAACCTGCAGGTAGCAGATCTGTATGTGTAACCTGCAGGTAGCAGAGCTGTGTACTGTGTTGCAGATCTGTATGTGTAGCCTGCAGGTAGCAGAGCTGTGTACTGTGTTACAGAGATGTATGTGTAACCTGCATGTAGCAGAGCTGTGTACTGTGTTACAGAGATGTATGTGTAACCTGCAGGTAGCAGATCTGTATGTGTAACCTGCAGGTAGCAGAGCTGTGTACTGTGTAGCAGATCTGTATGTGTAACCTGCAGGTAGCAGAGCTGTGTACTGTGTAGCAGATCTGTATGTGTAACCTGCATGTAGCAGAGCTGTGTACTGTGTAGCAGAGCTGTATGTGTAACCTGTATGTAGCAGAGCTGTGTACTGTGTAGCAGTGCTGTATGTGTAACCTGCATGTAGCAGAGCTGTGTACTGTGTAGCAGAGCTGTATGTGTAACCTGCATGTAGCAGAGCTGTGTACTGTGTAGCAGAGCTGTATGTGTAACCTGCATGTAGCAGAGCTGTGTACTGTGTAGCAGATCTGTATGTGTAACCTGCATGTAGCAGAGCTGTGTACTGTGTCGCAGAGCTGTATGTGTAACCTGCATGTAGCAGAGCTGTGTACTGTGTTACAGAGATGTATGTGTAACCTGCATGTAGCAGAGCTGTGTACTGTGTTACAGAGATGTATGTGTAACCTGCAGGTAGCAGATCTGTATGTGTAACCTGCAGGTAGCAGAGCTGTGTACTGTGTAGCAGATCTGTATGTGTAACCTGCATGTAGCAGAGCTGTGTACTGTGTTGCAGATCTGTATGTGTAACCTGCAGGTAGCAGAGCTGTGTACTGTGTTACAGAGATGTATGTGTAACCTGCATGTAGCAGAGCTGTGTACTGTGTTACAGAGATGTATGTGTAACCTGCAGGTAGCAGATCTGTATGTGTAACCTGCAGGTAGCAGAGCTGTGTACTGTGTAGCAGATCTGTATGTGTAACCTGCAGGTAGCAGAGCTGTGTACTGTGTAGTAGATCTGTATGTGAAACCTGCATGTAGCAGAGCTGTGTACTGTGTTACAGAGATGTATGTGTAACCTGCAGGTAGCAGAGCTGTGTACTGTGTAGCAGATCTGTATGTGTAACCTGCAGGTAGCAGAGCTGTGTACTGTGTAGCAGATCTGTATGTGTAACCTGCATGTAGCAGTGCTGTGTACTGTGTAGCAGTGCTGTATGTATAACCTGCATGTAGCAGAGCTGTGTACTGTGTAGCAGTGCTGTATGTGTAACCTGCATGTAGCAGTGCTGTGTACTGTGTAGCAGAGCTGTATGTGTAACCTGCATGTAGCAGTGCTGTGTACTGTGTAGCAGAGCTGTATGTGTAACCTGCATGTAGCAGAGCTGTGTACTGTGTTACAGAGATGTATGTGTAACCTGCAGGTAGCAGAGCTGTGTACTGTGTAGCAGATCTGTATGTGTAACCTGCATGTAGCAGAGCTGTGTACTGTGTAGCAGAGCTGTATGTGTAACCTGTATGTAGCAGAGCTGTGTACTGTGTAGCAGTGCTGTATGTGTAACCTGCATGTAGCAGAGCTGTGTACTGTGTAGCAGAGCTGTATGTGTAACCTGCATGTAGCAGAGCTGTGTACTGTGTAGCAGAGCTGTATGTGTAACCTGCATGTAGCAGAGCTGTGTACTGTGTAGCAGATCTGTATGTGTAACCTGCATGTAGCAGAGCTGTGTACTGTGTCGCAGAGCTGTATGTGTAACCTGCATGTAGCAGAGCTGTGTACTGTGTAGCAGTGCTGTATGTGTAACCTGCATGTAGCAGTGCTGTGTACTGTGTAGCAGAGCTGTGTACTGTGTTACAGAGATGTATGTGTAACCTGCAGGTAGCAGAGCTGTGTACTGTGTAGCAGATCTGTATGTGTAACCTGCATGTAGCAGAGCTGTGTACTGTGTAGCAGAGCTGTGTGTGTAACCTGCATGTAGCAGAGCTGTGTACTGTGTAGAAGTGCTGTATGTGTAACCTGCATGTAGCAGAGCTGTGTACTGTGTAGCATAGCTGTATGTGTAACCTGCATGTAGCAGAGCTGTGTACTGTGTAGCATAGCTGTATGTGTAACCTGCATGTAGCAGAGCTGTGTACTGTGTAGCATAGCTGTATGTGTAACCTGCATGTAGCAGAGCTGTGTACTGTGTAGCAGAGCTGTATGTGTAACCTGCATGTAGCAGTGCTGTGTACTGTGTAGCATAGCTGTATTTGTAACCTGAATGTAGCAGAGCTGTGTACTGTGTAGCAGAGCTGTATGTGTAATCTGCATGTATCAGAGCTGTGTGCTGTGTAGCGGAGCTGTATGTGTAACCTGCATGTAGCAGGCTGTGTACTGTGTTACAGGGATGTATGTGCAACCTGCATGTAGCAGTGCTGTGTACTGTGTTACAGAGATGTGTGTGTAACCGCTTGTAGCAGAGCTTTTTACTGTGTAACAGAGATGTGCGTGTAACCTGGGAACTATAAATAAGTGTAAAATAAAACATAAAAATTCAGATCACCCCCCTTTTCCCAAAATGAAAATAAAAGAACTAAAAAAATACACATCATGGGTGTCGCAATGTGTAAAAACACCCATTGTATAAAAATATATTCCCCATACAGCAAACGGCAAAACAGAAGAAAAAAAAAAAAAGAGTCCAAATGTCCGATTCGCCGTTTTTGGTCGCTTCATTTGCTACAAAAATGTAAATAAAAAGTGATCAAAAAGTCTTAAACACCCCAGAATGGTATCAGTAAAAAGTTTAGATTGCCCTGCAAAAAATGAGCCCCCATCCAGCTCTGTACACATAATTCCCAAAAAGTTATAGAGCTCAAAATATGACGACAAAAAAAAAAAATCTGATTCTGTAAATCTCCTGTCACTCCGAGTTACTCAGAATTGGTCGCCCTAATTAATAAATACATGCAACATGAATGCATATATGCCGCTTCACACAGATCACAAGTGTTAGGCCTCTTGCACATGAACGTTGTTGGTCCATTCCGTGCATTGGGGACAGCAATTTGCAGTCCCCAATGCACGGGCAACGTGCGTGCAGCGGCCGGGACAGATCCAGACCCATTCAACTTGAATGGGTCCGTGAATATGTTCTACTTTTTTGCTGTGCGGAGGGATGGCCAGAAACACCACGGAAGCACTCTGTAATGCTTCTGTGGGGATCCGATCCGTGTTTCTGTTCCGTTCAAGTGAATGGGTCGACATCACAGATGCGGGATGCACACGGCTGGTGCCCTGTGTATTGCGGAACCGCAGTATGTGGTCCACAATACGACCACAGTCACACAGCGGCCATGTGCAAGAGGCCTTACAAAGATGGGATTTAAGGTGCACATCCTCTTGTGCTTCCCATATTCCACAGATTTATATCACACAGCTACTTACAGTTGTGCTGATAAGTTTACATACCCTTGCAGAATTTATGATTTCTTAAAGGGGTATTCTCATCTTCCCTTTTTCATACTTACCTTCCTTGAGCGTGATGTTCACTTCCTGTATTCTTCTCCCGGCCGGGCCGCGCTTGCGCAGAAGACTGAAGATTCTCTCCCGGCCGGGCCGCGCAATGTCCTGAACGCGCACAGCGCCGCGCATGTGCCATGGTGACTTATTCCTGGCCTGTATAGTACAGAGTCGGCGTGCGCATTCGCGGCTCTGTACTATACTGGCCAGGAAGAAGTCATCATGGCGCATGCGCAGCGGCATGCGCATTCAGGACATTGCGCGGCCCAGCCGGGAGAGAATTTTCCGTCTTCTGCGCAAGCGTGGCCCGGCGGGATTCGACAGGAGAGGTGACCGTGACCAGGGGAGACCAAAGACAACATCAGGTAAGAGGGGACTTATTTTCTAAAAAAGGATGGGAATTGGGCAATAAAATGTATTTAGAAAAATTATCACTGTCAAATCATTAACAGATTTAACAGTGATCATTAAGATGAGAATACCCCTTTAACCATTGTTCAAAGAATATGATTGATACCACAGACACTTCTCTCTCGCTCATGGTTAGTGGTCGGCTGAAGCCATTTATGTCAAACAACGGTGTTTACTCTTTATAAATCATAATCACAACACAAACTCCCCAAATGACCCTGATCAGAAGTTTACACGCCCCAGTTATTAATACCATGTATTGCCCCCTTTAACATCAATGACAGCTTGAAGTCTTTTGTGGTAGTTGTGGATGAGGCTCTTTATTTTCTCAGATGGTAAAACTGCCCATTCTTCCTGTTGAAAAAAAAAAGCAATTCCACCACAGTTTTACGTGATTTTTATTTACGACATTCGATGTGCGATAAAACTGACTGGTACTTTTATTCTACAGGTCAGATCGAATCCGGCAATACCTTATATGTATAGTTTTTCTTGCGTTTTAATAGTGATAAAAAAAAAAAAATATCCGATTTTTTTTGTCGCCATATTTTGAGCCCCATAACTTTTTTGTAATTATGTGTACAGAGCTGGATGGGGGCTCATTTTTTGCGGGGCAATCTAAACTTTTTACTGATACCATTCTGGGGTGTTTAAGACTTTTTGATCACTTTTTATTTACATTTTTGTAGCAAATGAAGTGACCAAAAACGGCGAATCGGACATTTGGACTCTTTTTTTTTTTCTGTTTTGCTGTTTGCCGTATGGGGAATATATTTTTATACAATGGGCGTTTTTACACATTGCGAAACCCATGATGTTTCCTTTTTTTTAATTTTGGGAAAAGGGGGGTGATCTGAATATTTATGTTTTTTTTTACACTTTTTTATAGTTCCCAGGTTACACACACATCTCTGTAACACAGTACACAGCTCTGCTACATGCGGTTAGACAAACTGCTCTATATACACAGTACACAGCTCTGCTACCTGCAGGTTGCACATACATCCCTGTAACACAGTACACAGCTCTGCTACATGCAGGTTACACATACAGCACCGCTACACAGCACACAGCTCTGCTACATGCAGATTACACATACAGCTCTGCTACACAGTACACAGCTCTGCTACATTCAGGTTACACATACAGCTCTGCTACACAGTACACAGCACTGCTACATGCAGGTTACACACACATCTCTGTAACACAGTACACAGCTCTGCTACATGCTGTTACACACACTGCTCTATATACACAGTACACAGCTCTGCTACCTGCAGGTTGCACATACATCCCTGTAACACAGTACACAGCCTGCTACATGCAGGTTACACATACATCTCTGTAACACAGTACACAGCTCTGCTACATGCAGGTTACACATACATCTCTGTAACACAAGACACAGCTCTGCTACATGCAGGTTACACATACAGCTCTGCTACACAGTACACAGCACTTCTACATGCAGGTTACACACACATCTCTGTAACACAGTACACAGCTCTGCTACATGCTGTTACACACACTGCTCTATATACACAGTACACAGCTCTGCTACATGCAGGCTACACACACATCTCTGTAACACAGTACACATCTCTGCTACACAGTACACAACACTGCTACCTGCAGGTTGCACATACATCCCTGTAACACAGTACACAGCTCTGCTACATGCAGGTTACACATACAGCTCTGCTACACAGTACACAGCTCTGCTACATGCAGGTTACACATACAGCTCTGCTACACAGTTCACAGCTCTGCTACATGCAGGTTACGCATACAGCTCTGCTACACAGTACACAGCTCTGCTACATGCAGGTTACACATACAGATCTGCTACACAGTACACAGCTCTGCTACCTGCAGGTTACACGTACATCTCTGTAACACAGTACACAGCTCTGCTACATGCAGGTTACACATACATCTCTGTAACACAGTACACAGCTCTGCTACCTGCAGGTTACACATACAGATCTGCTACCTGCAGTTTACACATACATCTCTGTAACACAGTACACAGCTCTGCTACATGCAGGTTACACATACATCTCTAGTACAGAGCTCTATTTGATGGCTACTGTTCTGTACACTCTACCAGCTGCTGTGCACATCTGACCCCTCCCACACACGTGACTCGTCACATGGTCATGACGTCATCACAGGTCCTTTGCCTCTCCAGCAGCTAGCAGCTCCGTCAGGTGAAGAGTGTGTGTAGTAGGGCGTATTTTGAGTTAGGGAGGACGGAGTTTTGGCTGATGCCTGACGGAGGACGGAGTTTTGTCTGATGTCTGAGGTCTGATGGAGTTTTGCCTGACGGAGGACGGAGTTTTGTCTGATGTCTGAGGTCTGATGGAGTTTTGCCTGACGGAGGACGGAGTTTTGTCTGATGTCTGAGGTCTGATGGAGTTTTGGCTGACGGAGGACGGAGTTTTGTCTGATGTCTGAGGTCTGATGGAGTTTTGGCTGACGGAGGACGGAGTTTTGTCTGATGTCTGAGGTCTGATGGAGTTTTGGGTGACGGAGGACGGAGTTTTGTCTGATGTCTGAGGTCTGATGGAGTTTTGGATGACGGAGGACGGAGTTTTGTCTGATGTCTGATGTCTGATGGAGTTTTGCCTGATGGAGGACGGAGTTTTGTCTGATGTCTGAGGTCTGATGGAGTTTTGTCTGACGGAGGACGGAGTTTTGTCTGAGGTCTGATGGAGTTTTGGGTGACGGAGGACGGAGTTTTGTCTGATGTCTGATGGAGTTTTGCCTGATGGAGGACGGAGTTTTGTCTGATGTCTGAGGTCTGATGGAGTTTTGTCTGATGGAGGACGGAGTTTTGTCTGATGTCTGAGGTCTGATGGAGTTTTGGGTGACGGAGGACGGAGTTTTGTCTGATGTCTGATGGAGTTTTGCCTGACGGAGGACGGAGTTTTGTCTGATGTCTGAGGTCTGATGGAGTTTTGGGTGATGGAGGACGGAGTTTTGTCTGATGTCTGAGGGCTGATGGAGTTTTGTCTGACGGAGGACGGAGTTTTGTCTGATGGAGTTTTGCCTGACGGAGGACGGAGTTTTGTCTGATGTCTGAGGGCTGATGGAGTTTTGCCTGACGGAGGATGGAGTTGTGGATGATGTCTGACGAGGTCCTAATATGTATGCCGTACCTAACCTATCTAACCCTATCTTCAACAAGCAGTAGAACTGTGCCGTAACTGCTGCTGTAGGGCAGCCTAAAGGGGGCCACCCCTATATGAAGTGACTGTAAGATGGCGTGGGTGGGTGAAATCAGCTGAACCGTCGTCAGCCTAGGCCTACAGGAGCCTATAAATAGCCTAGTACCCACCCAGCCTGGCCTCACAGGTGCAAGTAAGTAGCCATGTAATCAGCCTCTCCTCTCACAAATACAGCAAAATACTAGTATTTTACTTACACTTGTGTTCGGATCGGCTATCAGAAAGGTGTCCCTAACCTATCTTGCAACAAGCAGTAGAATTGTGCCGTAACTGCTGCTGTAGGGTAGCCTAAAGGGGCCCAAAAAGCATGGACCTTATTTAGAGTAAATATATACATACCATTACGATGCCCGCTTTGAACGCCGAAAACTCTGCCCGATGAAGGTGCGGAATATACCGTACATATCAGCGACTTCTATACACCTTACCTCTTTGTCACGTGCCGTTGTTTTAGGAGGTAGCTAAAGTTGATGTTTTGAAAGAGCGGACGGTAGTCAGAAACGATTTACCCCTATGTTGACGATCATATGAACATATTGCAAGAAGGTCTGAACCCGGGAGCTGCGGACTGAAATAACAATGGTGAATGTGATAGAAGACTTAATGAAGTCCAACCATTCGCTAAGGGCCCTGCTCGGACACCAACTATTGCTGGTAGCAAATACTACACCTATACTTATCCCCCAGGCCACTGCTTAAATTCTTTCTTATTATTAATAAAGGACCCAAAAACTTAGAGGATGGCATAAGCCGCTTAACTCTGATAATGGATCGGGACGTAATCGCGACAGGACTTATTAACCTGTAGTCGTGCCATGATTTCGTGATCGCCTGAAGACGTGACAG
Organism: Bufo gargarizans; assembly: GCF_014858855.1. Taxonomy (NCBI): domain Eukaryota; kingdom Metazoa; phylum Chordata; class Amphibia; order Anura; family Bufonidae; genus Bufo; species Bufo gargarizans. The sequence continues at coordinate 122,900,202 of NC_058085.1, forward strand.
GACTTATTAACCTGTAGACGTGACAGGATTTCGTAATCGCCTGTAATCGTGACAGGACTTATTAACCTGTAGACGTGACAGGATTTCGTAATCGCCTGTAGTCGTGACAGGACTTATTAACTGCCAGGCGCGAGAGACCCTAATGGTGGGGCCAGGCGTCTGCGAGGGAAGAAATGTAACCTGAAGGAAAGCAGCTATGTTCATTAGGAGAACGGTATCAGAGCGGTGTACTGACTGCCCCAAAGAAAATACTGAGTAACCATGATGTAGCAATGAAAAGGAAAACGCAGCCTTAAGTGGAAGCCGAAGTGATGTATGAACAGGTGGGAGAATGCAGCTCTGGATGTGAGTAGTGCCTGAAACATGGTATGGGCCCAGCTGTGAGCATGAAGAGCACTGTATAACGCAGCTGTGAATGCAATCTGAGATAACAGGGGATCAATGTTATGCAACAGCAACTCATGAACGCAGCTCTAGTGGTGAACAGAGTATAAATTGTAAATGCAGACACGTGGACATAGCTATGAAGGTAACACCCCCACATAATGCTTGCAGGCTTTTTTTTTTTCCGGGATGGTCACCACAGCACCACCAAAAAAGGGAAACAAAAAACAAAACATAAACGTGTATGAACATGAACCTTGAAGCAACGACAATAAGGCAACATATAATGCACCTATACCCCAGCACAGAACCGCTGACACATGCGTGCCCATAACATACAGTTTATAGATAAACCACTCTTACCTATAGGAGCATCAGAACTCAAATGCGGGCGCCTCAACTGATCTGCGTGGATCCCCACATGCAGACCCCTGGTATACATACCCCAACTCCTTGCATGTTTGGCATTAGCTACGGATGTGCCCCTGCATGTTAAAAACACACATTTTTTTTTTTTTTTTTTTAATAGAGGAAACCTGCGACCATACCTACACCAGGCGCCTGCTAGGCCAACAACTATAAGCAATGACCCCCAACAAGCCCCTAGACAGCCGAGCATTCCCTAGACCGTTAGCACCCCGCTCTGCTTTGAACCAGAGTACTGCGCATCGCATGCCGCCCTGTAGGCACCATGCCATCAAATGCAATACCACAGCATTTTTGTTTTTATTTTCCTTACCAAAAACACAGCATGCATGACTTTAACCAACTAACAACCCTCATTCAACCGTTTAACGCCCGACTCTGCTACATCTCAGAGCGCTACATGTCGCGGACCGCAGCGTTGGTCCCGTGCAAACCACTCCGATCCTACCGTGAATACCAGCGCCCTGCTAAGACATTCTGCCATCGCCCAGCCGTAAGGCGCCTCCACACCATGCTGCTGTATCCTAGAGCTGACTCACAGGTAGTGAAATCAGCTGAACCGTCGTCAGCCTAGGCCTACAGGAGCCTATAAATAGCCTAGTACCCACCCAGCCTGGCCTCACAGGTGCAAGTAAGTAGCCATGTAATCAGCCTCTCCTCTCACAAATACAGCAAAATACTAGTATTTTACTTACACATATATATATATATATATATATATATATATATATATATAGAGATGGTTGCAAGTACTCTTCTGATAAGATTTCATCAAGCAGTTTTGATGGGGGGGAGGGAGTTTTTTTGACACTCACCCTGAGAGAAATTTTACCTAGAAACTGCACTGCCACTACCTGTATAGTAATCTCCATTCAGTGAGTGCTGAACTTGGCAGGTAAAGAGATACCGGTGCGTGGCACCAAGTGGTCAGGTGGAGATGTGGTCAGAAGGCAAGTTAAAGGAGGTCTAGACAGGCAGAGTTTGTGCAACATGGTGAAATAGAAAACCTGCATACAGGGTTGTGCTGGCTGAACCCCCCACATTTTTTTCTTTGTAGTATATATTGGAGGCGTGGCGATCTCCAAGCAGTCATGCACATCTGACCAGTTAGTCTGCCCTGGAGGCTGGTTTTAAAGTCAGTATAAAACTGAGCCTACCAGTAACCATTTGGCTCCAGGAGAAGTATATAGTGGGCTCAGCATGCATGTTGGTACTTGCATCCCTGGATCCGATGGAAGCTGTTATGGCACCGGACGGGGTTAAAATCAGAGTGTGCCTGGCGTGCATGCTGTACCTGTGCTCCCTGGACTTTGTGTGGCTGTCATGGCCCATAACAGGTAGGAACTAGTGTTAGGGACCACTCATAGAGGCGACCTTGACGTGGTGAGTGGCTTATTACGCTTTGGCCAAAATGCCTCATTCAACATCCAGCATAGAGGCAGGGCAGAGTGCTGGTTGCAGTGTGCGATTGCATTTGTGTTTTTGCGTTAAAATAGAAAATAGGTCAGGAAACGCTGCACAGGGTCAATACAGTAATCAGTTAGCGGCAACTTCCCATAGGAAGGTGTCATATACATGTATATCCCAGGGAACCGCTGTAATAGGCTGGGGACAGATTAACCATGCGTGCACTGCTCCTTTAAAGGCAGGGAAGTGCGTATGGATCCTATGGGAGCATACAAGCAAGATCAGGAGGAAGGCAGGGCAGCCACGAGAGACTAACGCAGTGTAGCGAGAGAGGTGAGTACTTCCAGTAGCCATGACTGCTTTAAGAGGAGAGATGTGAGCATCCACAGACTGCTGGCATTACAATGTCTCTCTAAAAATGAACAATTCTACACTAAGAAAAAGTAAAATAAAAATATCAGTGCCTGTGTCTGCAATATTCTCAATAATATAAAGACAATTACCGAAAACTGCTAGACTGTAGTGTTGTGTGTGAATTTCCCAAATCAGCAGGAACACACAGGCCCCCGACGTGTTTGACTGTGCCACACTCTGGGGTTTTTGGGATAAATAGTGGGACCACTGCTCTGCCAGAGTCTTTATCAAGTCTTTAAACCCTCCTCATATTATGTAACCGATCACATTCTTAGGGGGTCATTTACTATCAGAAATATGCCTATATAAGATGTATTTCTGGTGCAGATTGCGGTGCAAAGGCTATGTGCACCGCAATCTGTGACTTTTCCCTGCTCACGCTAGGTCTAAAAAAGTGGGAGTGACATCGGCGGGGAAGAGGACGGGCAGGCCCGTCTCATTCATCATTTTCTGCGCCTGTTTTAGATGTAGAAAATGGTCTAAATGTCAGATGGTTCGGAAGATGACTTTACATTTAGACCGGTGCGGCTACATAACTTCGGTGTATCCACCGTCAGCTAAAGGGCTTATTAAGACCGGCGTCTAAAACATCGGTCTTAATAAATGACCCTCTTAGTATTTGTGTAGCTTGACTGGCATCCCTAGCAGCCAATAAAAGGCACACATACAGAGGTAATTCTGGTCATGGTATGTAGCTGAAGTCATTGCGCCTGCTCCTATACTTATTATACAAAAGTTCAAGGCACACTGCTTATGTAATAGACACGTTGAATTTATTAAATCACATCATGTGGTACAAGTAATAATCTGCTGACTTGCATAGTCCTTCCAGCATATGTAGATTAAATCCAGATACTGTAAAATGATGTTTCGGTCAAATTGATCAAGTTGTATCTGTGATTTAATAAGTTTCACTTGTCTGTTGCAAAAGGGGTGTGTCTGGACTTTCGGATACTATATACTGGGTTGAAGAACCCTTTGAGATGGCAAAGAAAGAAAAAAAAATTAAAAGAAAAGGTCCGGTTTCACCCATCCTTGAGATTACTGCTCCTATACTTTAAGCCACAGATTATAGCGCATGCCATATTGGTCCCATAATTTGCAACTTTTTGAGTTTCTCACCACTTTTTAAAAGTTAAGTGAAAATGGGGAGCTTAAATGGGAGAGGGCATAGTCTCCTGCAGCCTGCCAGATTAACTATAATTTGTGGTAAATAAATTATATTGATCAGGGACAAAAGCCTGTAGCCAATTCCCAAACTTGCTCGGAATCAGCCGATGATGATGTTTGTCTTCCTCCTCCTTCTTTTCCCCCATCCCTCTTAACCGTGTCCGGGTTAAAACGCTCTAAGGGAAGAAGAGAAAAAATTTCTACATACTCCCCCTGCCAAATCTTCTCACGTACCTCCTGCCTCAAATGTGCCCCGAGGGGGCCCTTGAAACACACATACACCTCCCCTTTTGCTGCATCAGCCACTCTTGGCATATCCTCCTCACCACCCACCTGCGTCTGACCCGATACCGAACCCACCTGAACTTACACCAGAACCACTCGCCGTCCCACCAACACCAGCCCCTACACCCCAAGCCTGAAGAGGTGTCGCCCCCGACGCCCCTAACCCTGAACCCACACCCACCAAACCACATAACAACTGTCCTAACCCCCCAATTAAATCCTGTCGGTGCCCGCCAGAACCACCCGCCCCCAAACCCTGAACCAGTGCTAAAAACAACCCCAATGCTGCCTCACCTGGCTGCCCGGGTGCTGTGGACCCGCCAGCCGATCATCCGGATTCCTGACGATCTTCAACAGGCATCAATGGAACAATCCTCCCTGCCGCCATTCCAACGCCGATACTCTGCATCCCAGCTTTGGACACGCTGGATGCGCTTCTCACCACTTCACCTTCATCTTCTTCCTCTCTGTAGGCGGGACCAACCGCAGGCTGTCTGTCACACTGGAAAGACCTGTGCAGGCTCCTGGCTCCACCCTACACAGCCCCGTGACCACCACTGTTGCCTCTCCCTCGCCGAGCGGGCTTCCCCCCACCCCCAGAACAGGGGGGATCGCTGCACCTGCTCCGGAATCCCTGCTGCTTGCCGCTGGGGACAGGGGGGCTGGCCCCCCATCCAGAACTTGGTCCCGCCGACATAATGGATTCCTCCCAAGCCGAGAGGCGCTAGAAACAGCAGGCCTGCGAACCTCCCGACGTGGTGGGGCCCCTGAGGGGCTCCTGACCCGGCACCGCACCCAGGGGGTCTCTGAAGAGCTCAGGCGTGCCGGCGGCCGTCTCATGCTGGGCGACGGGCTAGCTGTACCCGCCCCCTCCCCCTGTAACAGTCTGGCTACCTGCGCTTGCAGCCAACTAGGCTCCCTGTACTCCGCCGCCTCCCGCAGCTGCCGCAACAAGGCCTCCACGTCCTGCGACATCGCTCCTATGAGTTCAGTTAGATCGCTTCTTCTGCTCTGTAGAGTTCGTTTCTCCTGCTCTGCTCCCTCAAAATGGCGCCCGCTCCCCACACACTTTCCTATTTAACTCCTACGGCCAACCCCCCACTGACCACTCCTCCCATCCCCTGCACTATAAGCCTTAACCATTACCTACCTGGGCCCTACTTACCAACACCTCTCACGTCGTTCTCCCTGAAATTTGTTTGTCACTTAGAGACTTTTTATTCACTTTCTGGTACACTTTTACCATACTACTCTATTAAGAGTTAATTTTATTCACCACTCTGGCATTGGACGATAATTGAATACTGCAGACCGGTGTCTGGCTCTCTGACCCTCTGGCTATATATATCTGGATATACCTGGAACAGCACTGTATAACCGCCTTTCTTTCTTATCTCTTACCAAGGAAGTAGGAAGGATTTGATTTTACTTTTTTCCAGGAAAAAAAAAATATTTTTAATGGATGGAAATGTATGGTTCGATATGGCTGCTTTGATGAATTTTACAAAAAAATTAGCTTCACGACTAATTACTTAGTCACAAAGTGCATTTTTTGTAAGTAACGGGTGCAATGACAGGGAACGGCAATTGCACCGCCACCCATCATTGAACCCGTCAGACGCCGCATTCATCGTTGATCACGGCATTTGAATCAATATTAAAGCATTTTACGGGTTTCTCATAATTATAAAAAAATTAAAATTAAACCATACTTCATCGATTTGATTGCAAATTGGCGACGGCGGCTATCTTGTTAGAAGATCCAGCGTGAAATCTCACAAGGTGTAGGATGATGTCATCTGTAGAGCACCCGAGCATCGGGAAGTGTTGTACTTGAGCACACAAGCACTTTGGTGCTCGATCAACACTAATGCAGACCTCCTTCAGTATGCTGCGAGGCTTTTAAATAATCGTAAGATAAAAACGCGCTATAAAACCATTCTTAAAGGGGTTGTCCGGGATTGGGGACATTGGTGTAATAGTACTAGAGTGACATACTTATTACATAAATGCATGTCCTACCTTTGCCAAATACCGTTGTGTTCAAAATAATAGCAGTGTGTTTAAAAACGTGAATAAAGCACCTATTTCAAGGGCATTTCCTCTTCAGCATAAGGCAGCATGACCTCTTCAAGTATTCTGATGTATTCAAACTGATCCATGATCCCTGGTATGCGATAAATAAGCCCAACACCGTAGTATGAGAAACATCCCCATATCATAATGCTTGCGCCACCATGCTTCACTGTTTTGAATTCAGTGTTTGGGGGTCGTCTGACAAACTGTCTCCGGCCACTAGACCTAAAAAGAACAATCTTACTTTCATCAGTCCACAAAATGTTGCACCATTTCTGTTTAGGCCAGTCAATGTGCTCTTTGGCAAATTGTAACCTCTTCAGCACATGTATTTTTTTAGTGTGACTTTAGTGTGACAGTGTGACTTTCCGGGGGCTTCTTGCAGATAGCTTGGCTTCACATAGGCGTCTTATAATTGTAACCGTACTCACAGGTAACTTTAGACCTTCTTTGATCTTCCTGGAGCTGATTGTTGGCTGAGTCCTTGCCATTTTGGCTATTCTTCTATCCATTCGAATGGTAGTTTTTTTGCTTCCTTCCATGTCTTTCAGGTTTTAGTTGCCGTTTTAAAGCATTTGCAATCATTTTAGCTGAGCAGCCTATTTTCTGCACTTCTTTATTTGAGAGGGGAAAATATATAAACTTTTAAATCACGGTACACTGTTCTTCTGAACAATGTCTGGAACTACTAAATTTCCTCAGAATTTCAGAGAGAAATGCACTGTAACCAGCATGTACAACATTTGCTGCCTTCCTTCCTTAAATAAGGGCAATAATTGCCACCTGTTTTCAAAGAATGAATGACCTCACTAATTGAACTCCACACTGCTATTATTTTGAACATGCCCCTTTTAATAAGTGATTCAATTACACAGAATCAGCAGCATGCATGGCATGACTGTTGGGTCTGTTGGATTTCTATTGTTCTACTACACTTGCTAGTAAATTATTTGCCATGTAGAAATATAATTTCTACTAAAAACAGTGATTGATCAGGTTAGTGATGTCTGACTGCTATTATTTTGAACACAACTGTATTTCTGAAGCCCCATTTTCATATAGGATATTCTTAGCCAGAAGTGACTGTTTTCTTATACTCAGTGACGTATCCGGTCTCCAGTAAAACGGCTAGGGCAGCGCTAAAGCCCGTCCATCCGAAGCCTTCGCCCAGCAGTGTGTTATTGTAATTGTAAACAAAAGAGCCTTTGCCCTGCGCGATTTAGCGCAGGGCAAAGGAGAACATCGGAGCATGAACTGCTCCGATGCTCAAGTCAGGGGGGCTGCCTGGGTGAAAATGAAGGTTTTTCCGGGTTCAGCTCTGAACCCGGACAACCGCTTTAATGTGTTAAGCAATCAATGACAAGAAACTTTTCATTGACTTTTTAATGATTTTGAATGGCTTCTGTGCCTTGATATCACTGTGAGACACTCAGGTTTAGATCTGCTAAATCTGTATTAATGTATCTGGTTGAAGGAACCTAAATGATCTCTTCAGCTGTTTTACATTTTGCTGTCAGTCAGTTTTCTCATTAGTCTCTTGCAAAGTCAATGTCATGAACAGTGTTTCTGAAATGCTGATCCTGGCACGTTGAGCCACAAAACAGATGACCTTGGCTTTGCATGTTAATTAATATAAAACCTAAAGGTCTGCACCAGCAGTCATGTGTAACTAGACAATTTCTTGTTTAGCAGAGAAGATGAATGGTCCATGTCAGACATGGCTTGTGTTCAAATGATGCCACATTCCACCATATCTGAAGGATTCAGCAATTTTGGAGGTAGCAGCTATAAATGGACCAAGTGATCCGAGGCCAGTGACGTCAATCAGCAATGAAAGAGTCTGTCCTATTTATTCATCACAGTGTTCATATATCTCTCACTTCTTGTTGTTATTGTGGACTGTTTTACATTAGTCATTGCTGTTAGGATATAAATAATGATGGGGCTTCAGATAATGGAAAAAATGTTCCACAGGTCCAATGCAAAGGTGAAGGACCATAGTAGTGAATATATATTGTTAGCACCCTTAATAGATTTTGCTGTGTAGATCTATAGGGTAATACATAATAATTTAATGCATACTAGATATATTTGTGTAAAAGTAGACTTACCCCTGTCTTTTGTGCTTACAGAACTTTTACTGAAAATAATGTACTAACATGGTAAATGTGAATATAATATATAGACTAAGCCCTTATTCTGATATGATAAAATATGAGACTCTCAGCCAATATGTTTTGATCAAAACACATCTGTGCCTGCCTACCAGCGTCAAGGTGATCTCAATTAGGCAGGACCTACTCTAAACCTATCTATGCTGTTGGGCATCTACATTCAGGAGAGTAGACCCTGCACATATAATGTGCTGCTTCATCTTACCTCCTTGTGCGGTCAAGCATCCAATCAGAGGAGAAGCACAAACAGCTATATGTACCACCTAATCAAGGTCGCCTGTGGGATAGGCAGGGCAAAAGTGCACAAAAATGCTGCAAAAATGATACCCAAGGTATTTATTTATCACATCATGCAGGATAAATGGTTTATTTTATTTATTTTTTCAGTGATTTTTGATTAGCTTAACTTTTGTAGAAAAAAAAAAAAAACATTGATGACCATTGGGCCATCAATTTGTAATTGTGCAGTTTAGCCCTTAGTTATGTTGCTTCATCTGAAGGTACAGTGCTGTAGTATGAATCCATGGAGACATATACACCTGCATACACAAAACAGTAGTTTTTTTTAAATTAAGACATCATATGGTGCACCCTGTAAGAAAGGAAGGGGCATGGGGAGCAGCCTGTGTGAAAGAGGAGCCACGAGGAACAGCCTGAGACATGTGGCATGGGGACCAGCTTATGATACAGAGATTGTGAGAACAGTCTATTTGATAGAGAGGGCATTTGGAGCAGTCTTTCTTAGAGCAGAGACCATCAGTGTGTGTTACACAGGAAGGCATGAGCAGCAATCTGTATGAGAAACAGGGAGGCATAAGGGATTACCCAGGACCTTTTTTGCGATTTGAACATGTGTTATTTGGTAGTGAGCACACTTCACCTTAGAGGTAAACAGTAAGGTCAATCACATAGAAACTTCAGCTATCTTGTAGACCATGGTCACAAGACTGAATCTGATGAAAAATTTAAGGGATTCAAGAAAGCCATAAGGGACAGAAGCAACCTAAAATGTTGAACCTACTTACTTTGTTAGAATACTGACCCTTACTGGATTCCCTGACTCTGAGATCCACACAGCACACTAAAGATCATATCAAAACATTGACCCTTAGGGCTCATTCACATGACCATAACGGCCCGATAAACATGGTCCATGTTTCGTACACATCCCCCAGGCCGACCATGGCTCCCCTGACTAAAACTGACTGCATCATAGTAATGTATGATACAGTCCGTTTGTATCTGATTGTGGGGCTATTGCAGTGTACTCACTTTATCAGATATCATAAATTACTATAATACAGTTAGTTTGGGTCACGGACAGTGTTTCCCCAAGCTGATCACGGTCATGTGCATGAGCCCTTACTGGGTTCCCCGACCTCAGGATCCTCGCTAAGCACTATAGGTCACTGTGACCTAGTTGTGTCTGTGCCCTGGGGTCTGGAAATGGCTGCAGAAGCAAGAGGCAGTTAACTGTGTATTCATGAAGAGTAGCCATCATAGCGGTTTGGGCCACGCAGAGAAGAAAAGGGAGGAAAACGTCTACAATCAGAGAAGACAACAACTTATGAGTCACTAGATGTAACTGTAGTGCAATCTCTCATACCGTCCTCAAAACACCTGTGTGGAACTAGTATTCATCACAATATAGTCACTGTATGGAGCTACTATGTGGTTTCATACCATATAGTACATAACAACATCCTTTATTTTCATGAGCATTCCCACAAATATGATGCTCCCACATGACTCCACCTCTGTTTATAGATCCACTTCCATTTATAGCACCATTTATGATGCTAGCTCCTCCATGCTGCTAGATCAGCCTATGCTGTCTCAGACCGTATAGTCCTGGTACTTTTTTTAATTGGGTATTACCCCACTAGTGCAGAGATTGCAGTCACCTTGGAGGTTCTGGAGCCTTAAGGAACCCAAAAGAAGTCTGTCCCAAATGAAGAGGCCTGTACTATAAACTATGCAAGATAGGGTAGTCCTTGTTATAAATTTTGTTATACATCACTTCAAGAACTGATGGGCCTACATTTTCAAACCAAATAAACTCCACAGCTAGGCTGTCAGGAGAGTGCATCCAGTTGGTAAAAGCGAAAAAAAAAAATACCCAAACAGATATGAGCACAAGAAAGAAAAACATAAACTATAGCAGTTTAATACATGTTTAGTAACTAGTGATTACTCAGTACAGGTCTATGCAGTAGACATCAAAACAATCAGATGATTTGGACCTCCAAACATGGCAGGTAGGTAGGCAGAGGCCCTAAGCTTTCTAGGCATGAATTTATTGGCCCTACAATATATACAATCATTCACATGGATGAAATAATGTTTTAATTAAAGCTTTAAAAATATTTTACAGAATACAAAAATATAAATAATATAAATCCAGTCCAACATGGACAAAGTGCATAGAGGCAAATAAAATATAAAAATGATAAGCAAGTCTCTTAAAGGGAACCTGTCAGGAGATTTGTGATGCCTGAACCATGGGCAGCACGAAATCCAGACAAGCTCCCTGGTTACAAACAAATATGTATTACTCTGAAAAGTTTCAAAAAGAGCCAGCTTTTCCCCACCCAGCTAGTTATAATCCCTATACACAAATAGGGAGAAAGCTGCCAGGCCAGCCGAGTCGGTAGATGTATTTGGAGGCTACACACAGACTCCTAGTGGGACCACAGGGCTTCAGGGACTCCATGCACCACCATATGATGCTCCATATCTCAGAGATATTCATCCCTAGAGGCTTTGGGATAACTCTATATTACAGCATGTGGGGTTCTTATGTGGTACAGTGAAACCCCATGCTCCTCTATAGCTGCCCTATTACAACTCTGTACAACACCAAACTAAAACATGGGTCACCATGTGCACGGCATCTTAAGAAGAATTTGTGTAAAGCAGACAACACTTTTGTTCTACATTGTACTTTAGCTTTTGTACAAACCCTTCAAATACTGTAACTATCCCTTTAAAAAAAATCCTGCTATGAGAAGACCGTACATTGCTTCTACAATACCTAAGTATTAATGTAAAGATAAAACCCTTTTAAAAATGTGTTGTCTATGGCAACCAATAAGATCTCAACCCAGATGAGATGAACCGACGAGGAACCATTAATGGCTGCCATGGGCCAAACTATTGTGTTGTTCCTACACTTTTATACATGCTGAGTACTATGTGCTCCTCTAGTTTCTTGAACATATAGCCAGTGTCTCCTACAATAATATATATATATATATATATATAGAGAGAGAGAGAGAGAGAGCATTTTTTCTTTTGTAAAATGTTTTCATTCACAATTATACCAAATTAAATATGTGCCTTAAAATTCTCTACAGTAAAGAGAAACATTCAGGCCCACAAAACAGTTCCATCACATTACCATAAAACAGAAAGTGATATCTCCAACTTCCAAACTGTAGGACTATTGGTTCACTCCATGTATGATAGCTTCCACTATACGCGACCATAAATAAAGATATTATAAAAGTTCATAGACTAGCAACTATGGATGAGTAGTCCTGAAGATCAGCAGGCCAGGTCCAGTATCCACAACGTTTTGGATACCATATTTTTCAGTTCTTTAGTAATATACGGATAGCCCTGGATATAAGCAATGGCAACACCTCTGGTGGAGGAGGCAGGAATTACACCCTCTCCTGCTGCTGTATCAAGTTTGTCAGATAACTAATCAGTGGTGAGGCAGGTTGAATGGCGTCATACTCAGCAAACACATGGCACACGTTGTCTGAAGGATCCGTTGGATTCTTAGCCACAAAAGCAAAAATCCTAAAAGAGAAATGAGAGTTTAATCTAAAAATACAAAAATAGAAGGGACAGATATTCCCCTTCTATAAGGACAAATACTGTGTGTAAAGGGGTTGTCCAACGTTAGAAAGAAGGATCTTTTTATTCAGGAACAGTGTCACACTTCTCCATAGACTGTGATTGGCATTTATTTTTTTTTTATTGAAATTTTAAATAGGCGCCACATTAATAACATTAAGAAAAATTATTAAGGAAAGCTAGCATCGTAATAGGGAAATATAGCAGCACCTGAAAGGGGAATCTGCTCAGTTGTACTGCTGTATATGAAAGTCAGGAGGTATCGAGGCTATCAGTCAGGGAGTATCAGTCAAGGAGTATCAGTCAAGGAGTATCAGTCAAGGAGTATCAGTCAGGGGCCATCAGTCAGGGGCCATCAGTCAGCGGCTATCAGTCAGCAGCTATCAGTCAGGAGGTATCAGGGGCTATCAGTCAGGAGGTATCAGTCAGGGGCTATGAGTCAGCAGCTATCAGTCAGCAGCTATCAGTCAGGAGGTATCAGGGGCTATCATTCAGGGGGTATCAGTCAGGGGCTGAGTCAGCAGCTATCAGTCAGGAGGTATCAGGGGCTATCAGTCAGGAGGTATCCGTCAGGGGCTATCAGTCAGTAGCTATCAGTCATGAGCTATCAGGGGCTATCAGTCAGGAGGTTTCAGTCAGCAGCTATCAGTCAGAAGATATCAATCAGGGGCTATCAGTCAGCATCTATCAATCAGCAGCTATCAGTCAGGAGGTTTCAGGAGGTATCAGTCAGGAGGTATCAGTCAGGGGCTATCAGCCAGGGGCTATCAGTCAGGGGCTATCAGTCAGGAGGTATCAGTCAGGAGGTATCAGTCAGGAGGTATCAGGGTTGCCCCTTTAGTCTTAGGGGATCTAAGAAACCCGCACAGTGTGTAGGCCATAAATCCTGTATCATGTTAAGTACACGCTAAGAATCGATTGCCCCTCTTCCAAAATTTATGCATGATGGTCTCTGTAGCTTGTATTGTCTAAATCTTGTCATGGGGTTAGTTGCTCATATTTGTCCCACAAGCCAACTCCAGTCTATATTTAAAAAGAAATGACCAAAACAGTCCAACCCAATCCTAAGCTATTTTCATTGCTTGTCTAGTTGTGAAGCAAGAGAAAGGTTCTGCAGCCTAATCCGCACAATGTCTTACCTAGAAGGTCTGCACTGTTTCTGCCACCTGAAATAAAACACACATATATGTAAGTATGACAGGTCAAATAGCTCCCTCTACTGTCAGCTAGGAAGAATGACATCATGTAAAATCGCCTGGCTATAGAGAGGATCTGTGCATCTGTGTCAGGGTTCAGAGCTGAACTTTCACATAACCCCTTCTTCATCCCTCCAGCCCCTCTGAGTGGAGCATTGTAACATTGCATAGCACAGGTCAAGGGCTTTTTCTTCATATCCGGTGACTTACTGGGCTTTCCCACAGTATGCTAGGCAGAGGCTTCCACTTAGCAGTGAGCCCGGTGACATCACCGGCACTAACGGGCGGTCTTTAGCGATGCCCTAACCTGAAAAGCAGGATAGGACAGCGCTAAAGACCGCCCATTAGTGTTGGGGACGTCACCAGGAACACTGCTAGGCGGACAGCCTCCGCTTCGATGCTACACTCAGAGTCGCTGCAGGGGTGAAGAAAGGGTATGTCTGGGTTCAGCTCTAAACACGGATCACCCCTTTAATGGATTCTACATGGACGCAATACGTACATAGACTTGGATGGGATATAGTGTATGTTCTGTCCTCACATCAGCTGAAAGGACGAACGTATGTAATAAAGTTATAGCACCTTTCAGATCTCCACAAATCTAACTTTGTATACTTTGCAAAAATTGCAAAGCTTAAAGGGGGTGTCCAGCTTTTTAAAAAAAAAAAATTTAATATGAATCCCAGTGGGAAAAAAACATGATTACATGCTCCCTGTCGCTCTGTTCCAGGCCTCCAGCTCCCTTCTCTTCCAGTTCCCATCCTGTAAACTTCCCAATAAATGGGGTCACATGTGCTAAAACAAAGACTGGCCTCAGCGGTGACATGTCCCCGCACAGCACGTGACCCAGCATTGATGTGCTGCTTGGGGACACATCACCACTAAGGCCAGTCATTGGCTGACGCAGCTCTTGTGACCCTGTCCGTTTGGAGGATCAAAAGTTGGGGACCATAATACCAGTGAAAGGAGACAGCGAGCAGGGGAGCATATTTTATTCCACAGGTACAGCAAGCTGGGGTTGAAATAAAAAAAAAATCAAAGCTGGACAACCTCTTCAAGGAGGTCTAGCCCTCTTTTATCCCAACTCCACCATTATTATGCAAACTCAGCCCAGCCAAGAGTGCATGTTTATGTCAATGAGGGGAGTCCCACTCCCTGGCCCTTCGGGTAATGGCTTATCCTAATGACTTTCCCCCAACATTTGCAGTTTATGGATCATTGGGAAGCCCTCACAGACCTAAAATCGAGGTCAATCGGCAAGTCTGGACAATTTTTATCTAATATGTATGGAAAACTTTAGAGATCTGAAAGACAAATTTAACAATGTAGTGATACTAAAGAGGGGCGCACCACTGCACTTAACTGGGCAAATATGCCATTCAGGGCTGTTATGGTAGCCATATTGATTGTCATCTGGTTTTCTCAGGAACAAATGACACTAAGAAATTGCTGACAGTGCATGTTATTTTTCTCTACATCCTTGGAATAGCAACATTCCCATTTCCACCGTCATGCTATGCCCCATGTGTCATAACTTTGGGTGACATAACGTAATGGAATGGGGACGTGAGGCAGGGCAGTGAAGTGTTCTGCACACAGTCTGGCGGTGGTATTAGTCACAGCTTGTTCATTCACTTTCCTTCCAGCTATTCTTTGTTTAATGTAGTGTAATGTGGTGGACTCCACCCTTACCATGCCCCAGCAAGTTCCTCAGATTACAACCCAGAGCTGCTAACCCCATCATCATAATTATACCTCTAGGTTCAGTTTTT